>NC_090812.1:86368165-86668165 GCF_000390325.3 Nicotiana tomentosiformis | reverse complement strand
TCCACCCGATTCCAATATTTTCGTGTGCTATAGCCCACTCCTTCCAAGTGGTCCCGGGACCCCCGAACCCCGATCTACTAACTTTTTTTTGGGCCATCAAATACCACCTAAGGGACCATAGTCACCGCTCCGCCATGATCGTTCCTTATTTTTTGCGTTTTTCGGCCAAAAAACTTGAATTCCTCGCGATTCCCATATTTTCATATGCTATATAGCCCACGCCTTCCGAGTGGTCCCGGCCCCCCGGACCCCGACAGCCTAAAATTTTTCCGGTCCATCAAATATGACTTAAGGAACCATAGTCACTGCCCCGCCATGAACGTTACTCATTCTTTGCGTGTTTCGGCCAAAATACTAGAATTTCGCCCGATTCCCATATTTTTGCGTGCGCCCACGCCTTTCGAGTAGGCCGGGCCCCCGGACTGGGATCGCCTAAAAAAATTTCGGGCCATCAAATACGACCTAAGGAACCATAGTCACTGCCCCGCCATGATCATTCCTCATTTTTTACGTTTTTCAGCCAACAAACTAGAATTTCGCCCGATTCCGATATTTTCGTGTGCAATAGCCCACGCCTTCCGAGTGGGCCAGGCCCCCCTCACTTGGGCCGCCTAAAATTTTTTCGGGCCATCAAATATGACCTAGGGAACCATAGACACCGCCCCGCCATTATCGTTCCTCATTTTTTGCATTTTACGTCCAAAAAACTAGAATTCTGCACGATTCCCATATTTTCGTGTGCTATTGCCCACGCCTTCCAAGTGGTCTCGGGACCCCCGGACCCCGATTGCCTAAAATTTTTCTATGCCATCAAATATAACCTAAGGAACCATAGTCACCGCCCAGCCATGATCATTCCTCATTTTTTGTGTTTTTCGGCCAAAAAACTAGAATTCCGCCCGAATCCCATTTTTTCGTATGCGCCCACGCCTTCTGAGTGGGCAACGCCCCCCGGACTATGATCGCCTAAAAAATTTTTGGGCCATCAAATACGACCTAAGGAACCATAGTCACCACCCCGCCATGATCGTTCCTCATTGTTTACGTTTTTCGGCCAAAAAACTAGAATTGCGGCTGATTCTCATATTTTCGTGTGCTTCCCGGGGCCCCCAGAGCCCGATCATCTAAAATTTTTCTGGTCCATCAAATACGACCTAAGGAACCATAGTCACCGCCCTGCCATGATCATTCCTCATTTTTTGCATTTTCGGCAAAAAAACTAGAATTTCGCCCGATTCCCATATTTTCGTGTGCGCCCACGCCTTCCGAGTGGGCCGGGCCCCCGGACTGGGATCGCCTAAAAAGTTTTCGGGCCATCAAATATGACTTAAGGAACCATAGTCACCGCCCTGCCATGATCGTTCCTCATTTTTTATGTTTTTCGGCCAAAAAACTAGAATTCCGCCAGATTTCCATATTTTCGTGTGCGATAGCCCACGCCTTCCGAGTGGGGCGGGTCCCCAGACTCGGATCACCTAAAATTATTTTGGGCCATCAAATATGACCTAGGGAACCATAGTCACCACCCCGCCATGATCGTTCCTCATCTTTTGCATTTTTCGGACAAAAAACTAAAATTTCGCCCGATTCCCATATTTTCGTGTGCTATAGCCCATGCCTTCCAAGTGGTCCCGGGACCCCCGGACCCCGATAGCCTAAAATTTTTCTAGGCCATCAAATACAACCTAAGGAACCATAGTCACCGCCCCGCCATGACCTTTCCTCATTTTTTGCATTTTACGGCCAAAAAACTAGAATTTCGCCTGATTCCCAAATTTTCGTGTGCTATAGCCCACGCCTTCCAAGTGGTCCCGGGACACCCGGACCCCGATCGCCTAAAATTTTCCAGGACATAAAATACGACCTAAAGAACCATAGTCATAGCCCCGCCATGACCGTTCCTCAATTTTTGCATTTTACGGCGAAAAAACTAGAATTCCGCCTGATTCCCATATTTTCGTGTGCTATAGCCCACGCCTTCCAAGTGGTTCCTGGGACCCCCTGACTCGGATCGCCCAAAATTTTTCTGGGCCATTAAATACGACCTTAGGAACCATAGTCACTGCCCCGCCATGATTGTTCCTCACTTTTTGCATTTTAAGGCCAAAAAACTAGAATTCCGCCCAATTCCTATATTTTAGTGTGCTATAGCCCACACCTTCCAAGTGGTCCCGGGACCCCCGAACCCCGATCTCGAAAGAACTTTTCGGACCATAAAATACGACCTAAGGAACCATATTCACCGCCCCGCCATGATCGTTCCTCATTATTTTGTGTTTTGCAGCCAAAACACTATAATTCCGCCCGATTCCCATGTTTTCGTGTGCTATAGCCCACGCTTTCCGCGTGGTCCCGGCCCCCCGGACTGTGATCGTCTAAAATTTTTTCCGGGCCATCAAATACGACCTAAGGAACCATAGTCACCGCCCCGTCATGATCGTTCCTCATTTTTTGCATTTTTCGGCCAAAAAATTAGAAATTCGCTCGATTCCCATTTTTCGTGTGCTATAGCCCACGCCTTCCGAGTGGGCCGGGCCCCCCGGACTGTGATCACCTTTAAATATTTCGGGCCATCAAATATGACCTAAGGAACCATAGTCACCACCCCGCCATGATCGTTCCACATTTTATACGTTTTTCGGCCAAAAGACTAGAATTGCGTCTGATTCCCATATTTTCGTGTGCAAAGCCCACTCCTTCCAAGTGGTCCCGGGACCCCCGAACCCCGATCTCCTAAATTTTTTCGGGCCATCAAATACGACCTAAGGAACCATAGTCACCGCCCCGCCAGGATCGTTTCTCATTTTTTATGTTTTTCGGCCAAAAACTAAAATTCCGCCAAATTCCCATATTTTCGTGTGCTATAGCCCATGCCTTCCAAGTGGTATCGGGACCCCCGGACCCTGATAGCCTAAAATTTTTCTAGGCCATCAAATAAGTCCTAATGATCCATAGTCACCACCCCGCCCTGACGTTTCCTCATTTTTTGCATTTTAAGACCATAAAACTAAAATTCCGTCTAATTCCCATATTTTCGTGTGCTATACGCCTTCCAAGTGGTCCCGGGACTCCCGAACCACGATCGGCTAAAATTTTCCGGGCCATAAAATACGACCTAAAGAACCATACTCACCTCCCTACCATGACCTTTCCTCATTTTTTCATTTTATGGCCAAAAAACTAAAATTCCGCCTGATTCCTATATTTTCGTGTGCTATAGCCCACGTCTTCCGAGTGGGCTGGGCCTCCTGGACTCGGATCGCCTAAACTTTTTCTGGGCCATCAAATATGACCTATATAACCATAGTCACCGCCCCACCATGACCATTCCTCGGTTTTTCTATGTTTTACGGCCGAAAAACTAGATTTTCGCTTGATTCCCATATTTTTGTGTGCTATAGACCATGTCTTCCGAGTGGTCCTTGCCCCCCGGACCCCGATCGCCTAAAATATTTCTGGGCCATTAAATACGACCTAAGGAACCATAGTCACCGCCCCGCCATGATCGTTCCCTCATTTTTTGCGTTTTTCGGCCAAAAAACTAGAATTTTTCCTCATTCCCATATATTCGTGTACTATTGCCCACGCTTTCCGAGTGGGCCTGGCCCCCGGACTGGGATCACCTAAAAAAATTTCAGGCCATCAAATACGACCTAAGGAACCATAGTCACCACCCTGCCATGATCGTTCCCTCGTGTTTTGCGTTTTTCGGCCATAAAACTAGAATTCCGCCCGATTCCCATATTTTCGTGTGCTATTGCTCATGCCTTCCGAGTGGGCCGGGGCCCCCGGACTCGGATCGCCTAAAAGTTTTCTAGGCCATCAAATACGACCTAGAGAACCATAGTCACCGCCCTGCCATGACCATTCCTAATTTTTTCTGCATTGTTTGGCCAAAAAACTAGAATTCCGCTTGATTCCCTTATTTTCGTGTGCTATAGCCCACTCCTTCCAAGTGGTCCCGGGACCCCCAGACTCGGATCGCCTAAAGTTTTACCGGGCCATTAAATACGACCTAAGGAACTATAGTCACTGCCCTTCCATGATCGTTCCTCACTTTTTGAATTTTACGGCCAAAAAACTAGAATTCCGCCCGATTCCCATATTTTCGTGTGCTAGCCCACGCCTTCCAAGTGGTTCCGGGACCCTCGAACCCCGATCTCCTATATTTTTCTGGCCCATAAAATACAACCTAAAGAACCATAGTCACCACCCCGCCATGATCGTTCCTCATTTTTTGTGTTTTTCGGCGAAAAAACTAGAATTTCGCCTGAATCCAATATTTTCATGTGCTATAGCCCACGCCTTCCCAATGAGTAGGGCCCCCCACAGCCGAATCGCCTAAAATTTTTCCGGGCCATCTAATATGACCTAAGGAACCAAAGTCATCGCCCCGTCATGATCGTTCCTCATTTTTTGCATTTTTCGGCCAAAAAACTAGAATTTCGCCCGATTCCCATATTTTCGTGTGCTATTGCCCACGCCTTCCGAGTGGGCCGGGCCCCCCGGACTCGGATCGTCTAAAGGTTTTCGGGGTAATTAAATGCGTACTAAGGAACCATAGTCACCGCCCCGCCATGATCATTCCCTCATTTTTTGTGTTTTTCGGCCAAAAAACTAGAATTCCGCCCGATTCCCACATTTTCGTGTACTATTGCCCACGCTTTCCGAGTGGGCCGGGCCCCCCGAACTCAGATCGCCTAAAAGTTTTCTGGGCCATCAAATACGGCCTAGAGAACCATAGTCACCGCCCTTCCATGACCATTCCTCATTTTTTCTGCGTTGTTTGGCCAAAAAACTAGAATTCCGCCCGATTCCCATATTTTCGTGTGCTATAGCCCACTCCTTCCAAGTGGTCCCGAGACCCCCGGACTCGGATCGCCTAAAGTTTTACCGGGCCATTAAATATGACCTAAGGAACCATAGTCACTGCCCTGCCATGATCGTTCCTCACTTTTTGAATTTTACGGCCAAAATACTAAAATTCTGCCCGATTCCAATATTATCGCGTGCGCCCACGCCTTCCGATTGGGCCACTCATAAGGCATGGGCTATAGCACACAAAAATATGGGAATGTGGCGGAATTCTAGTTTTTTTTACGAAAATGCAAAACTATGAGGAACGGTCATGGCGGGCGGTGACTATGGTTCCTTAGGTCGTATTTGATGGCCCGAAAAAAGAATTTGTCGATTCGAGTCCAGGGGGCCCTGCCCACTGGGAAGGCGTGGTCTATAGCACACAAAAATATTGGAATCAGACAGAATTCTTGTAGTTTGGTCGTAAAACGCAAAACAATGAGAAACGGTCATGGTGGGGTGGTGACTATGGTTCCTTAGGTAATATTTCATGGCCCAAAAAAATTTAGGCGATCCGGTTTTGGGGGCCCCTAGCCCACTCGTAAGGCGTGGGCTATAGCACACGAAAATATGGGAATCGGGCGGAATAATAGTTGTTTGGCCGTAAAACGCAAAATAATGAGGAACGGTCATAGCGGGGCAGTGACTATGATTCCTTAGGTCGTATTTGATGGCCCGGAAAAAAATTTAGGCGATCCGATTCTGGGGGACTCGGGCCCACTCGGAAGGCGTGGGATATAGCACATGAAAATATGGGAATCAGGCGGAATAATAGTTGTTTGGCCGTAAAACGCAAAATAATGAGGAACGGTCATGGCGGGGAGGTGACTATGATTCCTTAGGTCGTATTTGATTGCCTGGAAAACTTTTAGGCTATCCGGGTCCGGGGGCCCTGCGCATGGGCTATAGCACACTAAAATATGGGAATCGGGCGGAATTATAGTTTTTTGGCCGTAAAATGCGAAAAAAAAGGAACGGTCATGGAGGGATGGTAACTATGGTTCTTTAGGTCGTATTTCATGGCCCGAAAATTTTTTAGGCAATCGGGGGTCTGGCGGTCCCAAGCCCGCTCGGAGGGCATGGGCTAAAACAAACGAAAATATGGGAATGTGGTGGAATTCTAGTTTTTTGGCCGAAAATGCATAACTATGAGAAACGGTCATGGCGGGGCGATTACTATGGTTCCTTAGGTCATATTTGATGGCTCGGAAAAATTTTAGGCGATCCAGTTCCGAGGGCCCCGGCCCACTCGGAATGCGTGGGCTATAGCACACGCAAATATGGGAATCAGGCGGAATTATAGTTTTATGGCCATAAAATGCAAAATAACGAGGAACGGTCATTGCGTGGCGGTGACTATGGTTCCTTAGGTCGTAATTGATGGCCTGGATAAATTTTAGGGTATCCGGGTCCGGGGGGCCCTGCCCACTGGGAAGGTGTGGGCTATAGCACACTAAAATATGGGAATTGGGCGGAATTCTAGTTTTTTGGCCGTAAAATGCAAAACAACGAGGAACGGTCATGGCGGGGCGGTTACTATGGTTACTTAGATCGTATTTCATGGCCCGAAAAATTCTTAGGCGATCGGGGACAGGGGCCGGGGCCCACTCGGAAGGCGTGGGATATAGCACACGAAAATATGGGAATCAGGCACAATTCTAATATTTGGGCCGTAAACCGCAAAAAACGAGGAGCGGTCATAGCGGGGCGGTGACTATGATTCCTTAGGTCGTATTTGATGGTCCGGAAAAAATTTTAGGCGATCCGGTTCCGGGGGCCCCGAGCCCACTCGGAAGGCGTGGGCTATAGCACGCGAAAATATGGGAATCGAGCAGAATTATAGTTTTTTGGCCGTAAAATGCAGAGGAACGGTCATGACGGGGGGGTGACTATGGTTCCTTAGGTGACATTTGATGGTCCGAAAAATTTTTAGGCTATCCGGGTCCGGGGGGCCCTGCCCACGGGTAAGGCGTGGGCTATAGGACACGAAAATATGGGAATCAGGGGGAATTCTGGTTTTTTGGCCGTAAAACGCAAAAAAAAAAAGGAACGTTCATGGTGGGGCGGTGACTATGGTTCCTTAGGTTGTATTTTATGGCCCGAAAATGTTTTAGGCAATCCGGTTCAATGGGCCATGGGTCCACAAAGAAGGAATGGTCTATTGCACACGAAAATATGGGAACCGGGCGGAATTATAGTTTTTTGGACAAAAAACACAAAATAACGAGGAACGGTCATGGCGAGGCGATGACTATGGTTTCTTAGGTCGAATTTTATGGCCCAAAAATATATTAGGTGATCCGGTTCCAGAGGCCCCCAGCCCACTCGAAAGGCGTGGGCTATAGCACACGAAAATATAGGAATCGGGGGGAATTCTAGTTTGTTGGCCGTAAAACGCAAAACAAACGAGGAACGGTCATGGAGGGGTGGTGACTATGATTCCTTAGGTCGAATTTGATGGCCCAAAAAAAATTTTAGGCGATCCGGTTCGGGGGGCCCCGGACCCACTGGGAAGGCGTGGGCTATAGCACGCAAAACTATGGGAATCCGGCGGAATAATAGTTTTTTGGCCGTAAAATGTAAAATAACGAGGAACGGTCATGGCGGGGCGGTGACTATGGTTCCTTAGGTCATATTTGATGGCCCGGAAAATTTTTAGGCTATCCGGGTCTGGGGGGCCCTGCCCACTGGGAAGGCGTGGGCTATAGTACACGAAAATATGGGAATCGGGCGAAATTCTAGTTTTATGCCGTAAAACGCAAAAAAAACAAAAGGAACGGTTATGGTAGGGCGGTGACTATGGTTCCTTAGGTCGTATTTCATGGCCCAGAAAATTATTAGGTGATCCGGTTCAGTGGGCCACGGGGCCACTCGGAAGGCATGGTCTATAGCACACGAAAATATGGGAATCGGGCGGAATAATAGTTTTTTGGCCATAAAACACAAAATAACGAGGAACGGTCATGGCGAGGCGGTGACAATGGTTTCTTAGGTTGTATTTGATGTCTCGGATATATTTTAGTCGATCCGGTTCCGGGGGCCCCCGACCCACTCAGAAGGCGTGGGCTATAGAACACGAAAATATGGGAATCGGGCGGAATTATAGTTTTTTGGCCATAAAACACAAAATAATGAGGAACGGTCAAGGCGGGGCGGTGACTATGGTTCCTTAGGTCGTATTTGATGGCCCGAAAAATTTTAGGCGATCGAGGTCCAGGGGCCCGAACCCACTCGGAAGGCGTGGGCTATAGCACACAAAAATGTGGAAATTGGCGGAATAATAGTTTTTAGGCCGTAAAACGCAAAACAATGAGGAACGGTCATGGATGGGCAGTGACTATGATTCCTTAGGTCGATTTTGATGGCCCAGAAAAAATTTTAGGCATTCCGGTTCCGGGGCCACCTGGCCCACTCAGAAAGCGTGGGCTATAGCACGCGAAAATATGGGAATCGGGCGGAATTATAGTTTTTTGGCCGTAAAACACAAAATAACGAGGAACGGACATGGCGAGGCGGTGACTATGGTTCCTTAGTTCATATTTGATGGCCCGGAATATTTTTAGGCTATCCAGGTCCGTGGGTCCCGCCCACTGGGAAGGCGTGGGGCTATAGGACACGAAAATATGGAAATCGGGCAAAATTCTAGTTTTTTGGCCGTAAAACGCATAAACAAAAGGTACGGTAATGGTGGGGCGTTGACTATGCTTCCTTAGGTCATATTTTATGGTTAGCAAAATTTTTAGGCGATCTGGTTCTGTGGGCCCCGGGCCCACTTAGAAGGCATGGTCTATAGCACACGAAAATATGGGAATCGGGCGAAATTATAGTTTTTTTGCCATAAAACACAAAATAACGAGGAACGGTCATGGAGGGGCGGTGACTATGGTTCCTTAGGTCATATTTGATGGCCTGAAAATATTTTAGGCGATCTAGTTCCGGGGGCCCGGACCCACTCGGATGGTATGGGCGCACTCGAAAATATGGGAATCAGGCGCAATTATAGTTTTTTGGCCATAAAACACAAAATAACGAGGAACGGTCATGGCGGGGTGGTGACTATGGTTCCTTAGTTCATATTTGATGGCTCGGAATATTTTTAGGCTATCCGGGTTCGTGGGTCCCGCCCACTGGGAAGGCATGGGCTATAGGACACGAAAATATGGGAATCGGGCGATATTCTAGTTTTTTGGCCGTAAAACGCAAAAACAAAAGGTACAGTAATGGTGGGGCGGTGACTATGGTTCCTTAGGTCGTATTTTATGGCCCGAAAAACTTTTAGGCGATCTGGTTCAGTGGGCCCCGGGCCCACTTGGAAGGCGTGGTCTATAACACACAAAAATATGGGAATCGGGCGGAATTATAGTTTTTTGGCCATAAAACAAAAAATAACGAGGAACGGTCATGGCGGGGCAGTGACTATTGTTCCTTAGGTCGTATTTGATGGTCCAGAAAATTTTTAGGCGATCCGGTTCCGGGGCCCCGGGCCCACTAGGATGGCATGGGCTATAGCACACGAAAATATGGGAATCGGGCGCAATTATAGTTTTTTGGCCGTAAAACGCAAAATAACGAGGAACGGTCATCCCGGGGCAATGACTATGGTTCCTTAGGTCGTATTTGACAGCCCGGAAAATTTTTAGGCAATCGGAATAGGGGCCCGGGCCCACTCGGAAGGCGTGGTCTATAGCATACGAAAATATGGGAATCGGGCGGAATTATAGTATTTTTGCCATAAAACACAAAATAACGAGGAATGGTCATGGCGGAGAGGTGACTATGGTTGCTTAGGTTGTATTTGATGTCCCGAAAAGTTTTTAGGCGATCGGGGTCGGGGGGCCCGGGTCCACTCGGAAGGCGTGGTCTATAGCATACGAAAATATGGGAATCGGGCGAAATTATAGTTTTTTGGCCATAAAACACAAAATAACGAGGAACGGTCATGGAGGGGCGGTGACTATGGTTCCTTAGGTTGTATTGGATGGCCCGGAAAAAGTTTAGGCAATCCGGGTCCGGGGGGCCCTACCCACTGGGAAGGCGTGGGCTATACCACACGAAATTATGGGAATCGGGCGGAATTCTAGTTTATTGGCCGTAAAATGCAATAAAATGAGGAACGATCATGGAGGAGCGGTAACTATGGTTCCTTAGGTCGTAT
Source organism: Nicotiana tomentosiformis (assembly GCF_000390325.3). NCBI lineage: Eukaryota > Viridiplantae > Streptophyta > Magnoliopsida > Solanales > Solanaceae > Nicotiana > Nicotiana tomentosiformis. The sequence goes on along the minus strand of NC_090812.1, from coordinate 86,658,153 downwards.
TTCATGGCATGGAAAATTTTTAGGCGATCGGTGTCAGGGGGGCCGGGCCCACTCGGGGGCGTGAGCTATAGCACACAAAAATATGGGAATCGGGCAAAATTCTAGTTTTTTGGTTGTAAAACGCAAACAAATGAAGAACGATCATGGATGGGAAGTGACTATGGTTCCTTAGGTCGTATTTGATGCCTCGGAAAAAGTTTAGGCAATCCGGGTGTGGTGGGCCCGGGCCCACTCGCAAGGCGTGGGCTATAGCACACGAAAATATGGGAATCAGGCAGAATTCTTCTTTTTTGGCCGTAAAATGAAAAAAATGAGGAACAGTCATGGAGGATTAGTGACTATGGTTCCTTAGGTCGTATTTGATGGCCCAAAAATTTTTATGCGATCAGGGGTCCGAGGGGCCCGAGCCCACTCGAAAGGCATGGGCTATAGCACACGAAAATATTGGAATGTGGCAGAATTCTAGTTTTTTGGCCGAAAATATAAAACTCGAGGAACGGTCATGGCGGGGTGGCGACTATGGTTCCTTAGGACGTATTTGGTGACCCACAAAAAATTTTGTCGACTCGGTCGGGGGGCCCCTGCCCACTGGAAAGGCGTGCGCTATAACACACGAAAATATGAGAATCGGGCAGAATTCTTGTTGTTTTGTCATAAAACGCAAAAAGATGAGGTACTGTCATGCCGGGGAGGTGACTATTGTTCCTTAGGTCGTATTTGATGGTTTGAAAAAAAAAATTTGTAGATCCAGTTCTGGGGGGCCCGGGCCCACTCGGAAGGTGTAGTCTATAGCACGTGAAAATATGGGAATCGGGCAGAATTTTTGTTTTTTGTCTGTAAAATGCAAAATAACGAGGAACGGTCATGGCGGGGCGGTGACTATGGTTCATTAGAACGTATTTGATGGCCCGAATAAATTTTAGGTGATTCGGGTCCGAGGGGCCCGGGCCCCCTCGAAAGGCGTGGGATATAGCATACGAAAATATGGGAATCGAGCGTAATTCTAATTTTTTTGCCATCAAATGCTAAAAACGAGGAAAGGTCATGGCGGGGATGGGACTGTGATTCCTTAGGTCGTATTTGATGGCCCAGAAAATTTTTAGGTGATCTGGGTTCGGGGGCCCTGCACATTGGGAAGGCATGGGCTATATAACACACGAAAATATGGGAATCGGGCAGAATTCTAGTTTTTTGCCATAAAACGCAAATAAAAGAGGAACGGCCATTGTGGGGCGGTGACTATGGTACCTTAGGTCGTATTTGATGGCCCGGAAATTTTTTTAGTTGATCGGGTTTGGGGGACCCAGGCCCACTCAGAAGGCATGGGCTATCGCACAAGACAATATGGGAATCGGGCGAAATTCTAATTTTTTGGATGTAAAATGCAAATCAACGAGAAACGGTCATGGCGGGGTGATAACTATGGTTCCTTAGGTCATAGTTAATGGCCTAGAATAGTTTTAGGCGATCGGGTCCTTGGGGCCCGGGCCCACTCGAAAGGCATGGGCTATAGTACACGAAAATATGGGAATCAGGCAGAATTCTAGTTTTTTGGCCGTAAAACGCAAAGAAATAAAGTACGATCATAGCGGGGTGGTGACTATGGTTCCTTAGGTTGTATTTGATAGCCCGAAAAGTTTTAGGCAATCCGGGTCTGGGGGGCCCGGGACCACTCGGAAGGCGTGGGCTATAGCAAACGAAAATATGGGAATCGGGGGAAATTCTAGTTTTTTGGCCGTAAAACGCAAAAAACCAAGAAAATTTCATGGCGGGGCAGCAACTATGGTTCCTTAGGTCGTATTTAATGGCCCGAAAAAAATCTTAGGCGATCCGGGTCCGGGGGCCCTGTCCACTGGGAAGGTGTGGGCTATAGCACACGAAAATATGGGAATCGGGCGGAATTCTTGTTTTTTGCCGTAAAATGCAAAAAACGAGGAACGATCATGGCGAGGCGGTGACTATGGTTCCTTAGGTCGTATTTGATGGCCCGGAAGAATTTTAGGCAATCGGGGTCCGGAGGGCCGGGCCCACTCGGAGGCGTGGGCTACAACACACGAAAATATGGGAATCGGACGGAATTCTAGGTTTTTTCCTGTAAAACGCAAAACATAAGGCACAGTCATGGCGGGGCAGTGACTATGGTACCTTAGGTTGTATTTGATGGCTCGATACAATTTTAGGCGATCGGGGTCCGGGCAGCCCGGGACCACTCGTAAGGCATGGGCGATAGCACACGAAAATATGGGAATCGGGCGGAATTCTAGTTTTTATTACCGTAAAATGCAAAAAAATGAGGGAAGGTCATGGCGAGGCGGTGACTAAGGAACCATAGGTCGTATTTGATGGCCAGAAAATTTTTTAGGCGATCGGGGACCGGGGGGCCTTGGCCCACTCGGAAGGCGTGGGATATAGCGCACGAAAATATGGGAATCGAGCGGAATTCTAGTTTTTAGGCCATAAAATACAAAAAACGAGCAAAGGTCATGGCGGGGCGGTGACTATGGTTCCTTAGGTCATATTTGATGGCCCAGAAAACTTTTAGGCGATCTGGGTCCGGGGGCCCTGCACATTGGGAAGGCGTGGGCTATAACACACGAAAATAAGGGTATCGGGCGGAATTCTAGTTTTTTGGCCGTAAAACGCAAAGAAATAAAGAAAGATCATGGTGGGGTGGTGACTATGGTTCCTTAGGTTGTATTTGATGGCCTGAAAATTTTTAGGCGATCCGGGTCTGGGGTGCCCGGGCCCACTCAGAAGGCGTGGGCTATAGCACACTAAAATATGGGAATCGGGCGAAATTTTAGTTTTTTGGCCGTAAAACACAAAAAACCAAGAAAATGTCATGGCGGGGCGGCGACTATGGTTCCTTAGGTTGTATTTAATGGTCCGAAAAAACTTTTAGGCGATCCGGGTCTGGGGGGCCCTGTCCACTGGGAAGGTGTGGGCTATAGCACACGAAAATATGGGAATCGGGCAAAATTCTAGTTTTTTGTCGTAAAATGCAAAAAACGAGGAAAGATCATGGCGAGGTGGTGACTATGGTTCCTTAGGTCGTATTTGATGGCCCGGAAGAATTTTAGGCAATCGGGGTCCGGAGGGCCGGGCCCACTCTGAGGCGTGAGCTATAACACACGAAAATATTGGAATCGGGCAGAATTCTAGGTTTTTTCCCGTAAAACGAAAAAAATTAGGCACGGTCATGGCGGGGCAGTGACTATGGTACCTTAGGTTGTATTTGATGGCTCGATACAATTTTAGGCGATCGGGGTTCGGGGAGCCCGGGCCCACTCCGAAGGCGTGGGCTATAGCACACAAAAATATGGGAATCGGACGAAATTCTAGTTTTTATTGCCGTAAAATGCAAAAGAATGAGGGAACGGTCATGGCGAGGCGGTGACTATGGTTCCTTAGGTCGTATTTGATGGCCCAAATAAATTTTAGGCAATCCGGGTCCGGGGGCCCGAGCCCACTCGGAAGGCGTGGGATATAGCACATGAAAATATGGGAATCGAGCGGAATTCTAATTTTTTGGCCATAAAATGCAAAAAATGAGGAAAGGTCATTGCGGGGCGGGGACTATGGTTTCTTAGGTCATATTTGATGGCCCAGAAAAATTTTAGGCGATCTGGGTCCGGGGCCCTGCATATTGGGAAGGCGTGGGCTATAGCACACGAAAATATGGGAATCGGGCGAAATTCTAGTTTTTTTGCCATAAAACGCAAATAATAGAGGAACGGTCATTGTGGGGTGGTGACTATGGTACCTTAGGTTGTATTTGAGGGCCCGGAAAAATTTTAGTTGATCGGGGTCTCGGGGGCCCAGGCCCACTCAGAAGGCGTGGGCTATAGCATAAGACAATATGGGAAACGGGCGGAATTCTAATTTTTTGGCCGTAAAATGCAAATCAACGAGGAACGGTTGTGGTGGGCGATAACTATGGTTCCTTAGGTCGTATTTAATGGCACAAAATATTTTTAGGCGATCGGGAACGTGGGGGCCCGGGCCCACTCGGAAGGCGTGGGCTAACACACGAAAATATGGGAATCGGGCGGAATTCTAGTTTTTTTGCCGTAAAACGCAAAGAAATAAAGAACGATCATGGTAGGGGTGGTGACTATGGTTCCTTAGGTCGTATTTGATGGCCCAAAAAATTTTAGGCGATCCGGGTATGGGGGGGCCTGGGCCCACTCGGAAGGCGTGGGCTATATAGCACAAGAAAATATGAGAATCAGGCGAAATTCTAGTTTTTATTGCCGTAAAATGCAAAAAAATGAGGCAAGGTCATGGCGAGGCGGTGACTATGGAACCATAGGTCGTATTTGATGGCCCAAAATTTTTTTCGGCGATCGGGGTCCGGGGGGACTTGGCCCACTCGGAAGACGTGGGATATAGCACACGAAAATATGGGAATCGAGCGGAATTCTAGTTTTTTGGCCGTAAAACGCAAAAAACCAAGAAAATGTCATGGCGGGACGGCGACTATGGTTCCTTAGATTGTATTTAATGGCCCGAAAATTTTTTTAGGCGATCCGGGTCCGGGGGGCTCCTGTCCACTGGGAAGGTGTGGGCTATAGCACCCGAAAATATGGGAATCGGGCGGAATTCTAGTTTTTTGCCGTAAAATGCAAAAAAGAGGAACGATCATGGCGGGGCGGTGACTATGGTTCCTTAGGTCGTATTTGATGGCCCGTAAAAATTTTAGGCAATCGGGGTCCGGGGGCCCGGGCCCACTCGGAAGGCGTGGGCTATAACACATGCAAATATGGGAATCGGGCGGAATTCTAGTTTTTTTCCCGTAAAATGCAAAAAATGAGGCACGGTCATGGCAGGGCAGTGACTATGGTACCTTAGGTTGTATTTGATTGCTCGATACAGTTTTAGGCGATTGGAGTCCGGGGGCCTGGGCCAACTCGGAATTCTAGTTTTTATTGCCGTAAAACGCAAAAAAATGAGGCAAGGTCATTGCGAGGCGGTGAGTATGGAGCCTTAGGTCGTATTTGATGGCCCGAAAAAATTTTAGACGATCGGGGTCCGGGGGGCCTAGGCCCACTCGGAAGGCGTGGGATATAGCACACGAAAATAAGGGAATCGAGCGGAATTCTAGTTTTTTGGCCATAAAATGCAAAAAACGAGGAAAGGTCATGGCGGGGCGGTGACTATAGTTCCTTAGGTCTTATTTGATGGCCCATAAAACTTTTAGGCGATCTGGGTCCGGGAGCCCTACACACTGGGAAGGCGTGGGCTATAGCACACGAAAACAAGGGAATCGGGCGGAATTCTAGTTTTTTTTGCCGTAAAATGCAAATAAATGAGGAACGGTCATGGCGGGGTGGTGACTATGGTACCTTAGGTCGTATTTGATGGCCCGGAAAAATTTTAGGCAATCGGGGGTGCCGGGCCCACTCGGAAGGCGTGGGCTATAGCGACGGAAATATGGGAATCGAGCAGAATTCTAGTTGTTTTGCCGTAAATCGAAAAAAAAGGAACGGTCATGGTGGGGTGGTGACTATGGTACCTTAGGTCATATTTCATGGCCTAGAAAATTTTAGGCGATCAGGTCCGTGGGGCCCGGGCCCACTCGGAAGGCGCACAAGAAAATATGGAAATCGGGCTAAATTCTAGTTTTTTTGCCGTAAAACGCAAATAAATGAGGAACGGTCATGGCGAGATAGTGACTATGGTTCCTTAGGTCGTATTTGATGGCTCGGAAAAAATTTAGGCGATTCGGGTCCAGGGGGCCGGGCCCACTCGAAAGGCGTGGGCTATAGCACACGAAAATGTGGGAATCGGGCGGAATTCTAGCTATTTGGCCGAAAAACGCAAAAAAGCGAGAAAATGTCATGGCGGGGTAGTGACTATGGTTCCTTAGGTTGTATTTGATGGCCCGGAAAAATTTTAGGCGATCCGTGACCTGGGGGCCCAGGCTCACTCGTAAGGCGTGGGCTATAGCACACAAAAATATGGGAATCGGGCGGAATTCTAGTGTTTTGCCGTAAAACGCAAAAAACGAGGAACGATCATAGCTGGGCGGTGACTATGGTTCCTTAGGTCGTATTTGCTGGCCCGGAAAAATTTTCGGCGTTCGGGGACAAAGGGGACCGGGCCCACTCGGAAAAGCGTGGGTTATCATGGCGGAATCGGGCGGAATTCTAGTTTTTTTTGCCATAAAACGCAAAAACATTAGGCACATCATGGCGGGGCGGTGACTATGGTACCTTAGGTCGTATTTAATGGCCCGAAAAAAGTTTAGGCGATCGGGGTCCGGGGGGCTTGGGCCTACTCGGAAGGCGTGGGATATAGCACACGAAAATATGAGAATCGAGCGGAATTCTAGTTTTTTGGCCGTAAAATGCAAAAAATGAGAAAATGTCACGGTGGGGTGGTGACTATTGTTACTTAGGTCGTATTTGATGCCCTAGAAAACTTTTAGGTGATCTGGGTCCGGGGGCCCTGCGCACTGGGAAAGCATGGGCTGTAGCACACGAAAATATGGGAATCGAGCGAAATTCTAGCTTTTTGGCCATAAAATGCAAAAAATGAGGAAAGGTCATGGCGGGGCAGTGACTATGGTTCCTTAGGTCGTATTTGATGGCCCAGAAAACTTTTAGGCGATCTAAGTCCGGGGGCCCTGCACAATGGGAAGACGTGGGCTATAACACACGAAAATATGGGAATTGGACGGAATTCTAGTTTTTTTGCCATAAAACGCAAATAAATGAGGAGCGGTCATGTCGGGCCGCTGACTATGGTACCTTAGGTCGTATTTGACGGCCCAGAAAATTTTAGGCGATCGGGTCCGTGGGGCCCGTGCCAACTCGGAAGGCGTGGGCTATAGCACACAAAAATATAAAAATCGGACAGAATTCTAGTGTTTTTGCCGTAAAATGCAAAAAATGAGGAACGATCATGGTGGGGCAGTGACTATTGTACCTTTGGTCATATTTGATGGCCCAGAAAAAATTTAGGCGATCGGGGTTCGGGGGGCCGGGCCCACTCGGAAGGTGTGGGCTATAGCGACGAAAATATGGGAATCGAGCGGAATTCTAGTTTTCTTGCCGTAAAACGTAAAAATAAAGAGGAACGGTCATGGTGGGGCAATGACTATGGTGCCTTAGGTCGTATTTGATGGCCCAGAAAATTTTTGTCGATCGGGTCCGTGGGGCCCGGGTCCACTCGGAAGGCGTGGGCTATATCACACGAAAATATGGAAATCGGGCGGAATTCTAGTTTTTTTGGCCGTAAAACGCAAATAAATAAGGAATGGTCATGGAGGGGCGGTGACTATGGTTCCTTAGGTTGTATTTGATGGCTCAGAAAAATTTTAGGCGACACGGGTTCGGGGGGCCCGGGCCCACTCGAAAGGCGTGGGCTATAGCACACGAAAATATGGGAATCTGGCGGAATTCTAGTTTTTTGGCCGTAAAACGCAAAAAAGCAAGAAAATGTCATGGCGGGGCAGTGACTACGGTTCCTTAGGTCGTATTTGATGGCCCAAAAAAATTTTAGGCGTTCTGGGTCCGGGGGGCCCGGGCCCACTCGTAAGGCGTGGGCTATAGCACACAAACATATGGGAATCGGGCGGAATTCTAGTTTTTTGCCGTAAAATGCAAAAAATGAGGAACGATCATGGCGGGATGGTGACTATGGTTCCTTAGTTCGTATTTAATGGCTTGAAATATTTTTAGGCGATCGGGTTCGTGGTGCCCGGGCCCACTCGGAAGACGAGGGCTATAACACACGAAAATATGGGAATCGCGCGGAATTCTTGTTTTTTGGCCGTAAAACACAAAAATATAAGGAACGCTCATGGCGGGGGTGGTAAGTATGGATCCTTAGGTCGTATTTGATGGCCCGGAAAAATTTTAGGCGATTCGGGTACCGAGGGCCCGGGCCCACTCGGAAGGCGTGGACTATAGCACACGAAAATATGGGAATCCGGCAAAATTCTAGTTATTTTGCCTTAAAACGTAAATAAATGAGGAACGGTCATGGCGGGGCAGTGACTATGGTACCTTAGGTCGTATTTGATGGCCCGGAAATATTTTAGGCTATCGGGGTTTGGGGCCCGGGCCCACTCGGAAGGCGTGGCCTATAACACACAAAAATGTAAGGAACGGTCATGGCGGGGCGGTGACTATGGTTCCTCAGGTCTTATTTGAAGGCCCAGAAATATTTTAGGCGATTGGGGTCCGGGGGTCCTGGCCCCTTCGGAAGGCGTGGGTTATAGCACACGAAAATATGGGAATCGGGCGGAATTCTAGTTTTTTGGCCGTAAAACACAAAAATTGAGGAAAGGTCATGGCGGGGCGGTGACTATGGTTCCTTAGGTCGTATTTGATGGCCCGAAAATATTTAAGGCGATCCGGGTCCGGGGGGAACTACACACTGGGAAGGCGTGGGCTATAGCATACGAAAATATGGGAATCAGGAGGAATTCTTGTTTTTTTGCCGTAAAACGCTAATAAATGAGGAAAGGTCATGGTGGGGTGGTGACTATGGTTCCTTAGGTCTTATTTGATGGCCCAGAAAATTTTTAGGCGATCTGGATCAGAGGGCCTTGCATAGTGGGAAGGCATGGGATGTAGCACACGAAAATATGGGAATCGGGCGCAATTCTAGTTTTTATTTCGTAAAACGCAAATAAAAAAGGAACGGTCATGGCAGGGCGGTGAATATGGTACCTTAGGTCGTATTTGATGGCCCGAAAAATTTTTAGGCGATCCGGGTTTAGGGGGCCTACATGGAAGGTGTGGGCTATAGCACACGAAAATATGGTAATCGGGCGAAATTATAGTTTTTTGGCCGTAAAACTCAAAAAATGAGGAACGATCATGGCGGGGCGGTAACTATGGTTCCTTAGGTCCTATTTCATGGCCTAGACAATTTTTAGGCGATTAGGGTCTGGGGGGCCCGGGCCCACTCGGAAGGCGTGGGTTATAGCACACGAAAATATGAGAATCGGGCGGAATTCTAGTTTTATTGCCATAAAACGAAAATAAATAAGAAACGGTCATGATTGGGCAGTGACTATGGTACCTTTGGTCCTATTTGATGGCCTGAAAACATTTTAGGCGATCGGGGTCAGGGGCTCGGGTCTACTTGGAAGGCGTGGGCTATAACACACAAAAATGTGAGAAACGGTCATGGCGGGGCGGTGACTATGGTTCCTTATGTTGTATTTGATGGCCTAGAAAATTTTTAGGCGATTGGGGTCCATGGGACGGGCCCACTCGAAAGGCGTGGGCTATAGCACACAAAAATATGGTAATCGGGCGAAATTCTAATTTTTTGGCCGTAAAATGCAAAAAATGAGGAAAGGTCATGGCGGGGCGGTGACTATGGTACCTTAGGTCGTATTTGATGGCACGAAAAAATTTTAGGCGATCGGGGTCCGGGGGTCCCGAGCCCACTCGGAAGGCTTGGGCTATAGCACACGAAAATATGGGAATCGAGCGAAATTCGAGTTTTTTTGCCGTAAAACGCAAAACAAATGAGGCACGGTCATGGCAGGGCGGTGACTATGGTACCTTTGGTCGTATTTGATGGTCCAGATAAATTTTAGGCGATCGGGGTCAGGGGGCCCAGGCCTACTCGGAAGGCGTGAGATATAGCACATGAAAATATGGGAATCAGACGGAATTCTAGTTTTTTGGCCATAAAACGCAAAAAACGAGTAAAGATCAAGGCGGGGCGGAGACTATGGTTCCTTATGCTGTATTTGATGGCCTTAAAAAATATTAGGCGATCTGGATCAGTGGGCCTTGCACAGTGGGAAGGCATGGGCTATAGCACACGAAAATATGGGAATCGGGTGCAATTTTAGTTTTTTTGTCGTAACACACAAATAAATGAGGAGCGGTCATGGCAGGGCGATGACTATGGTACCTTAGGTCGTATTTGATGGCCCGAAATTTTTTTAGGCTATCCGGGTTAGGGGTGGCCCACTGGGAAGGCGTGGGCTATAGCAAACGAAAATATGGTAATCGGGCAGAATTCTAGTTTTTTGGCCGCAAAACACAAAAAAATGAGGAACAATCATGGCGGGTTGGTAACTATGGTTCCTTAGGTCATATATCATGTCCTGGAAAATTTTTAGGCGACCGGGGTCTGGGGGCCCTGGGCCCACTCGGAAGGCGTGGGCTATAACACACGAAAATATGGGAATCGGGCGGAATTCTAGTTTTTTTGCTGTAAAACGCAAACAAATGAGGAAAAGTCATGGCGGGGGGGTGAATATGGTTCCTTAGATCGTATTTGATGGCTCGAAAAAATTTTAGGCGATCCGGTTATGGTGGGCCCGGGCCCACTCGCAAGGCGTGGGCTATAGCACAAGAAAATATGGGAATCAGGCGGAATTCTAGTTTTTTGGCCGTAAAATGCAAAATAAACGAGGAACTTTCATGGCGGGGCGGTGACTAGGTTCCTTAGGTCGTATTTGATGGCCCAGAAAACTTTTAGGCAATCGGGGGTCCGGGGGACCCGAGCCTACTCGGAAGGCATAGGCTATAGAACACGAAAAATATGGGAATTTGCTGGAATTCTAGTTTTTTGGCCGAAAACGCAAAACTATGAGGAACGGTCATGGCGGGGCAGTGACTATGGTTCCTTAGGCCGTATTTTATGGCCTGCAAAAATATTTGTCGATTCGGGTCTGGGGCGCCCTGCCTACGGGGAAGGCGTGGGCTATAGCACACGAAAATATGTGAATCACGCGGAATTCTTGTTGTTTGGTCATAAAATGCAAAAAAATGAGGAACGGTCATGGCGGGGCGGTGACTATGGTTCCTTAGGTCGTATATGATGGCCCAGAAAAATTTTAGGCGATCCGGTTTCGGGGGCCCCTGCCCCACTCGGAAGGCGTGGGCTATTGCACACGAAAATATGGGAATCGGGCGGAATTCTAGTTTTTAGGCCATAAAATGCAAAAAACGAGGAAAGGTCATAGAGGGGCGGTGACTATAGTTCCTTAGGTCATATTTGATGGCTCGGAAAATTTTTAGGCGATTCGGGTCCGGGGTGCCTGCGCACTGGGTAGGGGTGGGCTATAGCACACGAAAATATGGGAATCAGGCGGAATTCTAGTTTTTTTGCCGTAAAACACAAATAAATAAGGAACGGTCATGGCGAGGCGGTGACTATGGTTCCATAGGTCGTATTTGACGGCCCGGAAAGTTTTAGGCGATCCGGGTCCGGGGGCCTTGCACAGTGGGAAGGCGTGGGCTATAGCACACGAAAATATGGGAATATGGCGGAATTCTAGTCTTTTGACCGAAAACGCAAAACTATGAGGAACGGTCATGACGGGGCGGTAACTATGGTTCTTTAGGGCGTATTTGATGGACCGCAAAGATATTTGTCGATTCGGGTTCGGGGGGCCCTGCCCATTGGGAAGACGTGGGCTATAGCACACGAAAATATAGGAATCGGGCAGAATTATTGTTGTTTGGTCGTAAAACGCAAAAATATGAGGAACGGTCATGGCGGGGAGGTGACTATGGTTCCTTAGGACATATATGATGGCCCGAAAAATTTTAGGCGATTCTCTTCCGGGGGCCCTAGGCCCATTCGGAAGGCGTGTAGCACACGAAAATATGGGAATAGGGTGCAATTCTAGTTTTTTGGCCATAAAACAAAAAAAACGAGGAAAGATCATGGCGGGGCGGTGACTATGGTTCCTTAGGTCGTATTTGTTTGGCCCGAAAAAATTTTAGGCGATTCGGGTCTGGGTGGCCCAGCACACTGGGTAGGCGTGGGCTATAGCACACGAAAATATGGCAATCAGGTAGAATTCTAGTTGTTTTGTCGTAAAACGCAAATAAATGAGGAACGGTCATGGCGGGGCAGTGAATATGGTTCCTTAGGTCGTATTTGATGGCCAGGAAAAATTTTAGGCAATCCGGGTCCGGGGGGCCTTGCACAGTGGGAAGGCGTAGGCTATAGCACACGAAAATATGGGAATTTTTGCGGAATTCTAGTTGTTTTGCCGTAAAACGCAAATAAATGAGGAACGGTCATGGCAGGGTGGTGACTATGGTAACTTAGGTCGTATTTGATGGCCCAAAAAATTTTAGGCGATCGGGGTCCGGGGGGCCCGGTCCCACTCGGAAGGTGTTGGATATAGCACACGAAAATATGAGAATCGGGTGGAATTTTAGTTTTTTGGTCGTAAAATGCAAAAAGCGAGGAACGGTCATGGCAGGGCGATAACTATGGTTCTTTAGGTCGTTTTTCATGGCCCGGAAAATTTTTAGGCTATTCGGGTTTGGGGGACCCACTGGGAAGGCGTGGGCTGTAGCACACGAAAATGTGGTAATTGGGCGGAATTCTAGTTTTTTAGCCGTACAATGCAAAAAAATGAGGAACGATCATGGCGGGGAGGTAACTATGGTTCCTTAGGTCATATTTGATGGCCCGGAAAATTTTTAGGCGATCGGGGGTCTGGGGGACCCGAGCCTACTCGGAAGACATGGGCTATGACACACGAAAATATGGGAATTTGCCGCAATTCTAGTTTTTTTGCCGAAAATGCAAAACTATGAGGAACGGTCATGGCGGGGCAATGACTATGGTTTCTTAGGTTGTATTTGATTGCCCGCAAAAATATTTGTCGATTTGGGTCTGGGGGGCCCTGCCCACTGGGAAGGCGTGGGCTATAGCACCCGAAAATATGTGAATCGGGCAGAATTCTTGTTGTTTGGTCGTAAAACGCAAAAAATGAGGAACGATCATGGCGGGGCGGTGACTATGGTTCCTTAGGTCGTATTTTATGGTGAGGAAAATTTTTAGGTGATCCGGGTCCGGGGGCCCTGCACACATGAAAGGCGGGGGGCTATAGCAAACAAAAATATGGAAATCAGGCAGAATTCTAGTTTTTTGGCTGTAAAACGCAAACAAATGAGGAACGGTCATGGCGGGGCGGTGACTATGGTTCATTAGGTCTTATTTGATGGCCCAGAAAAATTTTAGGCGATCGGGGGTCCGGGAGGCCCGAGCCCACTCGGAAGGCATGGGCTATAGCACACAAAAATATGGGAATGTGGCAGAATTCTAGTGTTTTGGCTGAAAACCTAAAACTATGAGGAACGATCATGGCGGGGAGGTGACTATGGTTCCTTAGGTCGTATTTGATGGCCCGAAATTTTTTTTGTCGATTCGGGTCTGTGGGCCCCTGTCCACTAGGAAGGCATGGGATAATGCACATGAAAATATGGGAACCGGGCGGAATTCTTGTTGTTTGGCCGTAAAACGCAAACAAATGAGGAACGGTCATGGCGGGGCACTTACTATGGTTTCTTAGACCGTATTTGATGGCTCGAAAACATTTTAGCTAATCGGGGTTCGGGGGGCCCGGTCCACTCGGAAGGCGTGGGGTATAGCACACGAAAATATAGGAATCGGGCAAAATTGTAGTTTTTTGCCGTAAAATGCAAATAAATGAGGAACGGTCATGGCGGGCGGTGACTATGGTACCTTAGGTCGTATTTGATGGCCCGAAAAAATTTTAGGCTATCGGGGTCTGGGGGCCCGGGCCCACTCAGAAGGCGTGGGCAATAGCACACGAAAATATGGCAATCGGGCGAAATTCTATTTATTTTGCCGTAAAATGCAAAAAAATGAGGCACGGTCATGGCGGGGTAGTGACTATTTTACCTTAGGTCGTATTTGATGGCTCGGAATAATTTTAGGCGATCGGGGTCTGGGGGGCCTAGGCCCACTCGGAAGGCATGGGATAATGCACACGAAAATATGGGAATCGGGCGGAATTCTAGTTTTTTGGCCATAAAACGCAAAAAAATGTGGAAAGGTCATGGCATGGCGGTGACTATGGTTCCTTAGGTCGTATTTATGGCCCAGAAAAACTTTAGGCGATCTGGGTTCGGGGCCCCTCCACACTGGGAAGGCATGGGCTATAGCACACGAAAATATGGGAATCGGGCGAAATTTTAGTTTTTTTGCTGTGAAACGCAAATAAATGATGAACGGTCATGGTGGGGCGGTGACTATGGTACCTTATGTCGTATTTGAAGACCCGGAAAAATTTTAGGCGATCAGGGTCTGGGGGCCCGGGCCCACTCGGAAAGCTTGGGATATAGCACACGAAAATATTGGTATCGGGCGGAATTCTATTTCTTTTGCTGTAAAACGCAAAAGAATAAGGAACGGTCATGGCGGGGCGCTTACTATGGTTCCTTAGACCGTATTTGATGGCCCACAAATATTTTAGCCGATCGGGGTCTGGGGGCCCGGCCTACTCGGAAGGCGTGCGGTATAGCACACGAAAATATGGGAATCTGGCGGAATTATAGTTTTTTTGACGTAAAACGCAAATAAATGAGGAACGTCATGGCGGGGTGGTGACTAAGGTACCTTAGGTCGTATTGGATAGCTCGAAAAAATTTTAGGCTATCGGGGTCCAAGGGGCCCGGGCCCACTCAGAAGGCGTGGGCTATTGCACACGAAAATATGGCAGTTGGGCGGAATTCTATTTCTTTTGCCGTAAAACTCAAGAAAATGAGGCACGATTATGGCGTGGTGGTGACTATGGTACCTTAGGTCGTATTTGATGGCCTGGAATAATTTTAGGCGATCGGGGTCCGGGGGGCCCGGGCCCACTCGGAGGCATGGGATAAAGCACAGGAAAATATGGGAATCAGGCGAAATTTTACTTTTTTTGCCATAAAACACAAAAAATGAGGAAAGGTCATGGCGGGGCGGTGACTATGGTTCCTTAGGTCGTATTTGATGGCCCAGAAAAACTTTAGGCAATCTAGGTCCTGGGGCCCTGTACACTGGGAAGGCATGGGCTATAGCACACGAAAATATGGGAATCGGGCGGAATTCTAGTTTTTTTTACCGTAAAACGCAAATAAATGAGGAACGGTCATGGCGGGGCGGTGACCATGGTACCTTAGGTCGTAATTGATGGCCCGGAAAAATTTTAGGAGATCGGGGTCTGGGGGCCCGGCCCCACTCTGAAGGCGTGGGCTATAGCACACGAAAATATGGGAATCGAGCGGAATTCTAGTTTTATGGCCGTAAAATGCAAAAAAATGAGGAACGGTCATGGAGGGGCGATAACAATGATTCCTTAGGTCGTATTTAATGGCTCGGAATATTTTTAGGCGATTGGGGTCCGGGGGGCCTGGGCCCACTCGGAAGGAGTTGTCTATAGCACACGAAAATATGGGAATCGGGCGGAATTCTAGTTTTTTTGCCATAAAACGCAAAACAATAAGGCACGGCCATGGAGGGGCGGTGACTATGGTACCTTAGGTCGTATTTCACGGCCCGGAAAAATTTTAGGCGATCGGGGTCCGGGGGCCCGGGCCCACTCGCAAGGTGTGGGCTATAGCACACGAAAATATGGGAATCGGGCGGAATTCTAGTTAATTGGCAATAAAATGCCAAAAATGAGGAAAGGTCATAGCGGGGCAGTGACTATGATTCCATATGTCGTATTTGATAACCCAAAAAAATTTTAGGCGATCTGGGTCCGGGGACCCTGCACACTGGGAAGGCGTGGGCTAGCACACGAAAATATGGGAATCGAGCGAAATTCTAGTTTTTTTGCCGTAAAACACAAAACTATTAGGCATGGTCATGGTGGGGTGGTGACTTTGGTACCTTAGGTCATATTTCATGGCCTGGAAAAACTTTAGCTGATCAGGGTCCGGGGGTCCCGGGCTCACTCGGAAGGCGTGGGATATAACACACGAAAATATGGGAATCAGGCAAAATTTTAGTTTTTTGGCCAAAAAACGCAAAAAATGAGGAAAGGTCATAGCGGGGCGGTGACTATCGTTCCTTAGGTCGTATTTGATGGCCCAAAAACTTTTTAGGCGATCTGGGTCCGGGGGCCCTGCACACCGGGAAGGCGATGGGAATCAGGCGGAATTCTAGTTTTTTTTGTCGTAGAACGCAAATAAATGAGGAACGGTCATGTCGGGGCGGTGAATATGGTACCTTAGGTCTATTTGATGGCCCAGAAAAATTTTAGGCTATTGGAGTCTGGGGGCCCGAGCCCACTCAGAAGGCGTGGGCTATAGCACACGAAAATATGGCAATCGGGCGGAATTCTATTTCTTTTGCCGTAAAATGCAAAAAAATAAGGCTCGGTCATGGCGGGCGGTGACTATGGTTCATTAGGTCATATTTGATGGCCCGGAAAAATTTTAGGCGATAGGGGTCCGGGGGGCCTGGCCCACTCGGAAGGCGTTGGGTATAGCACACGAAAATATAGGAATCGAGCGGAATTCTAGTTTTTTTGACGTAAAACGCAAATAAATGAGGAACGGTCATGGTGGGCGGTGACAATGGTACCTTGGGTCTTATTTGATGGCCCGAAAAATTTTTAGGCTATCGGGGTCCGGGGGGCCCGGGCACACTCAGAAGGCGTGGGCAATAGAACACGAAAATATGGCTATCGGGTGGAATTTTATTTCTTTTGCCGTAAAATGCAAAACAATGAGGCACGGTCATGGCGTGGTGGTGACTATTGTACCTTAGGTCATATTTGATGGCCCGAAATAATTTTAGGCGATGGGGGTCTGGGGGCCGGGCCCACTCGGAAAGCGTGGGCTATAGCACACGAAAATATGGGAATCAAGCGGAATTCTAGTTTTTTGGCAGTAAAATGCAAAAAAATGAGGAACGGTCATGGCAAGGAGATAACAATTGTTCCTTAGGTCGTATTTAATTGCCTGAAAAAAATTTAGGCGATCCGGGTCCGGGGGCCCGGGCCCACTAGGAAGGCGTGGGCTATAGCACACGAAAATATGGGAATGAGGCAAAATTCTTGTTTTTTTGCCGTAAAATGCAAAAAATGAGGAAAGGTTATGACAGGGCGGTGACTATGGTTCCTTAGGTCATATTTGATGTCCCGAAAAAATTTTAGGCGATCCGGGACCGGGGGGCCCTGCACACTGGGAAGGCAAAGGCTATAGCACACGAAAATATGGGAATCAGGCGAAATTCTAGTTTTTTTGTCGTAAAACGCAAATAAATGAGGAATGGTCATGTGGGGGCGGTCACTATGGTACCTTAGGTCTATTTGATGGCCCGAAAAAATTTTAGGCTATCGGGGGTCTGGGGGGCCCGGGCCCACTCAGAAGGCGTGGGCTATAGCACACGAAAATATGGCAATCGGGCGGAATTCTATTTCTTTTGTGGTAAAACGCAAAAAAAACTAGGAAATGCTATGATGGGGCGGTGACTATGGTTCCTTAGGTCGAATTTGATGGCCCGGACAAAATTTTGGCGATCCGGGTCTGGGGGGCCCTGCATAGTGGGAAGGCGTGGGCTATAGCACACGAAAATATGAGAATTAAGAGGAATTCTAGTGTTTTTGTCGTAAAACGCAAATAAATGAGGAACGGTCATGGAGGGGTGGTGACTATGGTACCTTAGGTCATATTGCATGGCCCGGAAAAATTTTAGGCGATCAGGGTCCGGGACACCCGGGCCCACTCGGAAGGCGTGGGATATACCACACGAAAATATGGGAATCAGGCGGAATTCTAGTTTTTTTACCATAAAACGCAAAAGACGAGGAAAGGTCATAGCGGGGCAGTGACTATGGTTCCTTAGGTCGTATTTGATGGCCCCAAAAAATTTTAGGCGATCTGGGTCCGGGGGCCCTGCACACTGGGAAGGCGTGGGCTATAACACATGAAATTATGGGTATTGGGCGGAATTCTAGGTTTTTGGCAGTAAAACGCAAAAAAAGAAGAAAAGGTCATGGCAGGGCGGTGACTATGGTTCCTTAAGTCGTATTTCATGGCCCGAAAATTTTTTAGGCGATCGGGGTTTGGGGGTCCTGGGACCACTTGGAAGGCGTGGGCTATATCACACGAAAATATGGGAATCGGGCGGAATTCTAGTTTTTTGGCTCTAAAACGCAAAAAATGAGGAAAGGTCATTGCGGGGCGGTGACTATGGTTCCTTAGGTCGTATTTGATGGCCCAGAAAATTTTTAGGCGATCTGGGTCCAGGGGCCCTGCACACTGGGAAGTCATGGGCTATAGCACACGAAAATATGGGAATCGGGCGGAATTCTAGTTTTTTTGGTTTAAAACACAAATAAATGAGGAACGATCATGGCGAGGCGGTGACTATGGTACCTTAGGTTGTATTTGATTGCACGAAATTTTTTTAGGTGAACAGGGTCTGGGGGCCTGGGACCACTCGGAAGGCATGGGCTATAGCACGCGAAAATAAGGGAATTGGGCGGAATTTAGTTTTTTGGCCGTAAAATGCAAAAAAATGAAGAACGGTCATGGCAGGGCGATAATAATGGTTCCTTAGGTCATATTTAATGGCCTGGAATATTTTTAGGCGATCGGGGTCTGTGGTGCGCGGGCCCACTCGGAAGGCGCGGGCTATAGCATACGAAAATATGGGAATCGTGCGAAATTCTAGTTTTTTGGCCATAAAATGCAAAAAACGAGGAAAGGTCATAGCGGGGCAGTGACTATGGTTCCATAGGTCGTATTTGATGGCCCAAAAAATTTTTAGGCGATCTGGGTCAGGGGGCCCTGCACACTAGGAAGGCGTGGGCTATAGCACACGAAAATATGGGAATCGAGCGGAATTCTAGTTTTTTTGTCGTAAAACACAAAACAATTAGGCACGGTCATGGCGGGGAGGTGACTATGGTACCTTAGGTCATATTTCATGGCCCAGAAAAAATTTAGGCTATCAGGGTCCAGGGGGCCCGGGCTCACTCGGAAGTCGTGGACTATAACACACGAAAATATGGCAATCGAGCGAAATTCTATTTCTTTTGCCGTAAAATGCAAAAACAATGAGGCACGGTCATGGCGGGGCGGTGACTATGGTACCTTACATTGTATTTCATGGCCCGGAAAATTTTTAGAAGATCGGGGTCCAAGGCGCCCGGGCGCACTCGAAAGGCGTGGGATATAGCACACGAAAATATGAGAATCAGGCGGAATTCTAGTTTTTTGACCATAAAACGCAAAAGACGAGGAAAGGTCATAGAGGGGCGGTGACTATGGTTCCTTAGGTCGTATTGGATGGCCCAAAAAATTTTAAGCGATCTGGGTCTGGGGGTCCTAGGACCACTTGGAAGGCGTGGGCTATAGTACACGAAAATATGGGAATCGGGCGGAATTCTAGTTTTTTGGCCGTAAAATGCAAAAAATGATGAACGATCATGGTGGGGTGGTAACTATGGTTCATTAGGTCGTATTTGATGGTCCGAAAAAAATTTATGCGATCGGGGTTTGGGGGTCCCGGGACCACTTGGAAGGCGTGGGCTAGCACACGAAAATATGGGAATCAGGCGGAATTCTAGGCTTTTGGCCGTAAAACGCAAAAAAATGAAGAACGGACATGGCGGGGCGGTGACAATTGTTCCTTAGGTCGTATTTGATGGCCCGCAAAAATATTAGGCGATCCGGCTCCGTGGGGCCCTAACCATTGGGAAGGCGTGGGCTATTATTGCTCACTAAAATATGGGAATAGGGCGGAATTCTAGTTTTTTGGCCGAAAAATGCAAAAAATGAGGAACGTTCATGGCGGGGCGGTGACCATGGTTCCTTAGGTCTTATTTGATGGCTAGAAATGTTTTTAGGTGATCGGGGTCAGGGAGTCCCGGGACCACTTGGAAGGTGTGGGCATACGAAAATATGGGAATCGGGAGGAATTCTAGGTTTTTTGCCGTAAAACGCAAAAAATGAAGAAACGGTCATGGCAGTGCGGTGACTATGGTTCCTTAGGTCTTATTTGATGGCCCGGAAAAATTTTAGGCGATCAGGGTCTGGGGTTCTTGGGACCACTTGGAAGGCGTGGGCTATAGCTCACGAAAATATGGGAATCGGGCGGAATTCTAGTTTTTTGTCCGTAAAATGCTAAAAATGAGGAACGATCATGGCGGGGCGGTGACTATGGTTCCTTAGGTCATATTTGATGGCCCGGAAAATTTTTAGGCGATCAGGGTCCGGGAGTCCCGGGACCACTTAGAAGGCGTGGGCTATAGCATACGAAAATTTAGGAATCGGGCGGAATACTAGTTTTTTGGCCGTAAAATGCAAAAAATGAGAAACGATCATGGCGGGGTGGTGACTATGGTTCCTTTGGTCGTATTTGATGGTCCGGAAATATTTTAGTCGATCGGGATCTGGGGGTCCCGGGACCACTTGGATGGCGTGGGCTATAGCACACGAAAATATGGGAATCGGGCGGAATTCTAGTTTTTTTGCTGAAAAACGCAAAAAATCAGGAACGATCATGGTGGGCGGTAACTATGGTTCCTTAGGTCATATTTGATGGCCCGAAAAAATTTTAGGCGATCGGGGTCCGGGGGTCCCGGGACCACTTGGGAGGCGTGGGCAATAGCACACAAAAATATGGGAATCGGGCGAAATTCTAGTTTTTTGGCCGTAAAATGCAAAAACTGAGGAACGATCATAGTGGGGCGGTGACTATGGTTCCTTAGGTCTTATTTGATGGCCCGAAAATTTTTTAGGTGATCGGGGTCCCGGGACCACTTGGAAGGCGCGGGCTATAGCACACAAAAATATGGGAATCAGGCAGAATTCTAGTTTTTTGGCCGTAAAAAGCAAAAAAAGAGGAACAGTCATGGCGGGCCGGTGACTATGGTTCCTTAGGTCGTATTTGATTGCTCAAAAATTTTTTAGGCAATCGGGGTCTGGGGGGTCCCGGGACCCACTTGGAAGGCGTGGGCTATAGCACACGAAAATATGGGAATCAAGCGGAATTCTAGTTTTTTGGTCGTAAAATGAAAAAAATGAGGAACGCTCATGGCGGGGCGGTGACTATGGTTCCTTAGGTCGTATTTGATGGCCCGAAAATTTTTTAGGCGATCCGAGTCCGGGGGGACAACCCACTCGGAAGGCGTGGGCGCACGCAAAAATATGGGAACCGTTCGAAATTCTAGTTTTTTGGCTGAAAAATGCAAAATATGAGGAACGATCATGGCGGGGCGGTGACTATGGTTTCTTAGGTCGTATTTTACGATACGGAGAACTTTTAGGCGATCGGGGTCCGGGGGCCCGGGACCACTCGGAAGGCGTGGGCTATAGTACACGAAAATATGGGAATCGCGCGAAATTATAGTTTTTTCGCCGAAAAACGCAAAACAATGAGGAACGATCATGGAGGGGTGAGGACTATGGTTCCTTAGGTTGTATTTGATGGCCCGAAAAGATTTTAGGCGATCCGGGGTCCGAGGGTCCCGGGACCACTTGGAAGGCATGGGCTACACACGAAAATATGGGAATCGGGCGGAATTCTAGTTTTTTGGCCGTAAAATGCAAAAAATGAGGACAGGTCATGGCGGGGCAGTGACTATGGTTCCTTAGGTCGTATTTGATGGGCCGCAAAAATATTAGGCAATCCGGCTCCGTGGGGCCCTACCCATTGGGAAGGCGTTGGCTATAGCACACGAAAATATAGGAAACGGGCGGAATTCTATTTTTTGGCCGAAAACCGCAAAAAATGAGGAATGATCATGGCGAGGTAGTGACTATGGTTCCTTAGGTCATATTTTATGGAACGGAAAAATTTTAGGCGATCGGGATCTGGGGGTCCCGGGATCACTTGGAAGGCATGGGCTATAGCACATAAAAATATGGGAATCGTGCGGAATTCTAGTTTTTTTTGCCGGAAGATGCAAAATATCAGGAACGATTATGGCGGTGCGGTGACTATGGTTCCTTAGGACATTTTGATGGCCCGAAAAAATTTTAGGCGATCGGGGTCCGGGGGACCCGGTACCACTCAGAAGGCGTGGGCTATTGCACACGAAAATATGGGAGTCGCGCGTAATTATAGTTTTTTGGCCGAAAAACGCAAAACATGAGGAATGATCATGGCAGGGCAGTGACTATGTTCCTTAGGTCGTATTTGATGGACTGGAAAGTTTTTAGGCGATCCGGGGTCCGGGGGTCTCGGGACCACTTGGAAGGCGTGGGCTATAGCACACGAAAATATGGGAATCGGGCGGATTTCTAGTTGTTTTGCCGAAAAATGCAAAAAATGAAGAACGATCATAGCGGGGTGGTGACTCTGGTTCCTTAGGTCGTTTTTGATGGTCCGGAAAAATTTTAAGCGATCCGGGGACCAGGGGACCCGGGACCACTTGGAAAGGGTGGGCGATAGCTCACAAAAATAATGGAATTGGGCGGAATTCTAGTTTTTAGGCCAAACAATTCAAAAAATGGGGAACGATCATGGCAGTGCAGTGACTATGGTTCCTTAGGTCATTTTGATAGCCCGAACAAATTTTAGGCGATTACAGTCCGCGGGGGCCGGCCCACTCGGAAGGCATGGGCTATAGCACACGAAAATATGGGAATCGGGCAGAATTCTTGGTTTTTGGCCGTAAAATGCAAAAAATGAGGAACGGTCATGGCGGGGCGGTGACTATGGTTCTTTAGGTCGTATTTGATGGCTCGGAAATTTTTAGGCGATCGGGGTCCGGGAGTTCCGTGACCACTTGGAAGGCTTGGGCTATAGCACACGAAAATATGGGAATCGGGCGAAATTTTAGTTTTTGGCCGTAAAATGCAAAAAATGAGGACAGGTCATGGCGGGGCGGTGACTATGGTTCCTTAGGTCGTATTTGATGGCCCGCAAAAAATATTAGGCGATCCGGCTCCGTGGGGCCCTACTCATTGGGAAGGCGTGGGCTATAGCACACGAAAATATGGGAATTGGGCGGAATTCTAGTTTTTTTGCCGGAAAATGCAAAAATGAGGAATGATCATGGCGGTGCGGTGACTATGGGTCCTTAGGTCGTATTTGATGACCCGAAAATATTTTAGGCGATCACAGTCCGGGGTCCCCGGCCCACTCGGAAGGTGTGGGCGCACACGAAAATATAGGAATCAGACGGAATTCTAGTTTTTTGGCCGAAAAACGCAAAACATACGGAACGATCATGGAGGGCACGGTGTCTATGGTTCCTTAGGTCGTATTTTATGGCCCAAAAAAGTTTTTTGGCAATCGGGGTGCAGGGGGCCCGTGACCACTCGGAAGGCGTGGGCTATAACACACGAAAATATGGGAATCGCGCGGAATTCAAGTTTTTTGGCCAAAAAATGCAAAAAATGAGGAACGATCATGGCGGGGCGATAATTATGGTTCCTTAGGTCGTATTTGATGGCCCAAAAAATTTTTAGGCGATCCGAGTCCGGGGGGCCGGCCCACTCGGAAGGCATGGGCGCACACGAAAATATGGGAATCGGGCGGAATTATAGTTTTTTGGCCGAAAAACGAAAAATATGAGGAACGATCATGGCGGGGCGGTGACTATGGTTCCTTCGGTCGTATTTTATGGTACGGAAAAATTTTAGGCGATCAGGGTCCGGAGGGCCCGGGAGCACTCAAAAGGCGTGGGCTATAGCACACAAAAATATGGGAATCGCGCGGAATTCTAGTTTTTTGGCCGAAAAATGCAAAACATGAGGAATGATCATGGCGGGGTGGTGAAAATGGTTCCTTAGGTCGTATTTGATGGCCCGGAAAAATTTTAGGCGATCTGGGGTCCGGGGGTCCCGGGACCACTTGGAAGGCGTGGGCTATAGCACACGAAAATATGGGAATCGGGCGGAATTCTAGTTTTTTTGCCGAGAAATGCAAAAATGAGGAACGATCATGGCGGGGCGGTGACTATGATTTTTTTTGTCGTATTTGATGGCCCGGTAAAATTTTATGTGATCGGGGTCCGGGGGTCCCGGCACCACTCGGAAGGCGAGGGCTATAGCACACGAAAATAAGGGAATCGCGCAGAATTCTAGTTGTTTGGTCGAAAAATACAAAAAATGAGGAACGATCATGGAGAGGCGAGGACTATGGTTCCTTAGGTCGTATTTGATGGCCCGGAAATTTTTCAGGTGATCCGGGGTCCCGGGACCACTTGGAAGGGGTGGGCTATAGCACACAAAAATATGGGAATCACGCGGAATTCTAGTTTTTAGGCCGAAAAATTCAAAAAATGGGGAACGATCATGGCGGTGCGGTGACTATGGTTCCTTAGGTCATATTTGATGGCCCGAAAATTTTTTAGACGATTGGGGTCCGAGGGGCCCGGGACCACACGGAAGGCGTGGGCTATTGCATACGAAAATATGGGAATCGGGCGGAATTCTAGATTTTTGGCCGAAAAATGCAAAAAATGAGAAACGATCATGGCGGGGCGGTGACTATGGTTCCTTAAGTCGTATTTAATGGTCCGAAAATATTTTAGGCGATTGGGGTCCGGGGATCCCGGGACCACTTGGAAGGCGTGGGCTATAGCACACGAAAATATGGGAATCGGGCGGAATTCTAGGTTTTTGGCCGCAAAACGCAAAAAATGAGGAACGATCATGGCGGGGCGGTGACTATGGTTCCTTAGGTCGTATTTGATGGCCCGCAAAAATTTTAGTCGATCGGTGTCCGGGAGTCCCGGGACCACTAAGAAGGCATGGGCTATAGCACACGAAATTGTGGAAATCGGGTGGAATTCTTATTTTTGGCCGTAAAATGCGAAAAATGAGGACAGGTCATGGCGGGGCGGTGACTATGGTTCCTTAGGTCGTATTTGATGGCCCGCAAAAATATTAGGTGATCTGGCTCTGTGGGGCCCTACCCATTGGGAGGGCGTGGGCGCACACGAAAATATGGGAATCGGGCGGAATTCTAGTTTTTTGGCCGAAAAACGCAAAAATGAGGAATGATCATGGCGGGGCAGTGACTATGGTTCCTTAGGTCGTATTTTAAGGCCCGGAAAAATTTTAGGCGATCGGGGTCCAGGGGTCCCGGGACCACTTGGAAGGCGTGGGCTATAGCACACGAAAATATGGGAATCGTGCGGAATTCTAGGTTTTTTGTTGAAAAATGCAAAATATGAGGAACGATCATAGCGGTTCGGTGACTATGGTTCCTTAGGTCGTATTTTATGGTATGGAAAAATTTTAGGCGATCGGGGTCTGGGGAACCCGGTACCACTCGGAAGGCATGGGCTATAGCACACGAAAATATGGGAATCGCGCGGAATTCTGGTTTTTTGGCCGAAAAAAGCAAAACATGAGGAATGATCATGGCAGGGCGGTGGCTATGGTTCCTTAGGTCGTATTTGATGGCCTGAAAATATTTTAGGCGATCAGAGGTCCGGGGGTCCTGGGACCACATTGAAGGCGTGGGCTATAACACACGAAAATATAGGAATCGGGCGGAATTCTAGTTTTTTTGCCGAAAAACGCAAAAAATGAGGAACGATCATGGCGGGGGGGTCACTATGGTTCCTTAGGTTGTATTTGTTGGCCCGGAAAAATTTTATGCGATCGGGGTCCGGGGGCCCGGGACCACTCGGAAGGCGTGGGTTATAGCACACGAAAATATGGGAATCTCGCAGATTTCTAGTTTTTTGGCCGAAAAATGCAAAAAATGAGGAACGATCATGGAGGGGCGGTGACTATGGTTCCTTAGGTCATTTTTGATGGCCCGGAAAAATTTTAGGCGATCCGAGGACCGGGGGTCCCGGGACCACTTGGAAGGGGTGGGCTATAGCACACAAAAATGTGAGAATCGGGCGGAATTCTAGTTTTTAGGCCGAAAAATTCAAAAAATGGGGAACAATCAGGGCAGGCGGTGACTATGGTTCCTTAGGTCGTATTTGATGGCCCGAAAGAATTGTAGGCGATTACAGTCCGGGGGGCCGGCCCACTCGGAAGGCGCGGGCTATAGCACAAGAAAATATGGGAATCAGGCAGAATTCTAGTTTTTTGGCCGTAAAAAGCAAAAAAAGAGGAACAGTCATGGCGGGCCGGTGACTATGGTTCCTTAGGTCGTATTTGATTGCCCGAAAATTTTTTACGCGATCGGGGTCCGGGTGGTCCCGGGACCCACTTGGAAGGCGTGGGCTATATCACACGAAAATATGGGAATCAAGCGGAATTCTAGTTTTTTGGTCGTAAAATGAAAAAAATGAGGAACGCTCATGGCGGGGCGGTGACTATGGTCCCTTAGGTCGTATTTGATGGCCCAAAATTTTTTTAGGCGATCCGAGTCCGGGGGGACAACCCACTCGGAAGGCGTGGGCGCACACAAAAATATGGGAATCGTTCGAAATTCTAGTTTTTTGGCCGAAAAATGCAAAATATGAGGAACGATCATGGCGGGGCGGTGACTATGGTTCCTTAGGTCGTATTTTACGGTACGGAGAAATTTTAGGCGATCGGGGTCCGGGGGGCCTGGGACCACTCGGAAGGCGTGGGCTATAGCACACGAAAATATGGGAATCGCGCGGAATTATAGTTTTTTGGCCGAAAAACGCAAAGAATGAGGAACGATCATGGAGGGGCGAGGACTATGGTTCCTTAGGTCGTATTTGATGGCCCGGAAAGATTTTAGGCGATCCGGGGTCCGAGGGTCCCGGTACCACTTGGAAGGCATGGGCTACAAACGAAAATATGGGAATCGGGCGGAATTCTAGGTTTTTGGCCGTAAAACACAAAAAAATGAGGAACGGTCATGGCAAGGCGGTGAGTATGGTTCTTTAGGTCGTATTTGATGGTCCGGAAAAGTTTTAGGCGATCAGGGTCCAGGAGTCCCGGGACCACTTGAAAGACGTGGGTATAGCACACGAAAATATAGGTATCGGGTGGAATTCTAGTTTTTGGCCGTAAAATGCAAAAAATGAGGACAGGTCATGGCGGGGCGGTGACTATGGTTCCTTAGGTCGTATTTGATGGCCCGCAAAAATATTAGGTGATCTGGCTCAGTGGGGCCCTACCCATTGGGAGGGCGTGGGCGCACACGAAAATATGGGAATCGGGCGGAATTCTAGTTTTTTGGCCGAAAAACGCAAAAATGAGGAATGATCATGGCGGGGCAGTGACTATGGTTCCTTAGGTCGTATTTTAAGGCCCAGAAAAATTTTAGGCGATCGGGGTCCAGGGGTCCCGGGACCACTTGGAAGGCGTGGGCTATAGCACACGAAAATATGGGAATCGTGCGGAATTCTAGTTTTTTGTTGAAAAATGCAAAATATGAGGAACGATCATAGCGGTTCGGTGACTATGGTTCCTTAGGTCGTATTTTATGGTATGGAAAAATTTTAGGCGATCGGGGTCTGGGGAACCCGGTACCACTCGGAAGGCATGGGCTATAGCACACGAATATATGGGAATCGCGCGGAATTCTAGTTTTTTGGCCGAAAAAAGCAAAACATGAGGAATGATCATGGCAGGGCGGTGGCTATGGTTCCTTAGGTCGTATTTGATGGCCTGAAAATATTTTAGGCGATCCGAGGTCTGGGGGTCCCGGGACCACATTGAAGCGTGGGCTATAACACACGAAAATATGGGAATCGGGCGGAATTCTAGTATTTTTGCTGAAAAATGCAAAAAATGAGGAACGATCATGGAGGGGGGGTCACTATGGTTCCTTAGGTTGTATTTGTTGGCCCGGAAAAATTTTATGCGATCGGGGTCCGGGGGCCCGGGACCACTCGGAAGGCGTGGGTTATAGC
This sequence comes from Nicotiana tomentosiformis, assembly GCF_000390325.3. Lineage (NCBI taxonomy): Eukaryota > Viridiplantae > Streptophyta > Magnoliopsida > Solanales > Solanaceae > Nicotiana > Nicotiana tomentosiformis. Next base: position 86,630,654 of record NC_090812.1, on the reverse strand, counting down.
ACACGAAAATATGGGAATCTCGCAGATTTCTAGTTTTTTGGCCGAAAAATGCAAAAAATGAGGAACGATCATGGAGGGGCGGTGACTATGGTTCCTTAGGTCATTTTTGATGGCCCGGAAAAATTTTAGGCGATCCGAGGACCGGGGGTCCCGGGACCACTTGGAAGGGGTGGGCTATAGCACACAAAAATGTGGGAATCGGGCGGAATTCTAGTTTTTAGGCCGAAAAATTCAAAAAATGGGGAACAATCAGGGCAGGCGGTGACTATGGTTCCTTAGGTCGTATTTGATGGCCTGAAAGAATTGTAGGCGATTACAGTCCGGGGGGCCGGCCCACTCGGAAGGCGCGGGCTATAGCACAAGAAAATATGGGAATCAGGCAGAATTCTAGTTTTTTGGCCGTAAAAAGCAAAAAAAGAGGAACAGTCATGGCGGGCCGGTGACTATGGTTCCTTAGGTCGTATTTGATTGCCCGAAAATATTTTAGGCGATCGGGGTCCGGGGGGTCCCGGGACCCACTTGGAAGGCGTGGGCTATATCACACGAAAATATGGGAATCAAGCGGAATTCTAGTTTTTTGGTCGTAAAATGAAAAAAATGAGGAACGCTCATGGCGGGGCGGTGACTATGGTTCCTTAGGTCGTATTTGATGGCCCAAAAATTTTTTAGGCGATCCGAGTCCGGGGGGACAACCCACTCGGAAGGCGTGGGCGCACACAAAAATATGGGAATCGTTCGAAATTCTAGTTTTTTGGCCGAAAAATGCAAAATATGAGGAACGATCATGGCGGGGCGGTGACTATGGTTCCTTAGGTCGTATTTTACGGTACGGAGAAATTTTAGGCGATCGGGGTCCGGGGGGCCCGGGACCACTCGGAAGGCGTGGGCTATAGCACACGAAAATATGGGAATCGCGCAGAATTATAGTTTTTTGGCCGAAAAACGCAAAAAAATGAGGAACGATCATGGAGGGGCGAGGACTATGGTTCCTTAGGTCGTATTTGATGGCCCGGAAAGATTTTAGGCGATCCGGGGTCCGAGGGTCCCGGGACCACTTGGAAGGCATGGGCTACACACGAAAATATTGGAATCGGGCGGAATTCTAGGTTTTTGGCCGTAAAACACAAAAAAATGAGGAACGGTCATGGCAAGGCGGTGACTATGGTTCTTTAGGTCGTATTTGATGGTCCGGAAAAGTTTTAGGCGATCAGGGTCCAGGAGTCCCGGGACCACTTGGAAGACGTGGGTATAGCACACGAAAATATAGGTATCGGGTGGAATTCTAGTTTTTGGCCGTAAAATGCAAAAAATGAGGACAGGTCATGGCGGGGCAGTGACTATGGTTCCTTAGGTCGTATTTGATGGGCCGCAAAAATATTAGGCGATCCCGCTCTGTGGGGCCCTACCCATTGGGAAGGCGTTGGCAATAGCACACGAAAATATAGGAAACGGGCGGAATTCTAGTTTTTTGGCCGAAAACCGCAAAAAATGAGGAATGATCATGGCGGGGCAGTGACTATGGTTCCTTAGGCCGTATTTTATGGACCAGAAAAATTTTAGGCGATCGGGATCCGGGGGTCCCGGGACCACTTGGAAGGCGTGGGCTATAGCATATAAAAATATGGGAATTGTGCGGAATTCTAGTTTTTTTTGCCGGAAAATGCAAAAAATCAGGAACGATCATGGCGATGCGGTGACTATGGTTCCTTAGGTCGTATTTTATGGTACGGAAAAATTTTAGGCGATCGGGGTCCGAGGGACCCGGTACCACTCAGAAGGCATGGGCTATTGCACACGAAAATTTGGGAATCGCGCGAAATTATAGTTTTTTGGCCGAAAAACGCAAAACATGAGGAATGATCATGGCAGGGCGGTGACTATGGTTCCTTAGGTCGTATTTGATGGCCTGGAAAATTTTTAGGTGATCCGGGGTCCGGGGGTCCCGGGACCACTTGGAAGGCGTGGGCTATAGCACACGAAAATATGGGAATCGGGCGGATTTCTAGTTGTTTTGCCGAAAAATGCAAAAAATGAAGAACGATCATAGCGGGGTGGTGACTATGGTTCCTTAGGTCATTTTTGATGGTCCGAAAAAATTTTAGGCGATCCGGGGACCAGGGGACCCGGGATCACTTGGAAGGGGTAGGCGATAGCTCACAAAAATAATGGAATTGGGTGGAATTCTAGTTTTTAGGCCAAAAAATTCAAAAAATGGGGAACGATCATGGCGGTGCAGTAACTATGGTTCCTTAGGTCATTTTGATGGCCCGAAAAAATTTTAGGCGATTACAGTCTGCGGGGGCCGGCCCACTCGGAAGGCGTGGACTATTGCACACGAAAATATGGGAATCGGGTGGAATTCTAGATTTTTGGCCGAAAAACGCAAAAAATGAAGAACGATCATGGCGGGGCGGTGACTATGGTTTCCTTAGGTCGTATTTAATGGTCCGGAAAAATTTTAGGCGATCGGGTTCCCGGGGTCCCGGGACCACTTGGAAGGCGTGGGCTATAGCACACAAAAATATGGGAATCGGGCAGAATTCTTGGTTTTTGGTCGTAAAACACAAAAAATGAGGAACGGTCATGGCGGGGCGGTGACTACGGTTCTTTAGGTCGTATTTGATGGCTCGGAAATTTTTAGGCGATCGGGGTCCGGGAGTTCCGTGACCACTTGGAAGGCGTGGGCTATAGCACACGAAAATATGAGAATCGGGCGGAATTTTAGTTTTTGGTCGTAAAATGCAAAAAATGAGGACAGGTCATGGCGGGGCGGTGACTATGGTTCCTTAGGTCGTATTTAATGGTCCGGAAAAATTTTAGGCGATCGGGTTCCGGGGGTCCCGGGACCACTTGGAAGGCGTGGGCTATAGCACACAAAAATATGGGAATCGGGCAGAATTCTTGGTTTTTGGCCGTAAAACACAAAAAAATGAGGAACGGTCATGGTGGGGCGGTGACTACGGTTCTTTAGGTCGTATTTGATGGCTCGGAAATTTTTAGGCGATCGGGGTCCGGGAGTTCCGTGACCACTTGGAAGGCGTGGGCTATAGCACACGAAAATATGGGAATCGGGCGGAATTTTAGTTTTTGGTCGTAAAATGCAAAAATGAGGACAGGTCATGGCGGGGTGGTGACTATGGTTCCTTAGGTCGTATTTGATGGCCCGCAAAAAATATTAGGCGATCCGGCTCCGTGGGGCCCTACCCATTGGGAAGGCGTGGGCTATAGCACACGAAAATATGAGAATCGGGCGGAATTCTAGTTTTTTTGCCGGAAAATGCAAAAATGAGGAATGATCATGGCGGTGCGGTGACTATGGGTCCTTAGGTCGTATTTGATGGCCCGAAAATATTTTAGGCGATCACAGTCCGGGGCCCCCGGCCTACTCGGAAGGCGTGGGCGCACACGAAAATATAGAAATTAGACGGAATTCTAGTTTTTTGGCCCAAAAACGCAAAACATAAGGAACGATCATTGAGGGCGCGGTGTCTATGGTTCCTTAGGTCGTATTTTATGGCCCGGAAATATTTTTTGGCGATCGGGGTCCGGGGGGCCCGTGACCACTCGGAAGGCGTGGGCTATAACACACGAAAATATGGGAATCGTGCGGAATTCAAGTTTTTTGGCCAAAAAATGCAAAAAATGAGGAACGATCATGGCGGGTCAGTGACTATGGTTCCTTAGGTCGTATTTGATAGCCCGGAAAAATTTAAGGCGATCGGGGTCCGGGGATCCCGAGACCACTTGGAAGGTGTGTGCTATAGCATACGAAAATATGGGAATCAAGAGGAATTCTAGTTTTTTGGTCGTAAAATGCAAAACATGAGAAACGATCATGGAGGGGCGGTAATTATGGTTCCTTAGGTCGTATTTGATGTCCCGAAAAATTTTTAGGCGATCCGAGTCCGGGGGGCCGGCCCACTCGGAAGGCATGGGCGCACACGAAAATATGGGAATCGGGCGGAATTATAGTTTTTTCGCCGAAAAACGAAAAATATGAGGAACGATCATGGCGGGGCGGTGACTATGGTTCCTTCGGTCGTATTTTGTGGTACGGAAAAATTTTAGGCGATCGGGGTCCGGAGGGCCCGGGAGCACTCAAAAGGCGTGGGCTTTCGCACACAAAAATATGGGAATCGCGCGGAATTCTAGTTTTTTGGCCGAAAAACGCAAAACATGAGGAATGATCATGGCGGGGTGGTGACAATGGTTCCTTAGGTCGTATTTGATGGCCTGGAAAATTTTTAGGCGATCTGGGGTCCGGTGGTCCCGGGACCACTTGGAAGGCGTGGGCTATAGCACACGAAAATATGGGAATCGGGCGGAATTCTAGTTTTTTTGCCAAGAAACGCAAAAATGAGGAACGATCATGGCGGGGCGGTGACTATGGTTTTTTTGGTTGTATTTGATGGCCCGGAAAAATTTTATGCGATCGGGGTCCGGGGGTCCCGGCACCACTCGGAAGGCGAGGGCTATAGCACACGAAAATAAGGGAATCGCGCAGAATTCTAGTTTTTTGGTCGAAAAATGTAAAAAATGAGGAACAATCATGGAGAGGCGAGGACTATGGTTCCTTAGGTCGTATTTGATGGCCCGGAAATTTTTTAGGTGATCTGGGGTCCCGAGACCACTTGGAAGGGGTGGGCTATAGCACACAAAAATATGGGAATCAGGCGAAATTCTAGTTTTTAGGCCGAAAAATTCAAAAAATGGGGAACGATCATGGCGGTGCGGTGACTATGGTTCCTTAGGTTATATTTGATGGCCCGAAAAATTTTTAGACGATCGGGGTCCGAGGGGCCCGGGACCACACGGAAGGCGTGGGCTATTGCACACGAAAATATGGGAATCGGGCGGAATTCTAGATTTTTGGCCGAAAAATGCAAAAAATGAGAAACGATCATGGCGGGGCGGTGACTATGGTTCCTTAAGTCGTATTTAATGGTCCGGAAATATTTTAGGCGATTGGGGTCCGGGGATCCCGGGACCACTTGGAAGGCGTGGGCTATAGCACACGAAAATATGGGAATCGGGCGGAATTCTAGGTTTTTGGCCGCAAAACGCAAAAAATGAGGAACGATCATGGCGGGGCGGTGACTATGGTTCCTTAGGTCGTATTTGATGGCCCGAAAAAATTTTAGTCGATCGGTGTCCGGGAGTCCCGGGACCACTAAGAAGGCATGGGCTATAGCACACGAAATTATGGAAATCGGGTGAAATTCTAGTTTTTGGCCGTAAAATGCAAAAAATGAGGACAGGTCATGGCGGGGCGGTGACTATGATTCCTTAGGTCGTATTTGATGGCCCGCAAATATATTAAGCGATCTGGCTCCGTGGGGCCCTACCCATTGGGAGGGCGTGGGCGCACACGAAAATATGGGAATCGGGCGGAATTCTAGTTTTTTGGCCGAAAAATGCAAAAATGAGGAATGATCATGGCGGGACAGTGACTATGGTTCCTTAGGTCGTATTTTAAGGCCCGGAAAAATTTTAGGCTATCGGGGTCCGGGGGTCCCGGGACCACTTGGAAGGCGTGGGCTATAGCACACGAAAATATGGGAATCGTGCGGAATTCTAGTTTTTTTGTTGAAAAATGCAAAATATGAGGAACGATCATGGCGGTTCGGTGACTATGGTTCCTTAGGTCGTATTTTATGGTATGGAAAAATTTTAGGCGATCGGGGTCTGGGGGACCTGGTACCACTCGGAAGGCGTGGGCTATAGCACACGAAAATATGGGAATCGCGCGGAATTCTAGTTTTTTGGCAAAAAAACGCAAAACATGAGGAATGATCATGAGGGCGGTGGCTATGGTTCCTTAGGTCGTATTTGATGGCCTGAAAATATTTTAGGCGATCCCGGGTCCGGGGGTCCCGGGACCACATTGAAGGCGTGGGCTATAACACACGAAAATATGGGAATCGGGCGGAATTCTAGTTTTTTTGCCGAAAAACGCAAAAAATGAGGAAGGATCATTGCGGGGGGGTCACTATGGTTCCTTAGGTTGTATTTGTTGGCCCGGAAAAATTTTATGCGATCGGAAAAATTTTAGGCGATCCGAGGACCGGGGGTCCCGGGACCACTTGGAAGGGGTGGGCTATAGCACACAAAAATGTGGGAATCGGGCGGAATTCTAGTTTTTAGGTCGAAAAATTCAAAAAATTGGGAACAATCAGGGCAGGCGGTGACTATGGTTCCTTAGGTCGTATTTGATGGCCCGAAAGAATTGTAGGCGATTACAGTCCGGGGGGCCGGCCCACTCGGAAGGCCTGGGCTATTGCACACGAAAATATGGGAATCGTGCGGAATTCTAGTTTTTTGGCCGAAAAATGCAAAAAATGAGGAACGATCATGGCGGGGCGGTGACTATGGTTCCTTAGTTCATATTTAATGGTCCGGAAGAATTTTAGGCGATCGGGGTCCGGGGGTCCCTGGACCACTTGGAAGGCGTGGGTTATAGCACACGAAAATATGGGAATCGTGCGGAATTTTAGGTTTTTTTTTTCGGAAAATGCAAAATATGAGGAACGATCATGGCGGTTCGGTGACTATGGTTCCTTAGGTCATATTTTATGGTACAGAAAAATTTTAGGCGATCGGGGTCCGGGGGACCCGGTACCACTCGGAAGGCGTGGGCTATAGCACACGAAAATATGGGAATCGCGCGAAATTCTAGTTTTTTGGCCGAAACACGCAAAACATGAGGAATGATCATGGCATGGTGGTGGCTATGGTTCCTTAGGTCGTATTTGATGGCCTGAAAATATTTTAGGCGATCCGGGGTCCGGGGGTCCCGGGACCACTTGGAAGGCGTGGGCTATAGCACACGAAAATATGAGAATCGGGCGGAATTCTAGTTTTTTTGTCGAAAAATGCAAAAAATGAGGAACGATCATGGCTGGGCGGTGACTATGGTTCCTTAGGTTGTATTTGTTGGCCCGAAAAAATTTTATGCGATCGGGGTCCGGGGGGCCCGGGACCACTCGGAAGGCGAGGGCTATAGCACACGAAAATATGGGAATCTCGCAGAATTCTAGTTTTTTGGCCGAAAAATGCAAAAAAATGAGGAACGATCATGGAGGGGCGGTGACTATGGTTCCTTAGGTCATTTTTTATGGCCCGGAAAAATTTTAGGCGATCCGAGAACCGGGGGTCCCGGGACCACTTGGAAGGGGTGCGCTATAGCACACAAAAATATGGGAATCGTGCTGAATTCTAGTTTTTAGGCCGAAAAATTCAAAAAATGGGGAACGATCAGGGCAGGCGGTGACTATGGTTCCTTAGGTCGTATTTGATGTCCCGAAAGAATTGTAGGCGATTACAGTCCGTGGGGGCCGGCTCGCTCGGAAGGCGTGGGCTATTGCACATGAAAATATAGGAATCGGGCGGAATTCTAGATTTTTGGCCTAAAAATGCAAAAAATGAGGAACGATAATGGCGGGGCGGTGACTATGGTTCCTTAGGTCATATTTAATGGTCCAGAAGAATTTTAGGCGATCGAGGTCCGGGGGTACCCGGACCACTTGGAAGGCATGGGCTATAGCACACGTAAATATGGGAATCGTGCGAAATTCTAGGTTTTTTGCCGTAAAATAAAAAAAAACGAGGAACGGTCATGGCGGGGCGGTGACTATGGTTCTTTAGGTCGTATTTGATGGCCTTTTAAAATTTTTGGCGATCGGGGTCCGGGAGTCCCGGGACCACTTGGAAGGCATGGGCTATAGCACACGAAAATATGGGAATCAGGCGGAATTCTAGTTATTTTGCCGAAAAATGCAAAAAATGAGGAACGATCATGGCGGTGCGGTGCCTATGGTTCCTTAGGTCATATTTGATAGCCTGAATTTTTTTTAGCCTATACGAGTCAGGGGGGCCGGCCTACTCGGAAGGCGTAGCACACGAAAATATGGGAATCGGGCGAAAATCTAGTTTTTTGGCTGTAAAATGCAAAAAATGAGAAAAGGTCATGGCGGGCGGTGACTATGGTTCCTTAGGTCGTATTTGATGGACTGGAAATATTTTAGGCAATCCGGCTCCGGGGGGGGGGGGTACCCACTTGGAACGCGTGGGCTATATCAAACAAAAATATGGGAATCAGGCAAAATTCTTGTTTTTTGGCCGAAAAACGCAAATAATGAGGAACGATCATGGCAGGGCGATGACTATGGTTCTTTTGGTCGTATTTTCTGCCTCGAAAACATTTTAGGCGATTGGGGTCCGAGGGTCCCTGGACCACTTGGAAGGCATGGGCTATAGCCCATAAAAATAAGGCAATCGGGCGAAATTCTAGTTTTTTGGCTGTAAAATGCAAAATATGAGGAAAGGTCATGGCGGGGCGGTGACTATGGTTCCTTAGGTCGTATTTGTTGGCCCGAAAAATTTTAGGCGATCGGGGTCTGGGGGTCCTGGGACCACTTGGAAGGCGTGGGCTATAACACACGAAAATATGGGAATCAGGCGGAATTCTAGTTTTTTGGCCGTAAAATGCAAAATATGAGGAGCGATCATGGAGGGGCAGTGACTATGGTTCCTTAGGTCATATTTGATGGCCCGGAAATATTTTAGGCGATCGGAGTCCAGGAATCCCGGGACCAATTGGAAGGCGTGGGCTATAGCACACGAAAATATGGGAATCAGGCGGAATTCTTATTTTTTGGCCGTAAAATGCAAAAATGAGGAAAGGTCAGGGCAGGGCGGTGACTATGGTTCCTTAGGCAGTATTTGATGGCCCGAAAAAGTTTTTGGCGATCCGGCTCCGTGGGGCCCTACCCATTGGGAAGGCGTGGGCTATTATTGCACACTAAAATATGGGAATCAGGGGGGAATTCTAGTTTTTTGGCCCAAAAACGCAAAAAATGAGGAACGATCATGGCGGGATGGTGACTATGGTTCCTTAGGTCGAATTTGATGGCCCATAAAAATTTTAGGCGATCGGGGTTTGGAGGTCCCAGGACCACTTGGAAGGCGTGGGCTATAACACACAAAAATATGGGAATCAGGCAGAATACTAGTTTTTTGGCCGTAAAATGCAAAACATGATGAAAGGTCATGGCGGGGTGGTGACTATGGTTCCTTAGGTCATATTTGATGGCCCAAAAAATTTTTAGGTGTTCGGGGTCCGGGGGTCCCGGGACCACTAGGAAGGCGTGGGCTATAGCAAACGAAAATATAAGAATCGGTTGGAATTCTAGTTTTTTGGCCGAAAAATTCAAAAAAGGAGGAACGATCATGGCGGGGAGGTGACTACGGTTCCTTAGGTCTTATTTGATGGACCGAAAATTTTTTAGGTCATCCGAGTCCGGGGGGCCCGGCCCACTCGGAAGGCGAGGGATATAGCACACGAAAATATGGGAATCGGGCAGAATTCTAGTTTGTTGGCCCAAAAACGCAACAAATGAGGAACGATCATGGTGGGAAGTAACTATGGTTCCTTAGGTCGTATTTGATGGTCCGAAAAAATTTTAGGCGATCGGGGTCCGGGGGTCCCGGGACCACTAGGAAGGCGTGGGCTATAGCACACGAAAATATGGGAATCGGGCGGAATTCTAGTTTTTTTGCCGGAAAATATAAAAAATGAGGAACGATCATGGCGGTGCGGTGACTATAGTTCTCTAAGTCGTATTTGATGGCCCAAAAAAAATTTTGGCAATACGAGTCAGGGGGGCCCGGCCTATTCGGAAGGCGTAGCACACGAAAATATGGGAATCGGGCGCAATTCTAGTTTTTTGGCCAAAAATTGTAAATCATGAGGAACGATCATGGCGGGGCAGTGACTATGGTTCTTAGGTCATATTTGATGGCGTGGAAAAATTTTTGGCGATCGGGGTCCGGGTGGCCGTGACCAGTCGGAAGGTGTGGGCTATAGTACACGAAAATATGGGAATCGCGAGGAATTCAAGTTTTTTGGCCAAACAATGCAAAAAATGAGGAACGATCATGGCGAGGCGGTGACTATGGTTTCTATGGTCGTATTTGATGGCCCGAAAAACTTTTAGGAGATCGGGGTTCGGGTGACCCGGGACCACTTGGAAGGCGTGGGCTATAGTTCACGAAAATATGGGAATCGGGCAGAATTCTAGTTTTTTGGCCGTAAAATGTAAAACATGAGGAACGATCATGGTGGGGAGGTGACTCTGGTTCCTTAGGTCTTATTTGATGGGCCGAAAATTTTTTAGGTGACCCGAGTCCGGGGCGCCTGGCCCACTCGGAAGGCGTGGGATATAACACACGAATATATGACAATCGGGCGAAATTCTAGTTTTTTGGCCGAAAAACGTAAAAAATGAGGAACGATCATGGTGGGGCGGTAACTATGGTTCCTTAGGTCGTATTTGATGGCTCGGAAAAATTTTAGGCGATCGGGGTCCGGGGTTCCTGTGACCACTTGGAAGGCGTGGGCTATAGCACACGGAAATATGGGAATCGGGCGGAATTCTAGGTTTTTGGCCGTAAAACGCAAAAAAACGAGGAACGGTCATGGCAGGGGGGTGACTATGGCTCTTTAGGTCGTATTTGATGGCCCGGAAATATTTTAGTGCGATCGGGGTCCGGGAGTCCCGGGACCACTTGGAAGGCATGGACTATAGCACACGAAAATATGGGAAACAGGCAGAATTCTAGTTTTTTGGCCGTAAAACGCAAAATAAATGAGGAACGGTCATGGCGGGGCGGTGACAATGGTTCCTTAGGTCGTATTTGATGGCCCGCAACAATATTAGGCAATCCGGCTCCGTGGGGTCCTAACCATTGGGAAGGCGTGGGCTATTATTGCACACTAAAATATGGGAATCGGGCGAAATTCTAGTTTTATGGCCGAAAAACGCAAAAAATGAGGAACGATCATGGCGGGGTGGTGACTATGGTTCCTTAGGTCGTATTTTAGGCGATCGGGGTCCGGGGGTCCCAGGACCACTTGGAAGGCATGGGCTATAGCACACGAAAATATGGGAATCGGGCAAAATTCTAGTTTTTTGGCCGTAAAATGAAAACATGAGGAAAGGTCATGGCAGGGAGGTGACTAAGGTTCCTTAGGTCGTATTTGATGGCCAGGAAAAATTTTAGGCGATCGGAGTCCGGGGGTCCCGGGACCACTTGGAAGGCGTGGGCTATAGCACACGAAAATATGGGAATCAGGCGGAATTCTAGTTTTTTTGTTGAAAAATGCAAAAAATGAGGAACGATCATGGCGGTGCGGTGACTATGGTTCCTTAAGTCGTATTTTATGGCCCGAAATTTTTTTAGGCGATACGTGTCAGGGAACCCGGCCCACTCGGAAGGCGTAGCACACGAAAATATAGGAATCGGGCGCAATTCTAGTTTTTTTGCCAAAAAATGTAAAACATGAGGAACGATCATGGCGGGGCGGTGACTATTGTTCTTAGGTCATATTTGATGGCCCGGAAAAAATTTTGGCGACCGGGGTCCTGGGGGCCCGTGACCACTCTGATGGCTTGGGCTATAGTACATGAAAATATGGGAATCGTGAGGAATTCAAGTTTTTTGGCCAAACAATGCAAAACATGAAGAATGATCATGGCGAGGCGGTGACTAAGGTTCATAAGGTCGTATTTGATGGCCCGAAAACTTTTAGGAGATCGGGGTTCGGGGGTCCCGGGACCACTTGGAAGGCGTGGGCTATAGCACACGAAAATATGGGAATCGGGCAGAATTCTAGTTTTTTGGCCGTAAAATGCAAAACATGAGGAACGATCATGGCGGAGAGGTGATTATGGTTCCTTAGGTCTTATTTGATGGCCCGAAAAAATTATAGGTGATCCGAGTCCGGGGTGCCTGGCCCACTCGGAAGGCGTGTGATATAGCATACGAAAATATGGGAATCGGGCGGAATTCTAGTTTTTTGGGCCGTAAAATGCAAATAATGAGGAACGATCATGGCGGGGCGGTAACTATGGTTCCTTAGGTCATATTTTATGGCCCGAAAAAATATTAGGCGATCGGGGTCAGGGGGTCCCGGGACTACTTGGAAGGCGTGGGCTATAGCACACGAAAATATGGGAATCATGTGGAATTCTAATTTTTTTGCCGAAAAATGTAAAAAATGAGGATAGGTCATGTCGAGGCGGTGACAATGGTTCCTTAGGTCGTATTTGATGGCCCGCAAAAATATTAGGAGATCCGGCTTCGTGGGGCCCTACCCATTAGGAAGGCGTGGGCTATAGCACACGAAAATATGAGAATCAGGCGGAATTCTAGTTTTTTGGCCGAAAAACTCAAAAAATGAGGAATGATCATGGCGGGGCAGTGACTATGGTTCCTTAGGTCGTATTTTATGTCCCGGAAAAATTTTAGGCGATCGGGGTCCGGGGGTCCCGGGACCACTTGGAAGGCGTGGGCTATAGCACACGAAAATATGGGAATTGGGCGGAATTCTAGTTAGTTTGCCAAAAAATGCAAAAAATGAGGAACGACCATGGCGGTGCGGTGCCTATGGTTCCTAAGGTCATATTTGATGGCCTGAAATTTTTTTAGCCTATACGAGTCAGGGGGGCCCGGCCTACTCGGAAGGCGTAGCACATGAAAATATGGGAATCGGGCACAATTCGAGTTTTTTGGTTGAAAAATATAAAACATGAGGAACGATCATGGAGGGGCGGTGACTATGGTTCTTAGGTCGTATTTGATGGCCCGAAATAATTTTAGGCGATCACAGTCCGAGGAACCCGGCCCACACGGAAGGCGTGGGCTCACACGAAAATATAGGAATCGGGCGGAATTCTAGATATTTGGCCGAAAAACGCAAAAAATGAGGAACGATCATGGTGGGGCGGTGACTATGGTACCTTATGTCGTATTTAATGGCCCGAAAATTTTTTAGGTGAATCGAGTCCGGGGGGCCGGCCCACATGGAAGGCGTGGGCTATAGCACACGAAAATATGGGAATCGGGTTGAATTCTACATTTTTTCTCGAAAAACGCAAAACATTAGGAACGATCATGGGGAGGCGGTGACTATGGTTCCTTAGGTCGTATTTGATGGCCCGAAAAAATTTTAGGCGATCAGGGTCCGGGCGTCCCGGGACCACTTGGATGGCGTGGGCTATATAGCACAAGAAAATATCGGAATCGGGAGAAAATTTAGTTTTTTGGCCGTAAAATGCAAAACATGAGGAAAGGTCATGGCGGGGCGGTGACTATGGTTCCTTAGGTCGTATTTGATGGACTGGAAATATTTTAGGCAATTCAGCTCTGGGGGGGGGGGAGGGGGTTACCCACTTGGAAGGCGTGGGCTATATCAAACAAAAATATGGGAATCAGGCAAAATTCTTATTTTTTGGCCGAAAAACGCAAATAATGAGGAAGGAACGATCATGGCAGGGCGATGACTATGGTTCTTTTGGTCGTATTTTCTGCCTCGAAAAATTTTTAGGCGATCGGTGTCCGAGGGTCCCTGGACCACTTGGAAAGCGTGGGCTATAGCCCATAAAAATAAGACAATCGGGCGAAATTCTAGTTTTTTGGCTGTAAAATGCAAAATATGAGGAAAGGTCATGGCGGGGCGGTGACTATGGTTCCTTAGGTCATATTTGATGGCCCGGAAAATTTTAGGCGATCGGGGTCTGGGGGTCCTGGGACCACTTGGAAGGCGTGGGCTATAAAACACGAAAATATGGGAATCGGGCGGAATTCTAGTTTTTTGGCCGTTTAATGCAAAATATGAGGAACGATCATGGAGGGGCAGTGACTATGGTTCCTTAGGTCGTATTTGATGGCCCGGAAATGTTTTAGGCGATCGGAGTCCGGGAATCCCGGGACCAATTGGAAGGCGTGGGCTATAGCACACGAAAATGTGGGAATCAGGCGGAATTTTTATTTTTTGGCCGTAAAATGCAAAAATGAGGAAAGGTCAGGGCAGGGCGGTGACTATGGTTCCTTAGGCAGTATTTGATGGCCCGAAAATTTTTTTGGCGATCCGGCTGCGTGGGGCCCTACCCATTGGGAAGGCGTGGGCTATTATTGCACACTAAAATATGGGAATCGGGGGAAATTCTAGTTTTTTGGCCGAAAAACGCAAAAAAATGAGGAACGATCATGGCGGGGTGGTGACTATGGTTCCTTAGGTCGTATTTGATGGCCCAGAAAATTTTTAGGCGATCGGGGTCCAGAGGTCCCAGGACCACTTGGAAGGCGTGGGCTATAGCACACAAAAATATGGGAATCGAGCAGAATACTAGTTTTTTGGCCGTAAAATGCAAACAATGAGGAACGATCATGGCGGGGCGGTAACTATGGTTCCTTAGGTCGTATTTTATGGCCCGAAAAAATTTTAGGCGATCGGGGTCGGGGGGTCCCGGGACCACTTGGAAGGCATGGGCTATAGCACACGAAAATATGGGAATCATGCGGAATTCTAATTTTTTTGCCGAAAAATGCAAAAAATGGGGATAGGTCATGTCGAGGCGGTGACAATAGTTCCTTAGGTCGTATTTGATGGCCCGCAAAAATATTAGGAGATCCGGCTCCGTGGGGCCCTACCCATTAGGAAGGCGTGGGCTATAGCACACGAAAATATGGGAATCGGGCGGAATTCTAGTTTTTTGGCCGAAAAATGCAAAATATGAGGAATGATCATGGCGGGGCAGTGACTATGGTTCCTTAGGTCGTATTTTACGTCCCGAAAAATTTTTAGGTGATCGGGGTCCGGGGGTCCCGGGACCACTTAGAAGGCATGGGCTATAGCACACGAAAATATGGGAATCGGGCGGAATTCTAGTTAGTTTGCCGAAAAATGCAAAAAATGAGGAACGACCATGGCGGTGCGGTGCCTATGGTTCCGAAGGTCATATTTGATGGCCTGAAATTTTTTTAGCCTATACGAGTCAGGGGGGCCCGACCTACTCGGAAGGTGTAGCACACGAAAATATGGGAATCGCGCGCAATTCGAGTTTTTTGGCCGAAAAATATAAAACATGAGGAACGATCATGGCAGGGCGGTGACTATGGTTCTTAGGTCGTATTTGATGGCCCGAAATAATTGTAGGCGATCACAGTCCGAGGAACCCGGCCCACTCGAAAGGCGTGGGCTCACACGAAAAATATAGGAATCGGGCGGAATTCTAGATATTTAGCTGAAAACGCAAAAAATGAGGAACGATCATGGTGGGGCGGTGACTATGGTACCTTATGTTGTATTTAATGGCCCGGAAATTTTTTAGGTGAATCGAGTCCGGGGGGCCGGCCCACACGGAAGGCGTGGGCTATAGCACACGAAAATATGGGAATCGGGTTGAATTCTACATTTTTTCTCGAAAAACGCAAAACATTAGGAACGATCATGGGGAGGCGGTGACTATGGTTCCTTAGGTCGTATTTGATGGCCCGGAAAAATTTTAGGCGATCAGGGTCCGGGCGTCCCGGGACCACTTGGATGGCGTGGGCTATATAGCACAAGAAAATATCGGAATCGGGCGAAAATCTATTTTTTGGCCGTAAAATGCAAAAAATGAGGAAAGGTCATGGCGGGGCGGTGACTATGGTTCCTTAGGTCGTATTTGATGGACTGGAAATATTTTACGCAATCCGGCTCCGGGGGGGGGGGGGTTACCCACTTGGAAGGCGTGGGCTATATCAAACAAAAATATGAGAATCAGGCAAAATTCTTGTTTTTTGGCCGAAAAACGCAAATAATGAGGAAGGAACGATCATGGCAGGGCGATGACTATGCTTCTTTTGGTCGTATTTTCTGCCTCGAAAACATTTTAGGCGATTGGGGTCCGAGGGTCCCTGGACCACTTGGAAGGCGTGGGCTATAGCCCATAAAAATAAGGCAATCGGGCGAAACTCTAGTTTTTTGTCTGTAAAATGCAAAATATGAGGAAAGGTCATGGCGGGGCGGTGACTATGGTTCCTTAGGTCGTATTTGATGGCCCGAAAAATTTTAGGCGATCGGGGTCTGGGAGTCCTGGGACCACTTGGAAGGCGTGGGCTATAACACACGAAAATATGGGAATTGGGCGGAATTCTAGTTTTTTGGCCGTAAAATGCAAAATATGAGGAACGATCATGGAGGGGCAGTGACTATGGTTCCTTAGGACGTATTTGATGGCCTGAAAATGTTTTAGGCGATCGGAGTCCGGGAATCCCGGGACCAATAGCACACGAAAATATGGGAATCAGGCGGAATTTTTATTTTTTGGCCATAAAATGCAAAAATGAGGAAAGGTCAGGGCAGGGCGGTGACTATGGTTCCTTAGGCAGTATTTGATGGCCCGAAAATTTTTTTGGCGATCCGGCTCCGTGGGGCCCTATCCATTGGGAAGGCGTGGGCTATTATTGCACACTAAAATATGGGAATCGGGGGGAATTCTAGTTTTTTGGCCGAAAAACGCAAAAAATGAGGAACAATCATGGCGGGGTGGTGACTATGGTTCCTTAGGTTGTATTTGATGGCCCGAAAAATTTTTAGGTGATCGGGGTCCGGAGGTCCCAAGACCACTTGGAACGCGTGGGCTATAGCACACAAAAATATGGGAATCGGGCAGAATACTAGTTTTTTGGCCGTAAAATGCAAACAATGAGGAACGATCATGGCGGGACGGTAACTATGGTTCCTTAGGTCGTATTTTATTGCCCGAAAAATTTTTAGGCGATCGGGGTCGGGGGGTCCCGGGACCACTTGGAAGGCGTGGGCTATAGCACACGAAAATATGGGAATCATGCGGAATTCTAATTTTTTTGCCGAAAAATGCAAAAAATGAGGATAGGTCATGTCGAGGCGGTGACAATGGTTCCTTAGGTCGTATTTGATGGCCCGCAAAAATATTAGGAGATCCGGCTCCGTGGGGCCCTTCCCATTAGGAAGGCGTGGGATATAGCACACGAAAATATGGGAATCGGGCGGAATTCTAGTTTTTTGGCCGAAAAACGCAAAAAATGAGGAATGATCATGGCGGGGCAGTGACTATGGTTCCTTAGGTCGTATTTTATGTCCCGAAAAAATTTTAGGCGATCGGGGTCCGGGAGTCCCGGGACCACTTGGAAGGCGTGGGCTATAGCACACGAAAATATGGGAATCGGGCGGAATTCTAGTTATTTTGCCGAAAAACGCAAAAAATGAGGAATGATCATGGTGGGGCAGTGACTATGGTTCCTTAGGTCGTATTTTATGTCCCGGAAAAATTTTAGGCGATCGGGGTCCGGGGGTCCCGGGACCACTAGGAAGGCGTGGGCTATAGCACACGAAAATATGGGAATCGGGCGGAATTCTAGTTTTTTTGCCGGAAAATACAAAAAATGAGGAATGATCATGGCGGTGCGGTGACTATGGTTCTCTAAGTCGTATTTGATGGCCCAAAAAAAATTTAGGCAGTACGAGTTAGGGGGGCCCGGCCCATTCGGAAGGCGTAGCACTCGAAAATATGAGAATCGGGCGCAATTCTAGTTTTTTGGCCGAAAATTATAAATCATGAGGAACGATCATGGTGGGGCGGTGACTATGGTTCTTAGGTCGTATTTGATGGCGTGGAAAAATTTTTGGCGATCGAGGTGCGGGTGGCCGTGACCACTCGGAAGGCGTGGGCTATAGGACACGAAAATATGGGAATCGCGAGGAATTCAAGTTTTTTGGCCAAACAATGCAAAAAATGAGGAACGATCATGGCGAGGCGGTGACTATGGTTTCTAAGGTCGTATTTGATGGCCCGAAAAACTATTAGGAGATCGGGGTTCGGGGGACCCGGGACCACTTGGAAGGCGTGGGCTATAGTTCACGAAAATATGGGAATCGGCCAAAATTCTAGTTTTTTGGCCGTAAAATGCAAAACATGTGGAACGATCATGGTGGGGAGGTGACTCTGGTTCCTTAGGTCTTATTTGATGGGCCGAAAAACTTTTAGGTGATCCGAGTCCGGGGGGCCTGGCCTACTCGGAAGGCGTGGGATATAGCACACGAATATATGGGAATCGGGCGAAATTCTAGTTTTTTGGCCAAAAAACATAAAAATGAGGAAAGATCATGGTGGGGCGGTAACTATGGTTCCTTAGGTCTTATTTGATGGCCCTGAAAATTTTTAGGCGATCGGGGTCCGGGAATCGTGTGACCACTTGGAAGGCGTGGGCTATAACACACGAAAATATGGGAATCGGGCGGAATTCTAGGTTTTTGGCCGTAAAACGCAAAAAAATGAGGAACGGTCATGGCAGGGGGGTGACTATGGTTCTTTAGGTCGTATTTGATGGCCCGGAAAAATTTTAGGCGATCGGGGTCCGGGAGTCCCGGGACCACTTGGAAGGCGTGGACTATAGCACACGGAAATATGGGAAACAGGCAGAATTCTAGTTTTTTGGCCGTAAAACGCAAAATAAATGAGGAACGGTCATGGCGGGGCGGTGACAATGGTTCCTTAGGTCGTATTTGATGGCCCGCAACAATATTAGGCGATCCGGCTCCGTGGGATCCTAACCATTGTGAAGGCGTGGGCTATTATTCACATTAAAATATGGGAATCGGGCGAAATTCTACTTTTTTGGCCGAAAAACGCAAAAAATGAGGAACGATCATGGCGGGGTGGTGACTATGGTTCCTTAGGTCGTATTTGAAGGCCCGGAAAATTTTTAGGCGATCGGGGTCCGGGGGTCCTAGGACCACTTGGAAGGCGTGGGCTATAGCACACGAAAATATGGGAATCGGGCGAAATTCTCATTTTTTGGCCGTAAAATGAAAACATGAGGAAAGGTCATGGCAGGGAGGTGACTAAGGTTCCTTAGGTCGTATTTGATGGCCAGGAAAAATTTTAGGCATTCGGGGTCCGGGGGTTCCGGGACCACTTGGAAGGCGTAGGCTATGCAAATGAAAATATGGGAATCGGTAGGAATTCTAGTTTTTTGGCCAAAAAATTCAAAAAAGGAGGAACGATCATGGCGGGGAGGTGACTATGGTTCCTTAGGTCTTATATGATGTCCTGAAAAAAATTTAGGTGATCCGAGTCCGGGGGCCCGGCCCACTCGGAAGGCGTGGCATATAACACACGAAAATATGGTAATCTGGCGGAATTCTAGTTTTTTGGCCGAAAAATGCAAAACATGAGGTACGATCATGGTGGGAGGTAACTATGGTTCCTTAGGTCGTATTTGATGGCCCGAAAAAATTTTAGGCGATCGGGGTCCGGGGGTCCCGGGACCACTTGGAAGGCGTGGGCTTATAGCACACGAAAATATGGGAATCGGGCAGAATTATAGTTTTTTTGTCGAAAAATGCAAAAAATGAGGAACGATTATGGCGGTGCGGTGACTATGGTTCCTTAAGTCGTATTTTATGGTACGGAAAATGTTTAGGCAATCGGGGTCCGGAGGGCCCACGACCACTCGGAAGGCGTGGGCTATAGCACACGAAAATATGGGAATCGCGCATAATACTAGTTTTTTGGCCGAAAAATGCAAAACATGAGGAATGATCATGGCGGGGCGGTGACTATCGTTCCTTAGGTCGTATTTGATGGCCTGGAAAATTTTTAGGCGATCCGGGGTCCGGGGTTCCCGGGAGCACTTGGAAGGCATGGGCTATAGCACACGGAAATATGGGAATCGGGCGAAATTCTAGTTTTTTGGCCGAAAAATGCAAAAAATGAGGAACGATCATGGCGGGGCAATGACTATAGTTCCTTAGGTCGTATTTGACGGCCCGGAAAATTTTTATACGATCGGGGGTCCAGGGACCACTTGGAAGGCGTGGGCTATAGCACACGAAAATATAGGAATCGGGCGGAATTCTAATTTTTTGGCCGAAAAATGCAAAAAATGAGGAACGATCATTGTGGAGCGGTGACTATGGTTCCTTATGTCGTATTTGATGGCCCGAAAAAATTTTATGCGATCGGGGCCTGGGGGGCCCGGGACCACTCGGAAGGCGAGGGCTATAGCACACGAAAATATGGGAATCGCGCGGAATTCTTGTATTTTAGCCGAAAAACGCAAAAACAATGAGGAATGATCATGGAGGGGCGGTGATTATAGTTCCTTAGGTCATATTTGACGGTCTGGAAAAAGTTTTGGCGATCTGGGGTCCGGGGGTCCCGGGACCACTTGGAAGGGGTGGGCTATTGCACACAAAAATATGGGAAGGTGACTATGGTTCCTTAGGTCGTATTTCATGGGCCAAAAACTTTTTAGGAGATCGAGGTCCGGGGACCCCGCCTACTCTGAAGGCGTGGTTATAGCACACGAAGATATGGAAATCGGGCAAAATTCTAGTTTTTTGTCGGAAAACGCAAAAACATGAGGAACAGTCATGGTGGGGAGGTGACTATTGTTCCTTAGGTCATATTTGATGGCCCGAAAAAATTATAGGAGATCCGGTTCCGGGGGGCCCGTGCCCACTCGGAATGCGTGGGCTATAGCATACGAAAATATGAGAATCAGGCGGAATTCTAGTTTTTTGACCATAAAATGCAAAAAAATGAGGAACGGTCATGGCGGGCCAGTGACCATGGTTCCTTAGGTCGTATTTGATGGCCTGGAAAAATTTAAGGTGATCCGGGTCTGGAGGGTCCCGACCCGCCCGATTCCCATATTTTCATGTGCTATAGCCCACGCCTTTTGAGTGGGCCAGGCCCTCCGGACTCGCATCGCCTAAAAAAATTTCGGGCCATCAAATACGATCTAAAAAACCATAGTCACCGCCTCGCCATGATCGTTCCTCATTTTTTTGCATTTTTTGGCCAAAAAACTAGAATTCCGCCCGATTTCCATATTTTCATGTGTTATAGCCCACGCCTTTTGAGTGGGCCGGGCCCTCCGGACTCGCATCACCTAAAAAATTTTCAGGCCATCAAATACGATCTAAAAAACCATAGTCACCGCCTCGCCATGACCATTCCTTGTTGTTTTGCGTTTTACGGCCAAAAAACTAGAATTTTGCCCGATTCTCATATTTTCGTGTGCTATAGCCCACGCCTTCCGAGTGGGCAGGGCCCCCCGGACCCGGATCGCCTAAAAAACTTTTAGGCCATCACATACGACCTAAAGAACCATAGTCACCACCTCACCATGACCGTTCCTCATTGTTTTTGCATTTTATAGCCCAAACAAAACTAGAATTCCGCCTTATTCCCATATTTTCGTTTGCTATAGCACACCCCTTCCGAGTGGGCTCGGGCCCCCTCACCCCGATCGCCTAAAATGTTTTCGGGCCATCAAATTCAATCTAAGGAACCATAGTCACTGCCCCACCATGAACTTTCCTCGTTGTTTTGCGTGTTACGGCCAAGAAACTAGAATTCCGCCCGATTCCCATATTTTTGTGTGCAATAGCCCATGCCTTCCGAGTGGGTCCGGGCCGCCCGGACTCGGATCGCCTAAAATTTTTTCGGACCATCAACTATGACCTAAAGAACCATAGTGAATGCCTTGCCATGACCATTTCTCATTTTCTTAGTTTTACGGCCAAAAAACTAGAATTCTGCCCGATTCCCATATTTTCGTATGCTATAGCCCACGCCTTCCGAGTGGGCAGGGCCTCTCGGACCCCTACCGCCTAACATTTTTCCAAGCCATCAAATACGACCTAAGGAACCATGGTCACCGCCCCGCCATGACCGTTCCTCATTTTTTTGCATTTTATGGTCAAAAAACTAGAATTCCGCCCGATTCTCATATTTTCGTATGCTATAACCCACGCATTCCGAGTGGGCACGGGCCACCCAGAACCGGATCGCCTATAATTTTTTCGGGCCATCAAACACGACCTAAGCAACAATAGTCACCACCCCGCCATGACCCTTCCTCATGTTTTTGCGTTTATGGCCACAAAACTAGAATTCCGCCCGATTCCCATATTTTCGTGTGCTATGCCCACGCGTTCCGAGTGGGCGGGGGCCCCCGGACCCCGGACCCCGATCGCCTAAAACTTTTTCGGGCCATGAAATTTGAGCTAAGGAACCATAGTTTACCACTCTGCCATGACCGTTCCTCATTCTTTTGCGTTTTACGGCCAAAAAAGTAGAATTCCGCCCGATTCCCATATTTTCGTGTGCTATAGCCCATGCCTTTCGAATGGGCAAGGGCCCCCCGGAACCGGATCGCCTATAATTTTTTCGGGCCATCAAATACGACGTAAGGAACAATAGTCACTGCCCTGCCATGATCGTTCCTCGTTCTTTGCGTTTTACGGCCAAAAAACTAGAATTCCGCCCGATTCCAATATTTTCGTGTGCTATAGCCTACACCTTTCGAGTGGGCCAGGCCCCCCGGACTCGGATCGCCTAAAAAATTTTTGGGCCATCAAATACGACCTAAAGCACCATAGTCACCGCCTCGCCATGACCGTTCCTCATTTTTTGCATTTTACAGCCAAAAAATTAGAATTTCGCTCGATTCTCATATTTTCGTGTGCTATAGCCCATGCCTTCCAAGTGGGCTAGGCCCCCCGGACTCGGATAGCCTAAAATTTTTTCAGGCCATCAAATACAACCTAAAGAACCATAGTCACCACTTAGCCATGATCGTTCCTCATTTTTTTGCGTTTTACGGCCAAAAAACTAGAATTCAGCCCGATTACCATATTTTCGTGTGCCACCTTACGAGTGGGGTAGGGCCCCTCCAGACCCGGATCACCTTAAATTTTTTCGGGCCATCAAGTATGATCTAAGGAACCATAGTCACCACCCCTCCATGACCGTTCCTCGTTGTTTTGCATTTTACGACCAAGAAACTAGAATTCCGCTAGATTCCCTTATTTTCGTGTGCTATATCCCACACCTTCTGAGTGGGCCCGGGCCGCCCGGACCCGAATAGCCTTAAATTTTTATGGGCCATCAAATACGACCTAAGGAACCATAGTTATCGCCCAGCCATGACCGTTCCTCATTGTTTTGCCTTTTACGGCCAAAAAACTAGAATTCCGCCCGATTCCCATATTTTTATGTGCTATAGCCCACGCCTTCCGAGTGGACATGGACCCCTCGGAACCGAATCGACTACAATTTTTCCATGCCATCAAATACAACCTAAGGAACAATAGTCACCGCCCCGCTATGACCGTTCCTCTTGTCTTGCATATTACGGCCAAAAAACTAGAATTTTGCCCAATTCCCATATTTTCGTGTGCTATAGCCTATGCCTTTCGAGTCGGCCGTCCCCCCCGGACTCGTATCACCTAAAAAATTTTTGGGCCATCAAATACAACCTAAAAAACCATAGTTACTGCCTTGCCATGACTGTTCCTCATTTGTTTTGCAGTTTACGGCAAAAAAATTAGAATTTCGCCTGATTCCCATATGTTCGTGTGCTATAGCCCACGTCTTTCGAGTGGGCAGGGCCCCCGGAGTCGGATCGCCTAAAACTTTTTTGGGCCGTCAAATACGACCTAAAGAACCATAGTCACCACCTCGCCATGACCGTTCCTCATTGTTTTTGCGTTTTACGGCCAAAAAACTAGAATTCCACCTGATTCCTATATTTTCGTGTGCTATAGCCCACACCTTCCGAGTGGGCCTGGCCCCCTGACCCCAATCGCCTAAACTTTTTTCGGGCCATCAAATTCGACCTCAGAAACCATAGTCACCGCCCCGCCATGACCGTTCCTCGTTGTTTTGCATGTTACGGCCAATAAACTAGAATTCCGCCCGATTCCCATATTTTCGTGTGTTATAGCCCATGCCTTCCGAGTGGGTCCGGGACGCCTGGACTCTGATCGCCTAAATTTTTTTTGGGCTATCAAATATGACCTAAAGAACCATAGTCACCGCTTCGCCATGACCGTTCCTCGTGTTTTCGTGTTTTACGGCCAAAAAACTAGAATTCCGCCTAATTCTTATATTTTCGTGTGCTATAGCCCACACCTTTCGAGTGGGCCGGGCCCCCCGGACTCGGATCGCCTAATTTTTTTTCGAGCCATCAAATATGACCTAAAGAACCATAGTCACCGCCTCGCCATGACCGTTCCTTGTTTGTTTTGCGTTTTACAGCCAAAAAACTAGAATTCCGTCTGATTCTCATATTTTCGTGTGCTATAGCCCACGCCTTCCGAGTGGGCAGGGCCCCCAGGACCCGGATCGCCTAAAATTTTTCCAAGCCACGAAATACGACCTAAGGAACCATAGTCACCACCTTGCCATGACCGTTCCTCATTTTTTGCGTTTTACAGCCAAAAAACTAGAATTCCGCCCTGTTCCCATATTTTCATGTGATATAGCCGACACCTTCCGAGCGGGCTGGGCCCCCCGGACTCGGATCGCCTAAATTTTTTTCGGGCCTTAAAATACGACCTAAAGAACTATAGTCACCACCTCACCATGACCGTTCCTCATTGTTTTTGCGTTTTACAGCCAAAAACTAGAATTTCACCTTATTCCCATATTTTCGTGTGCTATAGCCCACCCTTTCCGAGTGGGCCCGGGCCCCCTGACCCTGATCGCCTAAAATATTTTCGGGCCATCAAATTCAATCTAAGGAACCATAGTCACTGCCCCGCCATGAGCGTTCCTCGTTGTTTTGCGTGTTACGGCTAAGAAACTAGAATTCCGCCCGATTCCCATATTTTCGTGTGCTATAGCCCAAGCCTTCCGAGTGGGCCAGGGCCCCTTGGACCCCTACCACCTAAAAAATTGTCAGGCCATCAAATACGACCTAAGGAACCATAGTCACTGTCCCACCATGACCGTTCCTCATGTTTTTGCGTTTTACGGCCAAAAAACTAGAATTCAGCCCGATTACCATATTTTCGTGTGCCGCCTTCCGATTGGGTCGGCCCCTTCCAGACCCAGATCGCCTTTAATTTTCCCAGGCCATTAAATATGACCTAAGGAACCATGGTCACCGCCCCGTCATGACCGTTTTCTCATTTTTTTTGCGTTTTATGGCCAAAAAACTAGAATTCTGCCCGTTTATCATATTTTCGTGTGCTATAGCCCAAGCCTTCCGAGTGGGCACTGGCCCCCTGGAATCGGATCTCCTATAATTTTTCCGGGCCATCAAATACGACCTAAGGAAAAATATTCACCGCCCCGCCATGACCGTTCCTCATGTTTTTGCGTTTTCCGACAAAAAACTAGAATTTCGCCCGTTTCCCATATTTTCGTGTGCTATGCCCACGCCTTCCGAGGGCGCGGGGGCCCCCGGACCCTGATCACCTAAATAATTTTCAGGCCTTGAAATACGATCTAAGGAACCATAGTTTACCGCTCCGCCATTACCGTTCCTCATTTTTTTGCGTTTTACGGCCAAGAAACTAGAATTCCACTCGATTCCCATATTTTCGTGTGCTATATTCCACGCCATCTGAGTGGGCCTGGGCCGCTCGGACCCGAATAGCCCTAAATTTTTATGGGCCATCAAATACGACCTAAGAAACTATATCCACCGCCCCGCCTTGACCGTTCCTTGTTGTTTTGCCTTTTCCGGCCAAAAAACTAGAATTCCGCCCGATTCCCATATTTTCGTGTGCTATAGCCCACGCCTTCCAAGTGGGCAAAGGCCCCCGGAACCGGATCGCCTACAATTTTTTCGGGCCATCAAATACGACGAAAGGAATAATAGTCACCGCCCTGCCATGACCGTTCCTCCTTTTTTGCGTTTTACGGAGAAAAAACTAGACTTTTGCCCGATTCCCATATTTTCGTGTGCTATAGCCCACGCCTTCTGAGTGGGCTGGGCCCCCTGGACTCGGATCGCTTAAAATTTTTTCGGGCCGTCAAATACAACCTAAAGAACCATAGTCAGCACCTTGCCATGACCGTTCCTCATTATTTTTGCGTTTTACGGCCAAAAAACTAAAATTTTGCCTTATTCCCATATTTTCGTGTGTTATCCCACCCCTTCCGAGTAGGTCCGGGCCCCCTGACCCCGATTGCCTAAAATATTTTCGGGCCATCAAATTCGATCAAAGGAACCATAGTCACCGCCCCACCATGAGCGTTCCTTGTTGATTTGCGTGTTACGGCCAAGAAACTAGAATTCCGCTCGATTCCCATATTTTCGTGTGCCATAGCCCATGCCTTCTGAGTGGGTCCGGGCCGCCCGGAGTCAGATCGCATAAAAAATTTTCGGACCATCAAATATGACCTAAAGAACCATAGTCACCGCCTTGCCATGACCATTCCTTATTGTTTTGTGTTTTACGGCCAAAAAAACTAGAATTCTGCCCGATTCACATATATTCGTGTGTTATAGCCCACACCTTCAGAGTGGGCCCGGGCCCCTCGGACCCCTACCGCCTAAAATTTTTCTAGGCCATCATTTACGACCTAAGGAACCATAGTCACCACCCCACCATGACCGTTCCTTCCCTTTTTTTTGCAATTTACGGCCAAAAAATTAGAATTCAGCCCGATTACCATATTTTCATGTGCCGCCTTCCTAGTGGGTCGAGACCCTCCACACCCGGATCACCTTAAATTTTTCCAGGCCATCAAATACGATCTAAGGAACCATAGTCACCGCCCTGCCATGACCGTTCCTCATTTTTTTGCGTTTTATGGCCAAAAAACTAGAATTACGCCCGATTCTCATATTTTCGTGTGCTATAGCCCATGCCTTCCGAGTGGGCACGGGCCCCTCGGAACCGGATCGCCTATAATTTTTTCGGGCCATCAAATACGACCTAAGGAACAATAGTCACCTCCCCGCCGTGACTGTTCCTCATGTTTTTGCGTTTTTCTACAAAAAACTAGAAATTCCGCCCGATCCCCATATTTTCGTCTGCTATGACCACGCCTTCCGAGTGGGCGGGGGCCCCCGGACCTCGATCGCCTAAAAAAATTTTGGGCCATGAAATATGATCTAAGTAACCATAGTTTACCGCTCCGCCATGACTGTTCCTCATTTTTTTGCGTTTTACGACCAAAAAACTAGAATTCCGCCCGATTCCCATATTTTCGTGTGCTATAGCCCACGTCTTCCCAATGGGTAGGGCCCCACGGAGCCGGATAGCCTAATATTTTTGTGGGCCATCAAATACGACCTACGGAAACTTATTCACCGCCGCGCCATGACCTGTCCTCATGTTTTGCCTTTTACGGCCAAAAAACTAGAATTCCGCCCGATTCCCATATTTTCGTGTGCTATAGCCCACGCCTTCCTAGTGGGCAAGGGCCCCCCGGAACCCGATCACCTACAATTTTTTCGGGCCATCAAATACGACGTAAGGAACCAAAGTCACCGCCCCGCCATGATCATTCCTCATTCTTTGCATTTTACGGCCAAAAAACTAGAATTCCGCCCGATTCCCATATTTTCGTGTGCTATAGCCCACACCTTCCAAGTGGGCCGGCCACCCCGGACCCCTATCGCCTAAAATTTTTTCGGACCATCAAATACAACCTAAGGAACTATAGTCACCGCCCCGCCCAGATCGTTCCTCATTTTTTGCATTTTTTGGCCAAAAAACTAGAATTCCGCCCGATTTCCATATTTTCGTGTGCTATAGCCCACGTCTTCCCAATGGGTAGGGCCCCACGGAGCCGGATAGCCTAATATTTTTGTGGGCCATCAAATATGACCTACAGAAACTTATTCACCGCCGCGCCATGACCTGTCCTCATGTTTTGCATTTTATGGCCAAAAAACTAGAATTCCGCCCGATTCCCATATTTTCGTGTGCTAAAGCCGACGCCTTCCAAGTGGTCCCGGGACTCCCGTACCCCGATCGTCTAAAATTTTCTGGGCCTCCAAATACGACTTTAGGATCCAAAGTCACCGGCCCGCCATGATCATTCCTTATTTTTTGCATTTTACGGCCAAAAAACTAGTATTCCGCCCGATTCCCATATTTTCGAGTGCTTTAGCCCACGCCTTCCATGTGGTCCCAGGACCCCCGGACCCCGATCGCCTAAAATTTTTTCGGGCCATCAAATACAACCTAAGGAACCATAGTCACTGCCCCGCCATGATCATTCCTCATTTTTTGCGTTTTTCGGCCAAAAAACTAGAAATCCGCCCGATTCCCATATTTTCGTGTGCTATAGCCCACGTCTTCCCAATGGGAAGGGCCCCACGGAGCAGGATCGCCTAATATTATTGTGGGTCATCAAATACGACCTAAGGAACCTTATTCACCACCCCGCCATAACCAGTACTCATGTTTTGCATTTTACGGCCAAAAAATAGAATTCCACCCGATTCCCATATTTTCGTGTGCTATAGCCGACGCCTTCCAAATGGTTCCGGGACTTCCGGACCCCGATCGCGTAAAAAAATTTCGAGCCACCAAATACGACCTAAGGAACCAAAGTCACCGCCCTGCCCAGATCGTTCCTCATTTTTTGCATTTTACGGCCAAAAAACTAGAATTCCGCCCGATTCCCATATTTTCGTGTGCTATAGCCCACGTCTTCCAAGTGGGCCGGCCTCCCCGGACCTCGATCGCCTAAAAAAATTTCGGCCTATCAAATACGACCTAAGGAACCTTAGTCACCGCCCCACCATGATCGTTCCTCATTTTTTAAAATTTTCGGCCAAAAAACTAGAATTGCGCCCGATTCCCATATTTTCGTGTGCTAGCCCACGCCTTCCGAATGGGCCGGGCCCACTGACTAGGATCGCCTAAAAAAATTTCGGGCCATCAATTATGACTTAAAGAACCATAGTCACCGCACCGCCATGATTGATCCTCATTTTTTGCATTTTTCGGTCAAAAAACTAGAATTCGGCCCGATTCCCATATTTTCGTGTGCTATAGGCCACGCGTTCCAAGTGGTCCCAAGACCCCCGGACCCCGATCGCCTAAAAATTTTCCGGGCCTTAAATTACAACCTAAGGAACCATAGTCACTGCCCCACCATGATCATTCATCATATTTTGTGTTTTACGGCCAAAAAACTTGAATTCCGCCCAATTCCCATATTTTCATGTGCTATATCCCACGCCTTCCCAATGGGTAGGGCCCCACGGAGCCGGATCGCCTAATATTTTTGCATGCCATAAAATACGACTTAAGGATCCATAGTCACCGCCCCGCCATGACCTGTCCTCATTTTTTGCATTTTACGGCCAAAAAACAAAAATTTCGCCCGATTCCCATATTTTCATGTGCTATAGCCCACGCCTTCCAAGTGTTCCCGGACTCCGATCGCCTAAAACTTTTCCGGGCCATCAAATACGACCTAAGAAACCATAGTCACCGCCCCGCCATGATCGTTCCTCATTTTTTGCAATTTACGGCCAAAAAACTAGTATTCCGCCCGATTCCCATATTTTCGTGTTCTATAGCCCACGCCTTCAAAGTGGGGCGTCCACCGGACTCGGATCGCCTAAAATTTTTTCGGGCCATCAGGTATGACCTAAAGAACCATAGTCACCACCCCGCCATGACCGTTCCTCATTTTCTTGCGTTTTACGACCAAAAACCTAAAATTCCGACCGATTCCAATATTTTCGTGTGCTATAGCCCATGCTTTCCAAGTGGTCCCGGGACCCCCGGACTCCGATCGCCTTAAATTTTTTCGGACCATTAAATAAGACCAAAGGAACCATAGTCACTGCCCCTCCATGATCGATCCTCATTTTTTGGGTTTTTCGGCCAAAAATCTAGAATTCCGCCCGATTCCCATATTTTCGTGTGCAATAGCCCATGCCTTCCGAGTGGGCCCGGGACTCCTGTACCACGATCGCCTAAAATTTTTCCGGGCCATTAAATACGATCTAAGGAACCATAGTCACTGCCCCGCCATGATCGTTCCTCATTTTTTGCATTTTACGGCCAAAAAATTAGAATTCCGCCTGATTCCAATATTTTCGTGTGCTATAGCCCATGCCTTCCAAGTGGGCTGTGCCCCCGGACTAGGATCCCCTAAACAATTTTCGGGCCATCAAATACAACCTAAAGAACCATAGTCACCGCCCCACCATGATCGTTCCTCATTTTTTGCATTTTTCGGCCAAAAAACTGGAATTCCGCGCGATCGTCTAAACTTTTTACGGGCCATCAAATATGACCTAAGGAACCATAGTCACTGCCCCGCCATGATCGTTCCTCATTTTTTGCATTTTACGGCCAAAAAACTAGAATTCCGCCATGATCATTCCTCATTTTTTGCATTTTACGGCCAAAAAACTAGAATTCTGCCTGATTCCCATATTTTCATGTGCTATAGCCCATGCCTTCCAAGTGGGCCATGACTCCCGGACTAGGATCGCCTAAAAAATTTCCGGGCCATCAAATACGACCTAAAGAACCATAGTCACCGCCCCGCCATGATTGTTACTTTTTTTTTTTGCATTTTTTGGCCAAAAAACTAGAATTTGGCCCGATTCCCATATTTTCGTGTGCTATAGCCCACGCCTTCCAAGTGGTCCCGGGACCCACGAACCCCGATCTGCTAAAATATTTCTGGGCCATCAAATACGACCTAAGGAACCATAGTCACCGCCCCTCCATGATCGTTCCTCATTTTTTGCATTTTTCGGCCAAAAGACTTTAATTCCGCGCGATTCCCATATTTTCGTGTGTTATAGCCCATGCCTTCCGAGTGGTCCCGGGCCCCCCGGACCCCCGATCGTCTAAAATTTTTACGGGCCATCAAATATGACCTAAGGAACCATAGTCACCGCCCCGCCATGATCGTTCCTCATTTTTTGCGTTTTTCGGCCAAAACACTAGAATTGCACGCGATTCCCATATTTTCGTGTGCTACCCACTCTTTCCGAGTGGGCCTGGCCCCCCAAACTCGGATTGACTAAAAAAATTTTGGGCCATCAGATACGAACTAAGAAACCATAGTCACCGCCCCTCCATGATCGTTCCTCATTTTTTGAAACTTTCGGCCAAAAAATAAGAATTTTGCCCGATTCCCATATTTTCGTGTGCTATAGCCCACGCCTTCCAACTGGTCCCGGGAACCCCTGACCCCGATCGCCTAAAATTTTTCCGTTCCATCAAATACGACCTAAGGAACCATAGTCACTGCCCCACCATGATTGTTCTTCATTTTTTGCATTTTTCGGCCAAAAAACTAGAATTCTGCCCGATTCCCTTATTTTCGTGTGCTATAGCCCATGCCTTCCAACTAGTCCCGGAACCCCCGGATAGCGATCTCCTAAAATTTTTCCGGATCATCAAATACGACCTAAGGAACCATAGTCACCGCCCCGCCATGATCGTTCCTCATTTTTGGCATTTTTCGGCCAAAAAACTAGAATTTCGCCCGATTCCCATATTTTCGTGTGCTCTTCCAAGTGGTCCCGGGACCCCCAGACCCCCGATCGCCTAAAATTTTTCCGGACCATCAAATACGACCTAAGCAACCATAGTCACCGCCCCGCCGTGATTGTTCCTCATTTTTTGCAATTTACGGCCAAAAGACTAGAATTTCACCCGATTCCAATATTTTCATGCGCTATAGCCCACACTTTCCAAGTGGTCCCGGGACACACGAACCCCGATCTCCTTAAAGTTTTCTCGGCCATCAAATATGAATTAAGGAGCCATACTCACCGCCCCGCCATGATCGTTCCTCATTTTTTGCATTTTTCAGCCAAAAAACTAGAATTCCGCGCGATTCCCATATT
This sequence comes from Nicotiana tomentosiformis, assembly GCF_000390325.3. Taxonomy (NCBI): domain Eukaryota; kingdom Viridiplantae; phylum Streptophyta; class Magnoliopsida; order Solanales; family Solanaceae; genus Nicotiana; species Nicotiana tomentosiformis. Next base: position 86,599,199 of record NC_090812.1, on the reverse strand, counting down.
TTCATGTGTTATAGCCCACGCCTTCCGAGTGGTCCTGGGCCCCCCGGACCCCGATCGCCTAAAATTTTTTTCGGGCCATCAAATATGACCTAAGGAACCATAGTCACCGCCCCACCATGATCGTTCCTCATTTTTTGCGTTTTTCGGCCAAAAAACTAGAATTCCCCGCGATTACCATATTTTCCTGTGCTATAGCCCACTCCTTCCGAGTGGGCCTGGCCCCCCGAACTCGGATCGCCTAAAATTTTTTCGGGCCATCATATAAGACCTATGAAACCATTGTCACTGCCCCGCCATAATCGTTCCTCATTTTTTGAATTTTTCAGCCTAAAATTAGAATTTCTCCTGATTCCCATATTTTCGTGTGCGCCCACGCCTTCCAACTAGTCCCGGGACCCCTGACCCCGATCGCCTAAAAAATTTTCCCTTCTATCAAATACGACCTAAGGAACCATAATCACCGCCCTGCCATGATTGTTCCTTATTTTTTGCATTTTTCTTCCAAAAAACTAGAATTCAGCCCGATTCCCATATTTTCGTTTTCTATAGCCCACGCCTTCCAAGTGGTCCCGGGACCCCCGGACCTTGATCGCCTAAAATTTTTCCGGGCCATAAATTATGACCTAAGGAACCATAGTCACTGCCCCGTCATGATCATTCCTCATATTTTGCGTTTTACGGCCAAAAAACTAGAATTCCGCCCGATTCCCATATTTCCGTGTGCTATAGCCCACGCCTTCCCAATAGGTAGGGCCCCACGGAGCCGGAGCGCCTAATATTTTTACGTGCAATCAAATACGACCTAAGGATCCATAGTCACTGCCCCGCCATGACCTGTCCTCATTTTTTGTATTTTACGGCCAAAAAACTAAAATTTCGCCCGATTCCCATATTTTCTTGTGTTATAGCCCACGCCTTCCAAGTGGTCCCGGGACTCCCGAACCCCCGATCACCTAAAACTTTTTCGGGCCATCAAATACAACCTAATGAACCATTGTCACTGCCCCGCCATGATCATTCCTCATATTTTGCATTTTACGGCCAAACAACTAGTATTCCGCCTGATTCCCATATTTTCGTGTTCTATAGCCCACGCCATCCAAGTGGGCCGTCCCGCCGGACTCGGATCGCCTAAAACTTTTCTGGGCCATCAAGTACAACCTAAAGAACCATAGTCACCACCCTGCCATGACCGTTCCTCATTTTTTTTGCGTTTTACGGCCAAAAACCTAGAATTTTGCCCGATTTCCATATTTTCGTGTGTTATAGCCCACGCCTTACGAGTGGTCCCGGGCCCCCCGTTCCATCAAATACGACCTAAGGAACCATAGTCACCGTCCCGCCATGATCGTTCCTCATTTTTTGCGTTTTCGGCCAAAAAACAAGAATTTCACGCGAATCTCATATTTTCGTGTGCTATAGCCCACTCCTTCGGAGTGGGCCTATGCCCCTGAACCCGGATCGCCTAAATTTTTTTCGGGCCATCAGATACGACCTAAGAAACCATAGTCACCGCCCCTCCATGATCGTTCCTCATTTTTTGAATTTTTTGGCCAAAAAACTAGAATTTCTCCCGATTCCCATATTTTCGTGTGCAATAGCCCACGCCTTCCAACTGGTCCCGGGACCCCCTGACCCCGATCGCCTAAAGTTTTTCCAGGCCATCAAATACGACCTAAGGAACCATAGTCACCCCCCAGCCATGATCGTTCCTCATGTTTTGCGTTTTAATGGCCAAAAAACTAGAATTCCACCTGATTCCCATATTTTCGTGTGCTATAGCCCATGCCTTCCAAGTGGTCCCAAGACTCCCGGACCCCGATCGCCTAAAATATTTCTGGGCCATCAAATACGACCTAAGGAACCATATTCACCACCCCGCCATGATCGTTCCTCATTTTTGGCATTTTTCGAAAAAAAAATTAGAATTCCGCACGATTCCCATATTTTCGTGTGCTATAGCCCACGCCTTCCAAGTGGTCCCGGGACCCCCGAACCCCGGAATGCCTATAATTTATCCGGGCCATGAAATACGACCTAAGGAACCATAGTCACCGCCCCGCCATGATCGTTCCTCTTTTTTGCGTTTTTCGGCCAAAGAACTAGAATTCCGCGCAATTCTCTTATTTTTGTGTGCTATAGCCAACGCCTCCGAGTGGGCTGGGCTCCCCGGACTCGGATCACCTAATATTTTTTCGGGCCATTAAATACGACCTAACGAACCACCGCCCCTCCATGATGGTTCCTCACTTTTTGTGTGTTTCGGCCAAAAAACTAGAATTTCGCCCGATTCCCAGATTTTCGTGTGCTATAGCCCACGCCTTCCAAGTGGTCCCGGGACCCCCGGACCCCGATCGCCTAAAATTTTTCCGGGCCATCAACTATTACCTAAGGAACCATAGTCACCGCCCCGCCATGATCGTTCCTCATTTTTTGGGTTTTTCGGCCAAAAAAGTAAATTTCCGCCCAATTCCCATATTTTCGTGTGCTACGCCTTCCGACTGGGCCGGGCCCTCCGGACTCGGATCACCTAAAATTTTTGCGGGGCATCAAATACGACCTAAGGAACCATAGTCACCGTCCCTCCATGATCGTTCCTCACCTTTTGCGTTTTACGGGAAAAAAAATAGAATTCCGCCCGTTTTTCATATTTTCGTGTGCTATAGCCCACGCTTTCCAAGTGGTCCTGGGACTCCCGGACGCCGATCGCCTAAATTTTTTTCGGGCCATCTAAGGAACCATAGTCACCGCCCCTCCATATTCATTCCTCATTTTTTGCATTTTATGGCCAAAAAACTAGAATTTCGCCCCATCCCCATATTTTCGTGTACTAAGCCCACGCCTTCCAAGTGGGTCGTACACCCCGGACACGGATCACCTAAAGAATTTTCGGGCCATCAAATACGACCTAAAGAACCATAGTCACCGCCATGCCATGACCGTTCCTTTTTTTTTTGCGTTTTACGGCCAAAAACTTAGAATTCCGCCCGATTCCCATATTTTCGTGTGCTATAGCCCACGCCTTCCAAGTAGTCCCGGGACGCCCAGACCCCGATCGCCTAAAATTTTTCCGGGCCATCAAATACGACCTAAGGAACCATAGTCACCGTCCCGCCATGATCGCTTCTGATCTTTTGCATTTTACGGCAAAAAAACTAGAATTCTACCCGATTCCCATATTTTCGTGTGCAATAGCCCACGCCTTCCGAGTGGGCCGGGGCCCCCGAACTCGGATCGCCTAAAATTATTTCGGGCCATCAAATACGACCTAAGGAACCATAGTCACCACCCCTCCATGATCGTTCCTCATTCTTTTGCATTTTTCGGCGTAAAAACTAGAATTCTACCCGATTCCCATATTTTCGTGTGCTATAGCCCACGCCTTCCGAGTGGTCCCGGACCCGCCGGACCCAGATCGCCTAAAAATTTTCCGATGCATCAAATATGACATAAGGAACCATAGTCACCACCCCGCCATGATCGTTCCTCATTTTTTGCATTTTACGGCCAAAAAACTAGAATTCCGCTCGATTTCCATATTTTCGTGTGCCATAGCCCACGCCTTCCAAGTGATCCCGGGACGTCCGAACCCCGATAGCCTAAAAATTTTCCGGGCCATCAAATATGACCTAAGGAACCATAGTCACTGCCCCGCCATGATCATTTCTCATTTTTTGCATTTTACGGCAAAAATACTAGAATTTCACCCGATTCTCATATTTTCGTGTGCTATTTCCCACGCCTTCCAAGTGGTCCCGAGACCCCCGGACCCCGATAGCTTAAAATTTTTCCGGACAATCAAATACGAACTAAGGAACCATAGTCACCGTCCCGCCATGATCGCTTCTGATTTTTTGCATTTTACGGCAAAAAAACTAGAATTCTACCCGATTCCCGTATTTTCGTTTGCAATAGCCCACGCCTTCCGAGTGGGCCGGGCCCCGGACTCGGATCGCCTAAAATTATTTCGGGCCATCAAATACTACCTAAGGAACCATAGTCACCACCTCGCCATGATCGTTCCTCATTCTTTAGCATTTTTCGGCATAAAAACTATAACTCCTCCCGATTCCCATATATTCGAGTGCTATAGCCCACGCCTTCTGAGTGGGTCGATCCCCACAGACTTGGATCGCCTAAAAAACTTTCTGGCTATCAAATACGACCTAAGGAACCATAGACACCGCCCCGCCATGATCGTTCCTCATTTTTTGCATTTTTCGGCCTAAAAACTAGAATTCTGCCCGATTCTCATATTTTCGTGTGCTAGAGCCCACTCCTTCCAAGTGGTCCCGGGACCCTAGAACCCCGATCTCCAAAAAAATTTTCGGGACATCAAATACGACCTAAGGAACCATAGTCACCGCCCCGCCATGATCGTTCCTCATTTTTTGTATTTTTCGGCAAGAAAACTAGAATTCCGCGCGATTCCCATATTTTCGTGTGCTAGCCCACGCCTTCCGAGTGGGCCTGGCCCCCCGAACTCGGATCGCCTAAAATTTGTTCAGGCCATCAGATATGACCTAAGAAACCATAGTCACAGCACCGCCATGATCGTTCCTCATTTATTGCTTTTTTCGGCCAAAAAATTAGAATTCTACTCGATTCCCCTATTTTAGTATGCTATAGCCCACGCCTTCCGAGTGCGCCGAGCCTCCCGGACTTGGATCGCCTAAAATTTATTTGGGCCATCAAATACGACCTAAGTAACCATAGTCACTACCCCGCCATGATCGTTACTCATTTTTTGCATTATTCGGCCAAAAAACTAGAATTTCGCCCGATTCCCATATTTTTGTGTGCTAAATAGCCCACGCTTTCCAAGTGGTCCCGGGACCCCCGGACCCCGATCGCCTAAAATTTTTCCGGGCCATCAAATACGACCTAAGGAACCATAGTCACTGCCCCGCCATGGTAGTTTCTCATTTTTTGCGTTTTCCGACCAAAAAATTAGAATTCCGCTCGATTACCATATTTTCGTGTGCTATAGAGTGGGTCGCCCCCCCCCTCCCCCCGGAACACCTTAAATTTTTTCGGGCCATCAAATACGACATAAAGAACCATAGTCACCGCCCCGCCATAATCATTCCTCATTTTTTGCTTTTTTCGGCCTAAAAACTAGAATTCCGACAGATTCCCATATTTTCGTGTGCTCCAACGCCTTCCAAGTGGTCCCGGGACCCCCGAACCCCATCTCCTAAAATTTTCTGGGATATCAAATACGACCTAAGGAACCATAGACACCGCCCCGCCATGATCGTTCCTCATTTTTTGTGTTTTTCGGCCAAAAAACTAGAATTCCGCGCGATTCCCGTATTTTCGTGTGCTATAGCCCACGCCTTCCCAATGGGTAGGGCGACACGTAGCCGGATCGCCTAAAAATTTTCCGAGCCATCAAATATGACCTAAGGAACCATAGTCACCACCCCGTCATGACCATTCCTCATGTTTTACATTTTACGGCCAAAAAACTAGAATTCTGCCCAATTACCATATTTTCGTGAGCTATAGAGTTGGCCGGGCCCCCCGGACTAGGAACGCCTAAAAAATTTTCGAGCTATCAAATACAACCTAAACAACCATAGTCACCGCCCCACCATAATCATTCCTCATTTTTTGCAATTTCGGCCTAAAAACTAGAATTCCGCCCGATTCCCATATTTTCGTGTGCTAGAGCCCACGCCTTCCAAGTAGTCCCGGGACCCCCGAACCCCGATCTCCAAAAAATTTTCCGGGGCATCAAATACGACCTAAGGAACCATAGTCACCGCCCCGCCAAGATCGTTCGTCATTTTTTCTGTTTTTCGGCCAAACAACTAGAATTCCGCGCGATTCCCATATTTTCGTATCCTATAGCCCACGCCTTCCCAATGGGTAGGGCCCACCGGATCCCGATCGCCTAAAATATTTTCGGGCCATCAAATACGACCTAAGGAACCAAAATTACCGCCCCACCATGATCTTTCCTCATATTTTGAGTTTTTCGGCCAAAAAACTAGAATTCCGCCCGATTCCCATATTTTAGTGTGCTATAGCCCACGCCTTCCGAGTGGGTTGGGGCCCCCGGACTCGGATCACATAAATATTTTTCGGGCCATCAAATAAGACCTAAGGAACCATAGTCACCTCCCCGCCATGATCGTTCCTCATTTTTTGCATTTTTCGGCCAAAAAACTAGAATTCCGCCCGATTCCCAAATTTTCGTGTGCTAATAGCCCACGCCTTCCAAGTGCTCCCGGGACCCCCGGACCCTGATCGCCTAAAAATTTTCCGGCCGATCAAATACGACCTAAGGAACCATAGTCACTGCCCCACCATAATAGTTCCTCATTTTTTGTGTTTTTCAGCCAAAACACTAGAATTCCGCCCGATTACCATATTTTTGTATGCTATAGAATGGGTCGGGCCCCCCGGACTGGGAACGCCTAAAAAATTTTTGGGCCATCAAATACGACCTAAAGAACCATAGTCACTGCCCGCCATAATCGTTCCTCATATTTTGTATTTTTCGGCCTAAAAACTAGAATTCCGCCCGATTTTCAAATTTTCGTGTGCTAGAGCCCACGCCTTCCAAGTGGTCCCGGGACCCCTGAACCCCGATCTCCTAAAATTTTTCCAGGACATCAAATATGACCGAAGAAACCATAGTCACCACCCCGCCATGATCGTTCCTCATTTTTTGTGTTTTTGGTCCAAAAACTTAGAATTTCGCGCGATTCCCAAAATTTCGTGTGCTATAGCCAACGCCTTCCCAATGGGTAGGGCCCCACGGAGCCGGATCACCTAAAAAATTTTTGGGCCTTCAAATATGACCTAAGGAACCATAGTCACTGCCCTGTCATGACCATTCCTCATTTTTTGCATTTTACGGCAAAAAAACTAGAATTCATCCTGATTCCCATATTTTCGTGTGCTATAGCCCGCGCCTTTCAAGTGGTCCCGGGACCCCTAAACCACGATCTCCTAAAAATTTTCCGGGACATCAAATAAGGCCTAAGGAACCATAGTAACAGCCCCGCCATGGTCGTTCCTCAATTTTTGCATTTTCAAGCCTAAAAACTAGAATTCTGCCCGATTCTCATATTTTTGTGTGCTATAGCCCATGCCTTCTAAGTGGTCCCCGGACCCCGGAACGCCTATAATTTATCCGGGCCATGAAATACGACCTAAGGAACCATAGTCACCACCCCGCCATGATCGTTCCTCATTTTTGCGTTTTTCGGCCAAAAAACTAGAATTCCGCGCAATTCCCATATTTTCTTGTGCTACAGCCAACGCCTCCGAGTGGGACGGGCTCCCCGGACTCGGAACACCTAATATTTTTTCGGGCCATTAAATACGACCTAAGGAACCATAGTTACCGCCCCTCCATGATGGTTCCTCACTTTTTGTGTGTTTCGGCCAAAATACTAGAATTCCGCCCGATTCGCAGATTTTCGTGTGCTATAGCCCACGCCTTCCAAGTGGTCCCGGGACCCCCGGACCCCGATCGCCTAAAATTTTTCCGGGCCATCAAATATGACCTAAGGAACCATAGTTACCGCCCCGCCATGATCATTCCTCATTTTTTGCATTTTTCGGCCAAAAAACTAGAATTCCGCGCGATTCCCATGGGTAGGGCCCCACGGAGCCGGATCGCCTAAAATTTTTTCGGGCCATCAAATACGACCTAAGGAACCATAGTCACCGCCCCGCCATGACCTTTCCTCATTTTTTGCATTTTACGGCCAAAAAACTAGAATTCCGCCCGATTCCCAAATTTTCGTGTGCTATAGCCCACGCCTTCCGAGTGGGCGGGACCCCTCGGACTCGGATTGCCTAAAAATTTTCCAGGCCATTAAATACGACCTAAGGAACCATAGTCACCGCCCCGTCATGATCATTCCTCACTTTTTGCATGTTTCGGCTAAAAAACTAGAATTCCGCCCGATTCTCAGATTTTCTTGTGCTATAGCCCGCGCCTTCCAAGTGGTCCCGGGACCCCCGGACCCCGATCGCCTAAAATTTTTCCGGGCCATCAAATATGACCTAAGGAACCATAGTTACCGCCCCGCCATGAACATTCCTCATTTTTTGCGTTTTTCGACCAAAAAATTAGAATTCCGCGCGATTCCCATGGGTAGGGCCCCACGGAGCCGGATCGCCTAAAATTTTTCCGGGCCATCAAATACGACCTAAGGAACCATAGTCACCGCCTCGCCATGACCTTTCCTCATTTTTTGCATTTTACGGCCAAAAATCTAGAATTCCGCCCGATTCCCAAATTTTTGTGTGCTATAGCCCACGCCTTCCGAGTGGGCCGGGCACCTCGGACTCGGATCGCCTAAAATTTTTCTGGGCCATTAAATACGACCAAAGGAACCATAGACTTTGCCCCGCCATGATCGTTCCCCATTTTTTGCATTTTCGGCTTAAAAACTAGAATTCCGCCCGATTCTCATATTTTTGTGTGCTATAACCCACGCCTTCCGAGTGAGCCGGCCTCCCCGGACTCGGATCACCTAAATTTTTTTTGGGCCATCAAATACGACCTAAGGAACCATAGTCATAGCCCCGCCATGATTGTTCCTCATTTTCTGCGTTTTTCGACCAAAAAACTAGAATTCCGCTAAATTCCCATAGTTTCGTGTGCTAGCCCACGCCTCCGAGTGGGCCTGGCCCCCCGGACTCGGATAGCCTAAAATTTTTCTGGGCCATTAAATACGACCTAAGGAACCATAGTCACCGCCCCGCCATGATCGTTTCTCATTTTTTGCATTTTTCGGCCTAAAAACTAGAATTTCGCCCGATTCTAATATTTTCGTGTGCTATAGCCCACGCCTTCCAAGTGGTCCCGGGACCCCCGGACCCCGGATCGTCTAAAATTTATCCGGGCCATTAAATACGACCTAAGGAACCATAGTCACCGCCCCGCCATGATCGTTCCTCATTTTTTGCGTTTTTCGGCCAAAAAACTAGAATTCCGCCCGATTCCCTTATTTTTGTGTGCTATAGCCCACGCCTTCCGAGTGAACCGGGCCCCCCGGACTCAGATCGCCTAAAAAAATTTTGGGCCATCAAATACGACCTAAGGAACCTTAGTCACCGCCCCGCCATGATCGTTCCTCATTTTTTGCATTTTTTGGCCAAAAAACTAGAATTTTGCCCGATTCCCATATTTTCGTGTGCTATAGCCCAAGCCTTCCAAGTGGTCCCAGGACCCCCAGACCCCGGATCACCTAAGGAACCAAAGTCAGCGCCCTGCCATGACCGTTCCTCTTTTTCTGCATTTTTCAGCCAAAAAACTAGAATTCCACGCAATTCCCATATTTTCGTGTGCTACATACAGCCCACGCCTCTGAGTGGGCCGGGCCCCCGGACTCGGATCGCCTAAAAAATTTTCGGGCCATTAAATATGACCTAAGGAACCATAGTCACTGCCCCGCCATGATCGTTCCTCATTTTTTGCATTTTCAGCCTAAAAACTAGAATTCCACCCGATTCCCATATTTTCGTGTGCTATATAGCCCACGCCTTCCAAGTGATCCCGGGACCCCCGGACCCCGGATCGCCTAAAATTTATCCGAGCCATTAAATACGACCTAAGGAACCATAGTCACCACCCCGCCATGATCGTTCCTCATTTTTTGCATTTTTCGGCCAAAAAACTAGAATTTCGCTCGATTCCCATATTTTTGTGTGTTATAGCCCACGCCTTCCGAGTGAGCCGGGCCCCCTGACTCGGATCGCCTAAAAATTTTCTGGGCCATCAAATACGACCTAAGGAATCATAGTCACCGCCCCGCCATGATCGTTCCTCATTTTTTGCGTTTTTCAGCCTAAAAACTAGAATTCTGCCCGATTTCCATATTTTCGTGCGCTATAGCCCACTACTTCCAAGTGGTCCCGGGACCCCCTGACCCCGGATCACCTAAAATTTTTCTGGGCCATCAAATACCACCTAAGGAACCATAGTCAATGCCCCGCCATGATCGTTCCTCATTTTTTGCGTTTTTCGGCCAAAAAACTAGAATTCCGCGCAATTCCCATATTTTCGTGTGCTACAGCCCACGCCTTCCGAGTGGGCCAGGCCCCCCGGACTCAGATCGCCTAAAATTTCTCCGGTCCATTAAATACGACCTAAGGAACCATAGTCACCACCCCGCCATGATCGTTCCTCACTTTTTGCATGTTTCGGCCAAAAAACTAGAATTCCGCTCGATTCCCAGTTTTTCGTGTGCTATAGCCCACGCCTTCCAAGTGGTCCCGGGACCCGGACCCTGACCGCCTAAAATTTTTTCGGGACTTCAAATACGACCTAAGGAACCATAGTCACCGCCCCGCTAAGATCATTCCTAATCTTTTGCGTTTTTCGGCCAAAAAAACTAGAATTCCGCGCGATTCCCATATTTTCGTGTGCTATAGCCCACGCCTTCCCAATGGGTGGGGGCCCACAGAGCCGGATCGCGAAATTTTTTTTCGGGCCATCCAATACTACCTAAGGAACATAGTCACCGCCCCGCCATGACCTTTCCTCATTTTTTGCATTTTACGGCCAAAAAACTAGAATTCCGTCTGATTCCCATATATTTTCGTGTGCTATAGCACACGCCTTCCAAGTGGTCCCGGGACTCCCGGACCCCAATCGCCTAAAAATTTTCTGGGCCATCAAATACAACCTAAGGAACCATAGTCACCGCCCCGCCATGATCGTTCCTCATTTTTTGCATTTTACGGCCAAAAAACTAGTATTACGCCCGATTCACATATTTTCGTGTGCTATAGCCCACGCCTTCTAATTGGTCACGGGACCCGCGGATCGTGTAAAATTTTTTGGGTCATCAAATACGACCTAAGGAACCATAGTCACCGCCCCGCCATGATCGTTCCTCACTTTTTGCGTTTTACGTCCAAAAAACTAGAATTCCGCCCGATTCCCATATTTTTTTATGCTATAGCCCACGCCTTCCAAGTGGTCCCGGGACCCCCGGACCCCGATCGCCTAAAATTTTTCAGGGCCATTAAATACGACCTAAGGAACCATAAACTCTGCCCCGCCATGATCGTTCCTCATTTTTTGCATTTTTCGGCCTAAAAACAAGAATTCCGCCCGATTCCCATATTTTCGTATGCTATATCCCACGCCTTCCAACTTGTCCCGGGACCCACTGACCCCAATAGCCTAAAAAATTTTCGGACCATCAAATACGACCTAAGGAACCATATTCACCGCTCCGCCAGGATCGTTCCTCATTTTTTGTGTTTTTTGGCCAAAAAACTAGAATTTCGCGTGATTCCCATATTATTGTGTGTTATAGCCCACGCCTTCCGAGTGGGCCAAGCCCCCCGGACTGTGATCGCCTAAAATTTTTTTGGTCCATCAAATACGACCTAAGGAACCATAGTCACCGCCCCTCCATGATCGTTCCTCATTTTTTGTATTTTTCGGCCAAAAACCTAGAATTCCGCCCGATACCCACATTTTTGTGTGCTATAGCCCACGCCTTTCGAGTGAGCCGGGCCCCCCGAACTCGGATCACCTAAAAAAATTTTGGGCCATCAAATATGACCTAAGGTACCATAGTCACCGCCCCCCATGATCGTTCCTCATTTTTTACATTTTTCGGCAAAAAAACTAGAATTTCGCCCGATTCCCATATTTTCGTGTATTATAGCCCACGCCTTCCAAGTGGTCCCGGGACGCCCAGACCCCGGATCACCTAAAAATTTTCCGGGCCATCAAATATGACCTAAGGAACCACAGTCAGCGCCCCGCCATGATTGTTCCTCATTTTTTGTATTTTTCGGTAAAAAAACTAGAATTCCGCGCCATTCCCATATTTTCGTGTGCTAGCCCACGCCTCCGAGTGGGCCGGGCCCCCCGGACTCGGATCGCCTAAAAATTTTTCGGGCCATTAATTACGACCTAAGGAACCATAGTCACCGCCCTGGCATGATTGTTCCTCATTTTTGCATTTTTCGACCTAAAAACTAGAATTCCGCCCGATTCCCATATTTTCGTGTGTTATAGCCCACGCCTTCCAAGTGGTCCCGGGACCCCCGGACCCCGGATCACCTAAAATTTTTCTGGACCATCAAATACGACCTAAGGAACCATAGTCAACCCCCCGCCATGATCGTTCCTCATTTTTTGCGTTTTTCGGCCAAAAAACGAGAATTCCGCGCAATTCCCATATTTTCGTGTGCTACTGCCCACGCCTTCCGAGTGGGCGGGGCCCCTCGGACTCGGATTGCCTAAAAAATTTTCAGGCCATTAAATACGACCTAAGGAACCATAGTCACCGCCCCGTCATGATCGTTCCTCACTTTTTGCATGTTTCGGCCAAAAAACTAGAATTCCGCCCGATTCCCAGATTTTCTTGTGCTATAGCCCACGCCTTCCAAGTGGTTCCGAGACCGCCGGACCCCGATCGCCTAAAATATTTCCGGGCCATCAAATATGACCTAAGGAACCATAGTCACCGCCTCGCCATGATCGTTCCTAATGTTTTGCATTTTTCGGCCAAAAAACTAGAATTCCGACCGATTCCCATATTTTTGTGTGCTAGCCTTCCAAGTGGTCCCGGAACCCCCGGACCCCGGATCGCCTAAAATTTTTCCGTGCCATCAAATACAACCTAAGGAACCATAATCCCCGCCCCGCCATGATCGTTCCTCATATTTTGTATTTTACGGCCAAAAAATTAGAATTATGCCTGATTCCCATATTTTCGTGTGTTATAGCCCACGCCTTCCAAGTGGTCCCGGAACCCCCGGACCCTGGATAGCCTAAAATTTTTCCGGGCCATCAAATACGACCTAAGGAACCATAATCCCCGCCTCGCCATGATCGTTCCTCATATTATGTATTTACGGCAAAAAAATTAGAATTACACCTGATTCCCATTTTTTTGTGTGTTATAGCCCACGCCTTCCAATTGGTCACGGGACCCATGGACCCCAGATCGCCTAAAAAAATTTTGGGTCATCAAATACGATCCAAGGAACCATAGTAACCGCCCCTCCATGATCGTTCCTCATTGTTTGTGTTTTTCGGCCAAAAAATAATAATTCCGCGTGATTCCCATATTTTCGTGTGCTATATCCCATGCCTTCCGAATGGGCCGGGCCCCCCGGACTCGGATCACTTAAAAATTTTCCGGGCCATTAAATACGACCTAAGGAACCATAGTCACTGCCCCGCCATGATCGTTCCTCACTTATTGCTTTTTTCGGCCAAAAAATTAGAATTCCGCCCGATTCCCATATTTTCGTGTGTTATAAGCCCACGCCTTCAAAGTGGTCCCGGGACCCCCGGACCCCGATAGCCTAAAATTTTTCCGGGCCATCAAATACGATCTAAGGAACCATAGCCATCGCCCGCCATGATCATTCCTCATTTTTTGCGTTTTTCAGCCAAAACACTAGAATTCCGCACGATTCCCATATTTTCGTGTGCTATAGCCCACGCCTTCCGAGTGGTCACAAGCACCTCAGACCCTGATCGCCTAAAATTTATTCGGGCAATCAAATACGACCTAAGGAACCATAGTCACCTGTTACACCCTATATTTTCGTACGTAAAAATGCGTCATAAGCAAACTAATGTAGGACCAAAAATGAGATAATATTTAAAATTATATAAAGTAAGTTAATCATGTTACCTCTGAGGTTACAAATATTGGAGATCATGAACAACAAGTACAAAGAGGGTTGGACGGTTCAGAAGCTAAAGCAATTGAAGAAAATAATGTTTCGTCGAAAGTCGACAAGTTGGGAATGTTATAACATGTACCTTTGGGGTGAGACTAGGGTGCTTAACATGATAAGGAGATTATGTTATGATTTATATTAGTCGTATGACATCCGTGTATTATGTTTTGAAGTCAAGCGAGTTGTGGAACAAAAGTCGATGAAAGTCATCACAAGTTACATTCATAAGTTTTACTGAAACTTTGGGTCAAATGTAACTGAAATTTTCTCCCAATATACTTAGAGTTATAAGGTGTTACACCCATAAAATTAAATATCTTTGAGTCTATTTTCTAATGCATTAAACCGTTTGTCAATACGATATCGGAGTAGAGAGATATGGGCATTTTTGCGATACTGCGCAAGCTGCTAGGTGACAAGTAGGTGTGTAACCTACTTGCTTAAATGAAAGCCCAAAAATGGGTCATTTAGGGTCGTCCAAAGAGGCATTTTAAAGGCCTATTTTATTCATATATTAGACTTAAAATAGAGCATAATAACCAGACATAAGCTCTGCAAAAATCCTCCCAAATATTTCCCACAAACCCTAATTGATTTTCTCTCCCTTTCAAGTTCTAATTGGAGGTAAAACCTAGAGTTTGAAGAACCAAGATAGGAGCTGAGTTATCCAACAAATAAGGTGATTTTACTGCTCTCTTTCATCAATTTTTTCTGCTGTAAATTCATGGTAAGTCATTCTATACTTGTAAGAACTCACGGGACGGTGATCGGAAGCCATGAGTTCTAGTTATTCACTTGTAGCGGACTGTTTTGTGGACTGTTTTGTGTTGCTGTTGGGCTGCGTGTTTTACTACTGTTTTGTGGAGTTTTGGAGGATGAAGGGGGTGTATAAACACCATATAAATGTATAGTGGTGGGCTGGTCGTTCGTCATGACATTTCCGGGTCGTTTGACACTACTACGGTGGTCGTTTTGTGTATGAAGAGATTGGGTTGTGTTGGGCTGTTTTGTAGTATTTGATGGCGTATATAGGGCTGGAAAATGATGTATATATGTTGTTATTGTTGTGTTCTTGTATTGTTGGTGTTATCTTGAATTTGGAGGAAGTAAGGATTATAGGGGAGATGCTGTCTGTTTTAATACAAAATAAGCTTGTCGTTCATTGTGCGATAGTTGTACCTTTCGTAACTTAATGATAGTATTATTATCGTTCTTGTAGATTAAGGTGCGAAGAGGTGAGTTCAACTTGGTGATTGGAAAGATTGTGATAAGGTATGTTAAGGCTAAAACCTTCCTTCATTTTGGCATGATCTCGTAATTATATGTGTTTGATAACGAGGCATAAAGAGAAGCTCATACTCCCGAATTTATATACACTATCCTAGTCTCATATGTTATAGTATTCTCCCTTATCGGGACTTCATATTGAGTTTATTTTTGTCTTTATTCAGTCAAGATAGCAGAGGGTCTATATATATATACAGTATTACACTATTTTCACCACCATCGAGCTATAATCGGTGGGTAGGCCCCTATTGGGCAACCTCTGATCAGATAGTAAGTTATATATACCGAGCCTACTGTGGCTGAGCACCTATGAGCGAGCCCAGGATGGCCGAGATACAAAGCCCAGTAAGGCCGAGCGCCTATGAGCAAGCCTACTACGGCCGAGCAGTTACACGTACCGAGCCTTATAGGGCCGGACATTTATTTTACTTACTATATTGAAGGAGTTGAGTCAGCATCAGCAGGTAAGTATATCTCCAGATCATCTTTGACTCCCAGTTATTTTCAGTTATTATATTATCAGTTCAGTTTCAGTTTTCAGTTATGTTATTGCCTTACATACTCGGTACATTATTTCGTACTGACGTCCCTTTTTTGGGGACGCTGCATTTCATGCATGCAGGTTCAGATAGACAAACGGGTAGACCTCCTTAGTAGGTGTTTCCAGAGTTTAGCCTGATCGGTAAGCTCCACATCCTTCGGAGTTATCGGGTATAGGTTTCGTGTACATCTTCTGTATGTATTTATATATATTATGGGTAGGTCGGGGCCCTGTTCCGATCACAATATATCTATCAGTAGAGGCTTGTAGAACATATCCTATTGGTTAGTGCAGTATGTTAGGCTTGTAGGCCTAGTATGTATAATTTGGTGGGTTGTCAGCTGTAGTAGCTATGACGGCCTTGTCGGCCTAGCTTTATATTGATGTTTAGTTAGTGCTAGTTTCCATTCAGTTTTATATTTTGCCTCGCAAATTATCTTGCAAGGTGGCCCCATGGCCAAATTATGACATTATATGTTCAAAGTCCCTTAGTCGCAATTTGGTACGCCAGGTTAGGTGAGGCACCGGGTGCTAGTCTCGCTCCTAGGTTCGGGGTGTGACAAAACTTGGTATTAGAGCAGCTCTGTCCTAGGGAGTCTACAAGCCGTGTCTAGTAGGGTCTTGTTTATAGATGTGTTTTGCACCACATTATATAAGCAGGGAACTACAGGGCATTTAGGAGTTGGTTACCCTTCTTTGAAATCTAAATCGTGCTATAGAACTGAGTTATAGGAAATTTGAATTAAACTTATGTGTTGGTGTTTGCATGCACAGATGACAGTGACTAAGAAGACTACGGCTAGCCAGAGGATAGATACAGCAGCAGGTGAGGGGACCAGCAGGGTACCCCTAGTAGATAGGGCCTAGTCTGAGGCCCAAGGCGAGATCCCTACTCAGCCATTACCGGCTCCTCCACCAACTGCGGAGATTCCTAGGGAAACCGCACATCCAGTTCCCCCTCCACTTCCATCAGATCAGGACTTGAGAAGTGCGGTGCATTTGTTGACACAGTTGGTAGCTACCCAGCAACAGGCTAGGGCATCAGCTAGTGCAGGAACTTCTGAGGGGTCTGGGAGTTCAAGGGTCCGAGAGTTTATTGCTTTGAGTCCCCCAGAGTTCACGGGGACAGATCAGAGGGAGGACCCGCAGGATTTCATAGATCAGCTTCACAGGATCTTTCGTGTTATGCATGCCACAGAGAAAGAGGCAGTTGAGCTAGCAGCTTTTTGACTCCGAGATATAGCCATCCTTTGGTACGAGGCATGGGAGAGGTCCAGGGGACGTGATGCACCTCCAGCTATTTGGGAGAATTTTTTAGATGCCTTCCTTGACCAGTACTTACCGCGGGAGATCCGACAGGCTCGAGTCAATCAGTTTCTAGCCCTCAAGTAGGGCAATATGAGTGTTCGAGAGTATAGTCTCCGTTTTGACTCATTGGCCAGATATGCACCATCCATAGATGCTACTATACGGGACAGAATTCACAGGTTTATAGCAGGGTTAGCCCCAGAGTTAATCGAGGCATGTGCCACCGTTGCATTGCAGGATAGTATGGATATCTCCTAGATTCAGGCATTCACCCAGAATATAGAAAGGGGTAGGCATCGGCAGCAGGGTACAGAGAGGGCTGGGCAAGGGCAATGTAAGAGGATGAGATTTCCCAGGTCTCAGGAGCAATCTCAGGGTAGTTATAGGACCCAGTACTTCGGACGGCCACCTAGGCCTCCGCCACCTCAGTTATAGGGTTACAGGTATGATCGCTATACTCAGTCAGGACCAGGTGAGAGCTCACGGGCGTCGGGTTTGCAGCGACAGCGAGGTTCTGCGCAGACATGGTCATTTCCACGGCGGTGTGACATCTGTGGTAGAGGACACTTGGGCCAATGCCGAGTAGGTTTTGATGCTTGTTATACATGTGGGCATCCTGGGCATATGATGCGAGATTGCCAAAATAGAGATTCTGGGGGAATGGCACAACCAGCGAGTTCAGCAATAGGATCATCTATGTCCGTGCATCCTTCAGGGTGCGAGTTTCAGTCTTCGGCTGGTAGAGGTCGAGGCAGAGGTAAAGGTTCCAGTTCAGGTGGTAATCAGAACCGTATCTATGCTTTAGCGGGTCGACAGGACCATGAGTTTTCACCAGACGCTGTGATAGGTATATTGACCATTTGCTCTCATGATGCTTATGCTTTGATAGACCCAGGATCTACTTTATCGTATATTACCCCATTTGTTGCGGGGAAGTTTGGTATAGTGCCTGAAATACTAAGTGATCCTTTTGCAGTATCTACACCGGTCGAAGAATTGATTATTGCTAGACGGTTTTACCGAGGATGTACGGTGACAATTTGTAGTCGTCAGACCTCAGCTGACCTAGTTGAGCTAGAGATGATGGATTTTGATGCTATCATGGGCATGGAGTGGTTGGCAGCTTGCTATGCCACAGTTGATTGCCGAGCAAAGGTAGCCAGATTTCATTTTCCGGGTGAGCCAGTCCTTGAATGGGTAGGTAATACAGCGACACCCAGATGTAGGTTTATTTCCTATCTGAAGGCGAGGAAAATGATCGCAAAAGGGTGCATTTATCATATTGTGCGAGTTAGAGATGCAGATGCTGAGATACCTACACTTCAGTCTATTTCTGTAGTCAAAAGAGTATGCAGATGTGTTTCCAGATGAGCTTCCAGGTATTCCTCCAGAGCGAGAGATTGATTTTAGCATCGATTTGCTTCCAGGAACTCAACCAATATCCGTCCCTCCATATAGAATGGCACCTGCCGAATTGAAGGAGTTGAAGGAGCAGTTAAAAGATTTGCTGGAGAAAGGTTACATCAGGCCCAGCACCTCACCTTGGGGTGCACCGGTACTATTTATGCGAAAGAAAGACGGCTCGCCGAGGATGTGTATCGATTATAGGCAGCTGAACAAGGTAACTATTAAGAATAAGTATCCACTTCCAAGGATCGATGACTTGTTTGATCAGTTGCAGGGGGCTAGATGCTTTTCAAAGATAGATTTGAGGTCGGGGTACCACCAGGTCAGAGTTCGGGAAAAAGATATTCCGAAGACAGCCTTCAGGACCCGATATGGCCACTTCGAGTTCCTTGTCATGTCCTTCGGGTTGACTAATGCACCCGCTGTATTTATGGACTTGATGAATAGCCTATTCCGGCCATTTTTAGATCTGTTCGTGATAGTATTTATTGATGATATTCTGGTTTATTCCCGTTCAGAGGATGAGCATGCGGACCACCTGCGAGCGGTACTCCAAACCCTCCGTGATCGTAAGTTGTATGCTAAGTTTTCTAAATGTGAGTTCTGGTTGAAGTCTGTAGCATTCTTGGGGCATATTGTATCAGATGAAGGGATAAAGGTAGACACTCAGAAGATTGAGGCCGTGAAATCTTGGCCTAGGCCTACCACTCTGACAGAGGTTCCTAGCTTTCTAGGCCTAGCAGGATACTATCGGAGGTTCATAGAGGGTTTTTCTTCCCTTTCGGCACCATTGACGAAGTTGACATAGAAAGAAACTAAGTTTCAATGGATAGAGGCTTGTGAGAAGAGTTTCCAAGAGCTTAAGAACAGGTTGACCTCAGCGCCAGTTCTAACACTTCCAGAGGGTCTAGATTATGCCGTGTATTGTGATGCCTCAGGTATCGGGTTAGGATGTGTCCTGATGCAACATGGGAAGGTAATTGCGTATGCTTCAAGGCAGTTGAGGAAGCACGAGAGGAATTATCTGACCCACGACCTCGAGTTAGCTGCGGTTGTCCATGCACTTAAGATATGGCGGCATTATTTATATGGTGTTCATGTTGATGTATTTACTGATCATAAAAGCCTACAATATATCTTCAAGCAGAAAGAGTTGAATTTGCGACAGAGGCGATGGCTTGAGTTATTGAAAGATTACGATGTTAACATTCTCTACCATCCAGGGAAAGCTAATGTTGTAGCAGATGCCTTAAGTCGCCGATCTATGGGTAGCTTAGCACATGTAGAGCCCGAGAAAAGACAATTAGCTAGAGAGATTCATCAATTGGCTTCGTTGGGGGTTCGGTTAGTAGATTCTGAGGATGGTTGAGTTGTACTCCAAGACACTGCAAAATCATCTCTCATAGCTGAAGTCAAGGAAAGGTAGTACGAGGACCCAGAGTTGGTCGAGTTGAGAGAGCGAGTTTCGCAGCAGAAGAAGCCATTGTTAGAGCTCAAGAGAGATGGGGTTCTCAGATACAGGGGTCATCTGTGTGTTCCAGATGTAGCAGGGCTACGAGACAGGATTATGTCAGAGGCACATTATTCGTGGTATTCCATCCATCCTGGGTCGACGAAGATGTATCATGACATTAAGGATGTGTACTGGTGGAACGATATGAAGAAGAACATTGCTGAGTTTGTCACCCAATGTCGTAGTTGCCAGCAAGTGAAGGTAGAGCACCAGAAACCCGGAGGGATAATGCAGACTATAGAGATCCGGACATGGAAATGGGAGGCGATAAACATGGACTTTATCACGGGTTTACCTCGATCTAATCATAAGTTCGATTCCATATGGGTGATAGTCGATAGGCTCATGAAATCAGCTCACTTCCTACCGGTCAGATCTACATATACATCAGAAGATTATGCAAAGTCATATATTAAGGAGATAGTGCGGCTACACGGAGTACCGGTTTCTATTATATCTGACCGTGGGGCTTAGTTTACAGCACATTTTTGGAGGTCATTTCAGAGACGTCTAGAGACTCAGGTGAATCTCAGCACAACTTTTCATCCACAGACTGATGGACAAGCCGAGCGCACAATTCAGACGCTCGAGGATATGTTACGAGTATGTGTGTTGGATTTTAAAAGAAGTTGGGATGAACATCTACCTCTTGTCGAGTTTGCATATAATAACAGTTACCACTCCAGTATTCAGATGGCTCCGTACGAGGCTTTGTATGGGCGTAAGTGCAGATCTCCTATAGGGTGGTTTGATGTTGGGGAATCTGGGTTATATGGGCCAGACCTGGTTCAACAGGCCATAGAGAAAGTAAAGCTTATCCGGGAGCGACTGTTGACAGCTCAGAGTCGTCAGAAGTCATATTCTGACGTGCGGCGACGAGACTTAGAGTTCAGGATTAATGACTGGGTATTCTTAAAGGTATCACCTATGAAGGGCGTGATGAGGTTTGGCAAGAAAGGCAAGCTTAGCCCACGGTATATTGGGCCTTATAGGATCATTCGGAGAGTGGGCCAAGTAGCTTATGAGTTAGAGTTGCCCTCAGAATTGGAGTCTGTCCATCCGGTTTTTCACGTATCTATGCTACGGAAGTGCATTGGCGATCCTACCCGAGTGGTGCCCACGGATGATGTACAGATTACAGAGGACTTGTCATACGAGGAAATTCCAGTTGCCATCCTAGACCGACAAATCCGCAAGCTACGAAATAAGGAGGTAGCTTCCGTGAAGGTTTTATGGAGGAGCAAGAATGTAGAAGAGATGATGTGGGAATCGGAGGAAGAAATGAAGTCTAAATACCCCCACCTATTTCAAACTGAAGATATGGCTCAAGATGGGACGCTACAACACAACTCTATTCAGGCTAGCAGGTCATCGGGTAAGTTTTTAGTTTTCACTTTTAGTAATTATGATTTATGGTCGGTGAGGCAAAGTGTTGCTATTTATAAACATTGGCCATGTGTGGCATGCATAGTATGTTTTTTGGCTGCATGCAGGTTGGTTTTAACCTAGTGTACGAAGGATACTCTGGCAAAATTTTGCAAAGTCTCTAAGAGTAAACATTCGAGGACGAATGTTCCCAAGGGGGGGAGTGAGGACGAAAAAACTAGAATTTCGCCTGATTCCCATATTTTCGTATGCTATAGCCCACACCTTCCGAGTGTGCCGGGCCCACCGAACTCGGAACGTCTAAAATTTTTCCGGGCCATTAAATACGACCTAAGGAAGCATAGTCACCTGTTACACCCTATATTTTCGTACGTAAAAATGCGTCGTAAGCAAACTAATGTAGGACCAAAAATGAGATAATATTTAAAAGTATATAAAGTAAGTTAATCATGTTACCTCTGAGGTTACAAATATTGTAGATCATGAACAACAAGTACAAAGAGGGTTGGACGGTTCAGAAGCTAAAGCAATTGAAGAAAATAATGTTTCGTCGAAACTCGACAAGTTGGGAATGTTATAACATGTACCTTTGGGGTGAGACTAGGGTGCTTAACATGATAAGGAGATTATGTTATGATTTATATTAGTCGTATGACATCCGTATGTTATGTTTTGAAGTCAAGCGAGTTGTGGAACAAAAGTCGATGAAAGTCATCACAAGTTACATTCATAAGTTTTACTGAAACTTTGGGTCAAATGTAACTGCAATTTTCTCCCAATATACTTAGAGTTATGGGGTGTTCCACCCATAAAATTAAATATCTATGAGTTTATTTTCTAACTCATTAAACCGTTTGTCAATACCACATCGGAGTAGAGAGATATGGGCATTTTTGCGATACTGCGCAAGCTGC
Organism: Nicotiana tomentosiformis; assembly: GCF_000390325.3. Lineage (NCBI taxonomy): Eukaryota > Viridiplantae > Streptophyta > Magnoliopsida > Solanales > Solanaceae > Nicotiana > Nicotiana tomentosiformis. Next base: position 86,577,151 of record NC_090812.1, on the reverse strand, counting down.
TAGGTGACAAGTAGGTGTGTAACCTACTTGCTTAAATAAAAGACCAAAAATGGGCCATTTCGGGTCGTCCAAAGAGGCCTTTTAAAGGCCTATTTTCTTCATATATTAGATTAAAATAGAGCATAATAACCAGACATAAGCTCTGCAAAAATCCTCCCAAAAATTTCCCACAAACCCTAATTGATTTTCTCTTCCTTTCAAGTTCTAATTGGAGGTAAAACCTAGAGTTTGAAGAACCAAGATAGGAGCTGAGTTATCCAACAAATAAGGTGAGTTTTCTGATCTCTTTCATCCATTTTTTCTGCTGTAAATTCATGGTAAGTCATTCTATACTTGTAAGAACTCACGGGACGGTGATCGGAAGCCGTGAGTTCGAGTTATTCACTTGTAGCGGACTGTTTTGTGGACTGTTTTGTGTTGCTGTTGGGCTGTGTGTTTTACTACTGTTTTGTGGAGTTTTGGAGGATGAAGGGGGTGTAGAAACACCATATAAATGTAGGGTGGTGGGCTGGTCGTTCGTCATAAAATTTTCGGGTCGTTTGACACTACTACGGTGGTCGTTTTGTGTATGAAGAGATTGGGTTGTGTTGGGTTGTTTTGTAGTATTTGATGGCGTATATAGGGCTGGAAAATGATGTATATATGTTGTTATTGTTGTGTTCTTGTATTTTTGGTGTTATCTTAAATTTGGAGGAAGTAAGGATTATAGAGGAGATGCTGCCCGTTTTAATACAAAATAAGCTTGTCGTTCGTTGTGCGATAGTTGTACCTTTCGTAACTTAATGATAGTATTATTATCGTTCTTGTAGATTAAGGTGTGAAGAGGTGAGTTAAAATTGGTGATTGGAAAGATTGTGATAAGGTATGTTAAGGCTAAACCCTTCCTTCATTTTGGCATGATCTCGTAATTACATGTGTTTGATAACGAGGCATAAAGAGAAGCTCATACTCCCGACTTTATATACACTATCCTAGTCTCATAAGTTACAGTATTCTCCCTTATCGGGACTTCATATTGAGTTTATTTTTGTCTTTATTAAGTCAAGAGAGTAGAGGGTCTATATATATACAGTATTACACTATTTTCACCACCATCGAGCTATAATCGGTGGGCAGGCCCCTATTGGGCAACCTCTGATCAGATGGTAAGTTATATATACCGAGCCTACTGTGGCCGAGCGCCTATGAGCGAGCCCAGGATGGCCGAGATACAGAGCCCAGTATGGCCGAGCGCCTATGAGCGAGCCTACTACGGTCGAGCAGTTACACGTACCGAGCCTTATAGGGCCGGACATTTATTTTACTTACTATATTGAAGGAGTTGAGTCAGTATTAGCAGGTAAGTATATCTCCAGATCATCTTTGACTCCCAGTTACTTCCAGTTATTATATTATCAGTTCAGTTTCAGTTTTCAGTTATGTTATTGCCTTACATACTCGGTACATTATTTCGTACTGACGTCCCTTTTCTGGGGACGCTGCATTTCATGCATGCAGGTTCAGATAGACAGACGGGTAGACCTCCTCAGTAAGTGTTTCCAGAGTTTAGCCTGATCGGTAAGCTCCACATCCTTCGGAGTTATCGGGTATAGGCTTCCTGTACATCTTCTGTATGTATTTATATATATTATGGGTAGGTCGGGGCCCTGTTCCGATCACAATATATCTATCAGTAGAGGCTTGTAGAACATATCCTGTTGGTTAATGCAGTATGTTAGGCTTGTAGGCCTAGTATGTATAATTTGGTGGGTTGTCAGTTGTAGTAGCTATGACGGCCTTGTCGGCCTAGCTTTATATTGATGTTTAGTTAGCGCTAGTTTCCATTCAGTTTTATATTTTGCTTCGCAAATTGTCTTGCAAGGTGGCCCCATGGCCAAATTATGACATTATATGTTCAAAGTCCCTTAGTCGCAATTTGGTACGCCAGGTTTGGTGAGGCACCGGATGCTGGTCTCGCTCCTAGGTTCTGGGCGTGACATCACTGCCCCGCCATGATCGTTCCTCACTTTTTGCATTTTTCGGCCAAAAAATTAAAATTTCGCCTGATTCCCATATTTTCGTGTGATATAGCCCACGCCTTCAAAGTGGTCCCAGGACTCCTGGACCCGGATCGCCTAAAATTTTTCCGGGCCATCAAATATGACCTAAGAAACCATAGTCACCGCCCCGCCATGATCGTTCCTCATATTTTATGTTTTTCGGCCAAAAAACTAGAATTCCGCCCGATTCCCATATTTTCGTGTGCTATAGCCCACGCCTTCCGAGTGGGCTGGGGCCCCCGGTCTCGGATCACCTAAATTTTTTTTGGGCCATCAAATAAGACCTAAGGAACCATAGTCAACTCCCTGCTATGATCGTTCATCATTTTTTGCATTTTTCGGCCAAAAAACTAGAATTCCGCCCGATTCTCATATTTTCGTATGCTATAATAGCCCATGCCTTCCCAATGGGTAGGGCCCCTCGGAGCCGGATCACCTAAAATTTTTCCGGGCCATCAAATACGACCTAAGGAACCATAGTCACCCCGCTATGAACGTTCCTAGTTGTTTGCGCTTTTCAGCGAAAAAACAAGAATTCCGCTTGATTCCCATATTTTCGTGTGCGCCCACACCTTCCGAGTGTGCCGGGTCCCCCGGACTCAGAACGTCTAAAATTTTTCCGGGCAATTAAATACGACCTAAGGAAGCATAGTCACCGCCCCACCATGATTGTTCCTCACTTTTTGCGTTTTTCGGCCAAAAATTTAGAATTCCGCCTAATTCCCATATTTTCGTGTGCTATAGTCCACGCCTTCAAAGTCGTCCCGGGACCCCCTACCCCGATCGCCTAAAATTTTTCCGGGCTATCAAATATGACCTCAGAAACCCTAGTCACTGCCCCGCCATGATCGTTCCTCATATTTTGCATTTTTCGCCTAAAAAACTAGAATTCTGCCCGATTCCCTTATTTTCGTGTGCTATAGCCCACGCCTTCCGAGTGGGCTGGGCCCCCCAGACTCGGATCACCTAAATTTTTTTCGGTCCATTAAATAAGACCTAAGTAACCAAAGTCACCTCCCCGCCATGATTGTTCCTCATTTTTAATATTTTTCGGTCAAAAAACTAGAATTTCGCCCGATTCCCATATTTTCGCATGCTATAATAATAGCCCACGCCTTCCCAATGGGTAGGGCCTCTCGGACTCGGATCGCCTAAAATTTTTCTGGGCCATCAAATACGACCTAAGGAACCATAGTCACTGCCCTGCCATGATCGTTCCTTATTTTTTGCATTTTCGGCCAAAAAACTAGAATTCCGCTCGATTCCCATATTTTTGTGTGCTATAGCCCACGCCTTCCAAGTGGTCCCGGGACCCCCAGACCCCGATCGCCTAAATTTTTTCCGGGCCATCAAATACGACCTAAGGAAGCATAGTCACCACCCCGCCATGATCGTTCCTCATGTTTTGCATTTTTCGGACAAAAAACTAGAATTACGCCCGATTCCCATAATTTTGTGTGCTATTGCCCACGCCTTCCGAGTGGGCCGGACCCCCCGGACTCGGATCGCCTAAAAAATTTTCGGGCCATCAAATAGAACCTAACGAACCATAGTCACCGCCTCGCCATGATCGTTCCTCATTTTTTGCATTTTTCGGCCTAAAAACTAGAATTCCGCCTGATTCCCATATTTTTGTGTGCTATAGCCCACGCCTTCCAAGTGGTCCCGGGACCCCCGGACCCCGATCGCCTAAATATTTTCGGGCCATCAAATATGACCTAAGAAACCATAGTCACCGCCCCGCCATGATCGTTCCTCATATTTTGCGTTTTTCGCCCAAAAAACTAGAATTTCGCCCGATTCCCATATTTTCGTGTGCTATAGCCAACGCCTTCCGAGTGGGCTGGGCCCCCGGACTCGGATCACCTAAATTTTTTTTGGGCCATCAAATAAGACCTAAGGAACCATAGTCAACTCCCCACCATGATCGTACCTCATCTTTTGCATTTTTCGGCCAAAAAACTAGAATTCCGTCCGATCCCCATATTTTCGTATGCTATAATAGCCCATGCCTTCCCAATGGGTAGGGCCCCCCGGAGCCGGATTGCCTAAAAATTTTCCGGGCTATCGAATACGACCTAAGGAACCATAGTCACCGCCCTGCCATGAACTTTCCTAGTTGTTTGCACTTTTCAGCAAAAAAACTAAAATTCCGCTTGATTCCCATATTTTCGTGTGCAATAGCCCACACCTTCCGAGTGTGCCGGGCCCCCCGGACTCGGAACGTCTAAAAATTTTCCGGGCCATTAAATGTGACCTAAGGAAGCATAGTCACCGCCCCGCCATGATCGTTCCTCACTTTTTGCGTTTTTCGGCCAAAAATTTAGAATTCCGCCCGATTTCCATATTTTCGTGTGCTATAGCCCACGCCTTCAAAGTGGTCCCGGGACCCCCTACCCCGATCTCCTAAAAATTTTCCGGGCCATCAAATATGACCTAAGAAACCATAATCACCGCCCCACCATGATCGTTCCTCATATTTTGTGTTTTTCGGCCAAAAAACTAGAATTCTGCCCGATTCCTATATTTTCGTATGCTATAGCCCACGCCTTCCGAGTGGGCTGGGCCCCCCGGACTCGGATCACCTAAATTTTTTTTGGGCCATCAAATAAGACCTAAGTAACCATAGTCACCTCCCCTCCATGATCGTTCCTCATTTTTAGTATTTTTCGGCCAAAAAACTAGAATTCCGCCCGATTCCCATATTTTCGTATGCTATAATAGCCCATGCCTTCCCAATGGGTAGGGCCCCCCGGAGCCGGATCGCCTAAAAATTTTTCGGGCCATCAAATACGACCTAAGGAACCATAGTTACCACCCCGCTATGAACGTTCCTAGTTGTTTGCGCTTTTCAGCGAAAAAACTAGAATTCCGCCCGATTCCCATATTTCCGTGTGCTATAGCCCACACCTTCCGAGTGCTATAGCCCTCATTTTTTGCATTTTCAGCCTAAAAACTAGAATTCCACCCGATTCCCATATTTTCGTGTGCTATATAGCCCACACCTTCCAAGTGATCCCGGGACCCCCGGACCCCGGATCGCCTAAAATTTATCCGAGCCATTAAATACGACCTAAGGAAGCATAGTCACCGCCCCGCCATGATCGTTCCTCATGTTTTGCATTTTTCGGCATAAAAACTAGAATTTCGCCCGATTCCCATATTTTTGTGTGCTATTGCCCACGCCTTCCGAGTGGGTCGGACCCCCCGGACTCGGATCGCCTAAAATTTTTTCGGGCCATCAAATATGACCTAACGAACCATAGTCACCGCCTCGCCATGATCGTTCCTCTTTTTTTGCATTTTTCGGCCAAAAAACTAGAATTCCGCCTGATTTCCATATTTTTGTGTGCTATAGCCCACGCCTTCCAAGTGGTCCCGGGACCCCCGGACCCCGATCGCCTAAAATATTTCCGGGCCATCAAATACGACCTAAGGAACCATAGTAACCGCCCCGCCATGATCGTTCCTCTTTTTTTGCATTTTTTGGCCAAACAGCTAGAATTCTGCGCGATTCCCATATTTTCGTGTGCTATAGCCCACGCCTTCCGAGTGGTCCCGGGACCCCCGGACCCCGATCGCCTAAAAATTTTTCGGACCATCAAATATGACCTAAGGAACCATAGTCACCGCCCCGCCATGAAAGTTCCTAGTTTTTAGCATTTTTCGGACAAAAAACTAGAATTCCACGCAATTCCCATATTTTCGTGTGCCATAGCCCACGCCTTCCGAGTCGTCCCGGGACCCCCGAACCCCGATCGCCTAAAATTTTTCAGGGCCAACAAATACGACTTAAGGGACCATAGTCACCGCCCTGCCATGATTGATCCTCATTTTTTGCTTTTTTCAGCCAAAAAACAAGAATTTCACCTAATTCCCATATTTTCTTGTGTTATAGCCCACACCTTCCGAGTGGGCTGGGCCCCCCGGACTCGGAACGCCTAAAATTTATCCGGGCCATTAAATACGACCTAAGGAACCATATTCACCACCCCGCCATGATCGTTGCTCACTTTTTGCATTTTTCAAACAAAAAATTAGAATTCCGCTCGATTCCCATGTTTTTGTGTGCTAGCCCACGCCTTCCAAGTGGTCCCGGGACCCCCAGACCCCGATCGCCTAAAATTTTTTCGGGATATCAAATACGACCTAAGGAACCATAGTCACCGCCCCGCCATGATCTTTCCTCATTTTTTGCATTTTTCGGCAAAAAAACTTGAATTCCACCTGATTCCCATATTTTCGGGTGTTATAGCCCACGCCTTCCAAGTGGTACCGGGACCCCCGAACCCCGATTGCCTAAAAAGTTTCTGGGCCATCAATACGACCCAAGGAACCATAGTAACCGCCCGCCATGATCGTTCCTCATTTTTTACATTTTTCGGCCAAAAAACTAGAATTCCGCGTGATTCCCATATTTTCGTGTGCTATTGCCCACGCCTTTCGAGTGGGCCGGGCCTCTCGGACTCGGATCGCCTAAAGTTGTCCGGGCCATCAAATACGACCTAAGGAACCATAGTCACCGCCCCGCCATGATCGTTCCTTATTTTTTTGCATTTTCGGCCAAAAAACTAGAATTTCGCTCGATTCCCATATTTTTATGTGCTATAGCCCACGCCTTCCAAGTGGTCCCGGGACCCCCAGACCCCGATCGCCTAAATTTTTTACGGGCCATCAAATATGACCTAAGGAACCATAGTCACCGCCCCGCCATGATCGGTCCTTATTTTTTGCATTTTACGGCCAAAAAACTAGAATTCCGCCCGATTCCCATATTTTCGTGTGTTATTGCCCACGCCTTCCGAGTGGGCCGGGCCTCCCGGACTCGGATCGCCTAAAAATTTTCCGGGCCATAAAATATGACCTAAAAAACCATAGTCACCGCCTCGCCATGATCGTTCCTCATTTTTTGCATTTTTTGGCCAATAAACTAGAATTCCGCCCGATTCCCATATTTTCGTGTGTTATAGCCCACGCATTCCAAGTGGTTCCTGGACCCCCGGACCCCGATAGCCTAAAAATTTTTCGGGCCATGATATACGACCCAAGGAATCATAGTAACCGCCCCGCCATGATCGTTCCTCATTTTTTGGGTTTTTCGGCCAAACAACTAGAATTTCACGTGATTCCCATATTTTCGTGTGCTATTGCCCACGCCTTCCGAGTGGGCCGGGCCTCCCGGACTCGGATTGCCTAAAATTTTCCCGGGCCATCAAATACGACCTAAGGAACCACAGTCACTGCCCCGCCATGATCGTTCCTCATTTTTTGCATTTTTTGGCCAAAAAACTAGAATTCTGCCCGATTCCAATATTTTCGTGTGTTATAGCCCACGCCTTCCAAGTGGTCTCGGGACCCCCGGACCCCAATCGCCTAAAACTTTTCTGGGCCATCAAATACGACCCAAGGAACCATAGTAACCGCCCGCCATGATCGTTCCTCATTTTTTGCATTATTCGGCCAAAAAACTAGAATTCCGCGTGATTCCCATATTTTCGTGTGCTATTGCCCACGCCTTTCGAGTGGGCCGGGCCTCTCGGACTCGGATCGCCTAAAATTTTTCCGGGCCATCAAATACGACCTAAGGAACCATAGTCACCGCCCTGCCATGATCGTTCCTTATTTTTTGCATTTTCGGCCAAAAAACTAGAATTCCGCTCGATTCCCATATTTTTGTGTGCTATAGCCCACGCCTTCCAAGTGGTCCTGGGACCCCCAGACCCCGATCGCCTAAAAATTTTCCGGGCCATCAAATATGACCTAAGGAACCATAGTCACCGCCCCGCCATGATCGGTCATCATTTTTTGCAATTCACGGCCAAAAAACTAGAATTTCGCCCGATTCCCATATTTTTGTGTGTTATTGCCCAAGCCTTCTGAGTGGGCCGGGCCTCCTGGACTCGGATCGCCTAAAATTTTTTCGGGCCATCAAATATGACCTAAGGAACCATAGTCACTGCCTCGCCATGATCGTTCCTCATTTTTTGCATTTTTCGGCCAAAAAACTAGAATTCCGCCCGATTCCCATATTTTCGTGTGTTATAGCCCACGCATTCCAAGTGGTCCCGGGACCCCCGGACCCCGATTGCCTAAAAATTTTCTGCGCCATCAAATACGACCCAAGGAACCATAGTAACTGCCCCACCATGATCATTCCTTATTTTTTGCGTTTTTCGGCCAAACAACTAGAATTCCGCGTGATTCCCATATTTTCGTGTGCTATAGCCCACGCCTTCCGAGTGGGTCGGGCCTGCCGGACTCGGATCGCCTAAAATTTTCGCGGGCCATCAAATACGACCTAAGGAACCATAATCACCACCCCTCCATGATCGTTCCTCATTTTTTGCATTTTTTGGCCAAAAAACTAGAATTCTGCCCGATTCCCATATTTTCGTGTGTTATAGCCCACGCCTTCCAAGTGGTCCCGGGAACCCCGGACCCCGATCGCCTAAAATTTTTCCTGGCCATCAAATATGATCTAAGGAACCATAGTCACCGCCCCGCCATGATCGTTCCTCATTTTTTGCAATTTTCGGCCAAAAAACTAGAATTCTGCGCGATTCCCATATTTTCGTGTGCTATATCCCATGCCTTCCGAGTGGTCCCAGACCCCCGGACCCCGATCGCCTAAAATTTTTCTGGACCATCAAATACGACCCAAGGAACCATAGTCACCGCCCCGCCATGAAAGTTCCTAGTTTTTAGCATTTTTCGGACAAAAAACTAGAATTCCACGCAATTCCCATATTTTCGTGTGCCATAGCCCACGCCTTCCGAGTGGTCCCGGGACCCCCGGACCCCGATCGCCTAAAATTTTTCCGGTCCATCAAATATGACCTAAGGAACCATAGTCACCGCCCCGCCATGAATGTTCCTAGTTGTTTGAATTTTTCAGCGAAAAAACTAGAATTCCGCCTTATTCTCATATTTTCGTGCGCTATAGCCCACACCTTCCGAGTGGGCCGGGCCCCCAGACTCGGAATATCTAAAATTTATCCGGGCCATTAAATACGACCTAAGGAACCATATTCACCACCCCGCCATGATCGTTGCTCACTTTTTGCATTTTTCAAACAAAAAATTAGAATTCCGCTCGATTCCCATGTTTTTGTGTGCTAGCCCACGCCTTCCAAGTGGTCCCGGGACCCCCAGACCCCGATCGCCTAAAATTTTTCCGGGCTATCAAATACGACCTAAGGAACCATAGTCACCGCCCCGCCATGATCTTTCCTCATTTTTTGCATTTTTCGGCAAAAAAACTTGAATTCCGCCTGATTCCCATATTTTCGGGTGTTATAGCCCACGCCTTCCAAGTGGTACCGGGACCCCCGAACCCCGATTGCCTAAAAGGTTTTTGGGCCATCATATACGACCCAAGGAACCATAGTAACCGCCCGCCATGATCGTTCCTCATTTTTTACATTTTTCGGCCAAAAAACTAGAATTCCGCGTGATTCCCATATTTTCGTGTGCTATTGCCCACGCCTTTCGAGTGGGCCGGGCCTCTCGGACTCGGATCGCCTAAATTTGTCCGGGCCATCAAATACGACCTAAGAAACCATAGTCACCGCCCCGCCATGATCGTTCCTTATTTTTTTGCATTTTCGGCCAAAAAACTAGAATTTCGCTCGATTCCCATATTTTTGTGTGCTATAGCCCACGCCTTCCAAGTGGTCCCGGGACCCCCAGACCCCGATCGCCTAAATTTTTTACGGGCCATCAAATATGACCTAAGGAACCATAGTCACCGCCCCGCCATGATCGGTCCTCATTTTTTGCATTTTACGGCCAAAAAACTAGAATTCCGCTCGATTCCCATATTTTCGTGTGTTATTGCCCACGCCTTCCGAGTGGGCCGGGCCTCCCGGACTCGGATCGCCTAAAAATTTTCCGGGCCATAAAATATGACCTAAAAAACCATAGTCACCGCCTCGCCATGATCGTTCCTCATTTTTTGCATTTTTTGGCCAATAAACTAGAATTCCGCCCGATTCCCATATTTTCGTGTGTTATAGCCCACGCATTCCAAGTGGTTCCTGGACCCCCGGACCCCGATAGCCTAAAAATTTTTCGGGCCATGATATACGACCCAAGGAATCATAGTAACCGCCCCGCCATGATCGTTCCTCATTTTTTGGGTTTTTCGGCCAAACAACTAGAATTTCGCGTGATTCCCATATTTTCGTGTGCTATTGCCCACGCCTTCCGAGTGGGCCGGGCCTCCCGGACTCGGATTGCCTAAAATTTTCCCGGGCCATCAAATACGACCTAAGGAACCACAGTCACTGCCCCGCCATAATCGTTCCTCATTTTTTGCATTTTTTGGCCAACAAACTAGAATTCTGCCCGATTCCCATATTTTCGTGTGTTATAGCCCACGCCTTCCAAGTGGTCTCGGGACCCCCGGACCCCAATCGCCTAAAACTTTTCTGGGCCATCAAATACGACCCAAGGAACCATAGTAACCGCCCGCCATGATCGTTCCTCATTTTTTGCATTATTCGGCCAAAAAACTAGAATTCCGCGTGATTCCCATATTTTCGTGTGCTATTGCCCACGCCTTTCGAGTGGGCCGGGCCTCTCGGACTCGGATCGCCTAAAATTTTTCCGGGCCATCAAATACGACCTAAGGAACCATAGTCACCGCCCTGCCATGATCGTTCCTTATTTTTTGCATTTTCGGCCAAAAAACTAGAATTCCGCTCGATTCCCATATTTTTGTGTGCTATAGCCCACGCCTTCCAAGTGGTCCTGGGACCCCCAGACCCCGATCGCCTAAAAATTTTCCGGGCCATCAAATATGACCTAAGGAACCATAGTCACCGCCCCGCCATGATCGGTCATCATTTTTTGCAATTCACGGCCAAAAAACTAGAATTCTGCCCGATTCCCATATTTTCGTGTGTTATTGCCCAAGCCTTCCGAGTGGGCCGGGCCTCCTGGACTCGGATCGCCTAAAATTTTTTCGGGCCATCAAATATGACCTAAGGAACCATAGTCACTGCCTCGCCATGATCGTTCCTCATTTTTTGCATTTTTCGGCCAAAAAACTAGAATTCCGCCCGATTCCCATATTTTCGTGTGTTATAGCCCACGCATTCCAAGTGGTCCCGGGACCCCCGGACCCCGATTGCCTAAAATTTTTCTTCGCCATCAAATACGACCCAAGGAACCATAGTAACTGCCCCACCATGATCATTCCTTATTTTTTGCGTTTTTCGGCCAAACAACTAGAATTCCGCGTGATTCCCATATTTTCGTGTGCTATAGCCCACGCCTTCCGAGTGGGTCGGGCCTGCCGGACTCGGATCGCCTAAAATTTTCGCGGGCCATCAAATACGACCTAAGGAACCATAATCACCACCCCTCCATGATCGTTCCTCATTTTTTGCATTTTTTGGCCAAAAAACTAGAATTCTGCCCGATTCCCATATTTTCGTGTGTTATAGCCCACGCCTTCCAAGTGGTCCCGGGAACCCCGGACCCCGATCGCCTAAAATTTTTCCTGGCCATCAAATATGATCTAAGGAACCATAGTCACCGCCCCGCCATGATCGTTCCTCATTTTTTGCAATTTTCGGCCAAAAAACTAGAATTCTGCGCGATTCCCATATTTTCGTGTGCTATATCCCATGCCTTCCGAGTGGTCCCAGACCCCCGGACCCCGATCGCCTAAAATTTTTCTGGACCATCAAATACGACCCAAGGAACCATAGTCACCGCCCCGCCATGAAAGTTCCTAGTTTTTAGCATTTTTCGGACAAAAAACTAGAATTCCACGCAATTCCCATATTTTCGTGTGCCATAGCCCACGCCTTCCGAGTGGTCCCGGGACCCCCGGACCCCGATCGCCTAAAATTTTTCCGGTCCATCAAATATGACCTAAGGAACCATAGTCACCGCCCCGCCATGAATGTTCCTAGTTGTTTGAATTTTTCAGCGAAAAAACTAGAATTCCGCCTTATTCTCATATTTTCGTGCGCTATAGCCCACACCTTCCGAGTGGGCCGGGCCCCCAGACTCGGAATATCTAAAATTTATCCGGGCCATTAAATACGACCTAAGGAACCATATTCACCACCCTGCCATGATCGTTGCTCACTTTTTGCATTTTTCAAACAAAAAATTAGAATTCCGCTCGATTCCCATGTTTTTGTGTGCTAGCCCACGCCTTCCAAGTGGTCCCGGGACCCCCAGACCCCGATCGCCTAAAATTTTTCCGGGCTATCAAATACGACCTAAGGAACCATAGTCACCGCCCCGCCATGATCTTTCCTCATTTTTTGCATTTTTCGGCAAAAAAACTTGAATTCCGCCTGATTCCCATATTTTCGGGTGTTATAGCCCACGCCTTCCAAGTGGTACCGGGACCCCCGAACCCCGATTGCCTAAAAAGTTTCGGGGCCATCATATACGACCCAAGGAACCATAGTAACCGCCCGCCATGATCGTTCCTCATTTTTTACATTTTTCGGCCAAAAAACTAGAATTCCGCGTGATTCCCATATTTTCGTGTGCTATTGCCCACGCCTTTCGAGTGGGCCGGGCCTCTCGGACTCGGATCGCCTAAATTTGTCCGGGCCATCAAATACGACCTAAGAAACCATAGTCACCGCCCTGCCATGATCGTTCCTTATTTTTTTGCATTTTCGGCCAAAAAACTAGAATTTCGCTCGATTCCCATATTTTTGTGTGCTATAGCCCACGCCTTCCAAGTGGTCCCGGGACCCCCAGACCCCGATCGCCTAAATTTTTTACGGGCCATCAAATATGACCTAAGGAACCATAGTCACCGCCCCGCCATGATCGGTCCTCATTTTTTGCATTTTACGGCCAAAAAACTAGAATTCCGCTCGATTCCCATATTTTCGTGTGTTATTGCCCACGCCTTCCGAGTGGGCCGGGCCTCCCGGACTCGAATCGCCTAAAAATTTTCCGGGCCATAAAATATGACCTAAAAAACCATAGTCACCGCCTCGCCATGATCGTTCCTCATTTTTTGCATTTTTTGGCCAATAAACTAGAATTCCGCCCGATTCCCATATTTTCGTGTGTTATAGCCCACGCATTCCAAGTGGTTCCTGGACCCCCGGACCCCGATAGCCTAAAAATTTTTCGGGCCATGATATACGACCCAAGGAATCATAGTAACCGCCCCGCCATGATCGTTCCTCATTTTTTGGGTTTTTCGGCCAAACAACTAGAATTTCGCGTGATTCCCATATTTTCGTGTGCTATTGCCCACGCCTTCCGAGTGGGCCGGGCCTCCCGGACTCGGATTGCCTAAAATTTTCCCGGGCCATCAAATACGACCTAAGGAACCACAGTCACTGCCCCGCCATGATCGTTCCTCATTTTTTGCATTTTTTGGCCAAAAAACTAGAATTCTGCCCGATTCCCATATTTTCGTGTGTTATAGCCCACGCCTTCCAAGTGGTCTCGGGACCCCCGGACCCCAATCGCCTAAAACTTTTCTGGGCCATCAAATACGACCCAAGGAACCATAGTAACCGCCCTCCATGATCGTTCCTCATTTTTTGCATTATTCGGCCAAAAAACTAGAATTCCGCGTGATTCCCATATTTTCGTGTGCTATTGCCCACGCCTTTCGAGTGGGCCGGGCCTCTCGGACTCGGATCGCCTAAAATTTTTCCGGGCCATCAAATACGACCTAAGGAACCATAGTCACCGCCCTGCCATGATCGTTCCTTATTTTTTGCATTTTTGGCCAAAAAACTAGAATTCCGCTCGATTCCCATATTTTTGTGTGCTATAGCCCACGCCTTCCAAGTGGTCCTGGGACCCCCAGACCCCGATCGCCTAAAATTTTTCCGGGCCATCAAATATGACCTAAGGAACCATAGTCACCGCCCCGCCATGATCGGTCATCATTTTTTGCAATTCACGGCCAAAAAACTAGAATTCCGCCCGATTCCCATATTTTCGTGTGTTATTGCCCAAGCCTTCCGAGTGGGCCGGGCCTCCTGGACTCGGATCGCCTAAAATTTTTTCGGGCCATCAAATATGACCTAAGGAACCATAGTCACTGCCTCGCCATGATCGTTCCTCATTTTTTGCATTTTTCGGCCAAAAAACTAGAATTCCGCCCGATTCCCATATTTTCGTGTGTTATAGCCCACGCATTCCAAGTGGTCCCGGGACCCCCGGACCCCGATTGCCTAAAATTTTTCTGCGCCATCAAATACGACCCAAGGAACCATAGTAACTGCCCCACCATGATCATTCCTTATTTTTTGCGTTTTTCGGCCAAACAACTAGAATTCCGCGTGATTCCCATATTTTCGTGTGCTATAGCCCACGCCTTCCGAGTGGGTCGGGCCTGCCGGACTCGGATCGCCTAAAATTTTCGCGGGCCATCAAATACGACCTAAGGAACCATAATCACCACCCCTCCATGATCGTTCCTCATTTTTTGCATTTTTTGGCCAAAAAACTAGAATTCTGCCCGATTCCCATATTTTCGTGTGTTATAGCCCACGCTTTCCAAGTGGTCCCGGGAACCCCGGACCCCGATCGCCTAAAATTTTTCCTGGCCATCAAATATGATCTAAGGAACCATAGTCACCGCCCCGCCATGATCGTTCCTCATTTTTTGCAATTTTCGGCCAAAAAACTAGAATTCTGTGCGATTCCCATATTTTCGTGTGCTATATCCCATGCCTTCCGAGTGGTCCCAGACCCCCGGACCCCGATCGCCTAAAATTTTTCTGGACCATCAAATACGACCCAAGGAACCATAGTAACCGCCCCGCCATGATCGTTCCTCATTTTTTGCATTTTTCGGCCAAACAACTAGAATTCAGCGTGATTCCCATATTTTCGTGTGCTATTGCCCAAGCCTTCGGAGTGGGCCGGGCCTCCCGGACTCGGATCGCCTAAAATTTTTCCGGGCCATCAAATACGACCTAAGGAACCATAGTCACTGCCCCACCATTATCGTTCTCTATGTTTTGCATTTTTCTGCCAAAAAACTAGAACTCTGCCCGATTCTCATATTTTCGTATGTTATAGCCCACGCCTTCCAAGTGGTCCCGGGAACCCCAGACCCCGATCGCCTAAAATTTTTCCGGGCCATCAAATATGATCGAAGGAACCATAGTCACATCCCCGCCATGATCATTCCTCATTTTTTGCGTTTTTCGGCCAAAAAACTAGAAATCTTCCAGATTCTCATATTTTCGTGTGCTATAGCCCACGCCTTACAAGTGGTCCCGGGACCCCGAACCCCGATCTCCTAAAAAGAATTCAGGCCATCAAATAAAACCTTAGGAACCATAGTCACCGCCTCGCCATGATCGTTTCTCATTTTTTGCATTTTTTGGCCAAAAAACTCGAATTCCTCCCGATTCCCATATTTTCGTGTGCTATAGCCCACGCCTTCCGAGTGGTCCCAGACCTCCGGACCCCGATCGCCTAAAAATTTTTCGGACTATCAAATACGACCTAAGGAACCATAGTCACCGCCCTGCCATGACCTTTCCTCTTTTTTTGCATTTTACGACCAAAAAACTAGAATTCCGCCCGATTCCCATATTTCCGTATACTATAGCCCACGCCTTCCAAGTGGACCCGGTACTCCCGGACCCCGATCGCCTAAAAATTTTTTTGACCATCAAATACGACCTAAGGAACCTTAGTCACCGCCCCGCCATGAACGTTCCTAGTTGTTTGCATTTTTTCAACGAAAAAACTAGAATTCCGTCCGATTCCCATATTTTTGTGTGCTATATAGCCCAGGCCTTCCGAGTGGGCCGGGCCCCCCGAACTCGGATCACCTAAATTTTTTTCGGGCCATCAAATAAGACCAAAGGAACAATAGTCACATCCACTCCATGATCGTTCCTGATTTTTTGCATTTTTCGGCCAAAAAATTAGAATTCTGCCCGATTCCCATATTTTCGTGTGCTATAATTGCCCACGCCTTCCCAATGGGTAGGGCCCCGCGGAGCCGGATCGCCTAAAATTTTTCTGGCCATCAAATACGAAATAAGGAACCATAGTCACCGCCCCGCCATGACCTTTCCTCATTTTTTGCATTTTACGGCCAAATAACTAGAATTCTGCCCGATTCCCATATTTTCCTGTGCTATAGCCCACGCCTTCCAAGTGGACCCGGGACTCCCGGACCCCGATCGCCTAAAATTTTTTCAGCCCATCAAATACGACATAAGGAACCAGAGTCACCGCCCCGCCATAATCGTTCCTTATTTTTTGCATTTTAGTACAAAAAAAACTAGAATTCTGCCTGATTCCCGTATTTTCGTGTGCTATAGCCCACGCCTTCCAAGTGGGCCGGGCCCCCGGACTCGGATCGCCTAAAATTTTTCCGGGCCATCAAATACGACCTAAAGTACCATAGTCACCGCCCTGACATGACCGTTCCTCGGCCTTTTGCATTTTACCGCAAAAAACCTAGAATTTCGCTCGAGTCCCATGTTTTTGTGTGCTATAGCCCACGCCTTCCAAGTGGTCCCGGGACCCTCAGACCCCGATCGCCTAAAAGTTTTCCGGGCCATCAAATACGACCTAAGGAACCATAGTCACCGCTTTTCCATGATCTTTGCTTGTTTTTTTGTGTTTTACGTCCAAAAAACTAGAATTCCGTCTGATTCCCATATTTTCTTGTGCTACAGCCCACGCCTTCCAAGTGGTCCCCGAACCCCGATCGCCTAAAAAAATTTCGGGCCATCAAATATGATTTAATGAACCATATAAACCGCCCCGCCATGATCGTTCCTCATTTTTTGCGTTTTTCGGCCAAAAAACTAGAATTCTGTGCGATTCCCATATTTTCGTGTGTTATAGCCCTCGCCTTCCGAGTGGTCCCAGACCCCTGGACACCGATAGCCGACCTAAGGAACCATAGTCACCGCCCGCCATGATCGTTCCTCATTTTTTGCGTTTTTCGGCCAAAAATCTAGAATTCCGCCTGATTCCCATATTTTCGTGTGTTATTGCGCACGCCTTCCGAGTGGGCCGGGCCTTCCAGACTCGGATCGCCTAAAATTTTCCCGGGCAATCAAATATGACCTAAGGAACCACAGTCACTTCCCCACCATGATGTTTCCTTAGTTTTTGCATTTTTCGGCAAAAAAACTAGAATTCTGCCCGATTCCCATATTTTCGTGTGCTATACCCACGCCTTCCAAGTGGTCCCAGGAACTCCGGACCCCGATCGCCTAAAATTTTCCGGGCCATCAAATACGACCTAAGAAACCATTGTCACTGCCCCGCCATGATCGTTTCTCATTTTTTTGCATTTTTTGGCCAAAAAACTAGAATTCCGCCCGATTACCATATTTTTATGTGCTATTGCCCACGCCTTCCGAGTGGGCCGGGCCCCCGTACTCGGATCGCCTAAATTTTTTCCGGGCCATCAAATACGACCTAAGAACCACAGTCACCGCCCCGCCATGATCGTTCCTAATATTTTGCATTTTTCGGCCAAAAAACTAGAATTCCGCTCGATTCCCATATTTTCGTGTGTTGTAGCCCACGCCTTCCAAGTGGTCCCGGGACCCCCGGACCCCGATCGCCTAAAATTTTTCCGGCCCATCAAATATGACCCAAGGAACCATAGTAACCGCCCCGCCATGATCGTTCCTCATTTTTTGCATTTTTCAGCCAAAAAACTAGAATCCGCCTGATTCCCATATTTTCGTGTGCTATAGCCCACACCTTCCGACTGGGCCGGGCCCCCCGGACTCAGAACGTCTAAAATTTTTCCGGGCCATTAAATACGACGTAAGGAAGCATAGTCACCGCCCCGCCATGATCGTTCCTCACTTTTTGCATTTTTCGGCCAAAAAATTAGAATTCTGCCCGATTCCCATATTTTCGTGTGCTATAGCCCACGCCTTCAAAGTGGTCCCAGGACCCCCGGACCCCGATCGCCTAAAATTTTTTCGGGCTATCAAATATGACCTATGAAACCATAGTCACCTCCCCGCTATGATCGTTCCTCATATTTTGCGTTTTTTGGAAAAAAAAACTAGAATTCCGCCCGATTCCCATATTTTTGTGTGCTATAGCCCACGCCTTCTGAGTGGGCTGGGCCCCCCGGACTCGGAACACCTAAATTTTTTCCGGGCCATCAAATAAGACCTAAGGAACCTTAGTCACCTCCCCGCCATGATCGTTCCTCATTTTTTGCATTTTTTGGCCAAAAAATTAGAATTTCGCCCGATTCCCATATTTTCGTATGCTATAATAGCCCACGCCTTCCCTGGGTAGGGCTCCCCGGAGCCGGATCGCCTAAAATTTTTCTGAGCCATCAAATACGACCCAAGTAACCATAGTCACCTCCCCGCCATGAACATTCCTAGTTGTTTGCTTTTATCAGCGAAAAAATTAGAATTCCGTCCGATTCCCATATTTTCGTTTGCTATAGCCCACGCCTTCCAAGTGGACTCGGGACTCCCGGACCCCGATTGCCTAAAACTTTTCCGGCCCATCAAATACAACCTAAGGAACCAGATTCACCGCCCCACCATGATCGTTCCTCATTTTTTGCATTTTACTACAAAAAAACTAGAATTCCGCCTGATTCACATATTTTCGTGTGCTATAGCCCATGCCTTCCAAGTGGGCTGGGCCCCCCCGAACTCGGATCGCCTAAAATTTTTACGGGCCATCAAATACGACCTAAAGAACCATAGTCACCGCCCTGACATGACATTTCCTCGTGTTTTTGCATTTTACGGCAAAAAACATAGAATTCCGCCTGATTCCCATATTTTTGTGTGTTATAGCCCACGCCTTCCAAGTGGTCCCGGGACCCCCAGACCCCGATCGCCTAAAATTTTTCCGGGCCATCAAATATAACCTAAGGAACCATAGTCACCGCCCCGCCATGATCGGTCCTCACTTCTGGCATTTTACGCCCAAAAAACTAGAATTCCGCCCGATTTCCATATTTTCGTGTGCTGCTATAGCACACGCCTTCCAAGTGGTCCGGGACCCCCGAACCCCGATCTCCTAAAAATTTTCTGGGCCATCAAATACAACCTAAGGAACCATAGTAACCGCCCCGCCATGATCGTTCCTCTTTTTTAGCATTTTTCGGCCAAAAAACTAGAATTTTACCTGATTTTTATATTTTCGTGTGCTATAGCCCATGCCTCCCCAGTGGGTAGGGGTCCCCCGGAACCGGATCGCCTAAAAATTTTTCGGGCAATCAAATACAACCTAAGGAACCATAGTCACCGCCCCACCATGACCTTTCCTCATTTTTAGCATTTTACGACCAAAAAACTAGAATTTCGCCCGATTCCCATATTTTCGTGTGCTATAGCCCACACCTTCCGAGTATGTCAGGCCCTCCGAACTCGTATCGTCTAAAATTTTTCCGGGGCATCAAATACGACCTTATGAACCATAGTCACCGCCCTGCCATGCCTGTTCCTCATTTTTTGCATTTTCGGCCAAAAAACTAGAATTCCGCTCGATTCCCATATTTTTGTGTGTTATAGCCAACGCCTTCCAAGTGGTCCTGGGACCCCCAGACCCCGATCGCCTAAATTTTTTCCGGGCCATCAAATATGACCTAAGGAACCATAGTCACCGCCTCGCCATGATCGGTCCTCATTTTTTGGCCAAAAAACTAGAATTCCGCCCGATTCCCATATTTTCGTGTGTTATTGCCCACGCCTTCCGAGTGGGCCGGGCCTCCCGAACTCGGATCGCCTAAAAATTTTCCAGGCCATCAAATATGACCTAAAAAACCATAGTCACTGCCTCGCCATGATCGTTCCTCATTTTTTGCATTTTTCGGCCAAAAAACTAGAATTCTGCGCGATTCCCATATTTTCGTGTGCTATAGCCCACGCCTTCCGAGTGGTCCCGGGACCCCCGAACCTCGATCGCCTGAAAATTTTCCGGGCCATCAAATATGACCTAAAAAATCATAGTCACCGCCTCGCCATGATCGTTCCTCATTTTTTGCACTTTTCGGACAAAAAACTAGAACTCTGCCCGATTCCCATATTTTCGTGTGCTATAGCCCACGCCTTCCAAGTGGTCCCGGGACCCCCGGACCCCGATCGCCTAAAATTTTCCCGGACCATCAAATACGACAAAAGGAACCATAGTCACCGCCCCGCCATGAACGTTCCTAGTTGTTTGAATTTTTCAGCGAAAAAACTAGAATCCGCCTGATTCCCATATTTTCGTATGCTATAGCCCACACCTTCCGACTAGGCCGGGCCCCCCGGACTCGGAAAATCTAAAATTTATCCGGGCCATTAAATACGACCTAAGGAACCATAGTCACCACCCCGCCATGATCGATGCTCACTTTTTGCATTTTTCAAACAAAAAATTAGAATTCCGCTCGATTCCCATGTTTTTGTGTGCTAGCCCACGCCTTCCAAGTGGTCCCGGGACCCCCAGACCCCGATCGCCTAAAATTTTTACGGGCCATCAAATACCACCTTGGAACCATAGTCACCGCCCTGCCATGATCGGTCCTCATTTTTTGTATTTTACGGCCAAAAAACTAGAATTCCGCCTGATTCCCATATTTTCGTGTGTTATTGCCCACGCCTTCCGAGTGGGCCGGGCCTCCCGGACTCGGATCGCCTAAAATTTTTTCGGGCCATCAAATACGACCTAAGGAACCACAGTCACCGCCCCACCATGATCTTTCCTCATTTTTTGCATTTTCCGGCAAAAAAAACTAGAATTCCGCCCGATTCCCATATTTTCGTGTGTTATTGCCCACGCCTTCCAAGTGGTACCGGGACCCCGAACCACGATCGCTTAAATATTTTCTGGGCCATCAAATACGACCCAAGGAACTATAGTAACCGCCCGCCATGATCGTTCCTCATTTTTTACATTTTTCGGCCAAAAAACTAGAATTCCGCCCGATTCCCATATTTTCGTGTGTTATTGCCCACGCCTTCCGAGTGGGTCGGGCCTACCGGACTCGGATCGCCTAAAATTTTTCTGGGCCATCAAATATGACCTAAGGAACAATAGTCACTGCCTCGCCATGATCGTTCCTCATTTTTTGCATTTTTCGGCCAAAAAACTAGAATTCCACCCGATTACAATATTTTCGTGTGTTATAGCCTTCCAAGTGGTCCCGGGACACCCGGACCCCGATTGCCTAAAAATTTTCTGGGCCATCAAATACGACCCAAGGAACCATAGTAACCGCCCCGCCATGATCGTTCCTTATTTTTTGCGTTATTCGGCCAAACAACTAGAATTCCGCGTGATTCCCATATTTTCGTGTGCTATTGCCCACGCCTTCCGAGTGGGTCGGGCCTGCCGGACTCGGATCACCTAAAATTTTTGCGGGCCAACAAATATGACCTAAGGAACCATAGTCACCGCCCTGCCATGATCGTTCCTCATTTTTTGCATTTTTCGGCCAAAAAACTAGAATTCTGCCCGATTCCCATATTTTCATGTGTTATAGCACACGCCTTCCAAGTGGTCCCGGGAACCCCGGACCCCGATCGCCTAAAATTTTTCCGGGCCATCAAATATGATCTAAGGAACCATAGTCACCGCCCCGCCATGATCATTCCTCATTTTTTGCAATTTTCGGCCAAAAAACTAGAATTCTACGCGATTCCCATATTTTCGTGTACTATAGCCCACGCCTTCCGAGTGGTCCCAGACCCCCAGACCCCGATCGCCTAAACTTTTTCTGAACCATCAAATACGACTCAAGGAACCATAGTAACCGCCCCGCCATGATCGTTCCTCATTTTTTGCATTTTTCGGCCAAACAACTAGAATTCTGCGTGATTCCCATATATTCGTGTGCTATTGCCCACGCCTTCTGAGTGGGACGGGCCTCCCGGACTCGGATCGCCTAAAATTATTCCGGGCCATTAAATATGACCTAAGGAACCATAGTCACCGCCCCACCATTATCGTTCCTCATGTTTTGCATTTTTCTGCCAAAAAACTAGAATTCTACCCGATTGCCATATTTTCGTGTGTTATAGCCCACGCCTTCCAAGTGGTCCTAGGAACCCCGGACCTCGATCGCCTAAAATTTTTCCGGGCCATCAAATATGATCGAAGGAACCATAGTCACTGCCCCGCCATGATCGTTCCTCATTTTTTGCGTTTTTAGGCCAAAAAACTAGAATTCTTCCCGATTTCCATATTTTCGTGTGCTATAGCCCACGCCTTACAAGTGGTCCCGGGACCCCCGAACCTCGATCTCCTAAAAAAATTCGGGCCATCAAATAAAACCTTAGGAACCATAGTCACCGCCTCGCCATGATCGTTTCTCATTTTTTGCATTTTTTGGCCAAAAATCTGGAATTCCTCCCGATTCCCATATTTTCGTGTGCTATAGCCCACGCTTTCCGAGTGGTCCCAGACCCCCGGACCCCGATCGCCTAAAAATTTTTCGGACCATCAAATACGACCTAAGGAACCATAGTCACCGCCCCGCCATGACCTTTCCTCATTTTTTGCATTTTACGACCAAAAAACTAGAATTCCGCCCGATTCCCATATTTTTGTGTGCTATAGCCCACGCCTTCCAAGTGGACCCGGGACTCCCAGACCCCGATCGCCTAAAATTTTTTCGGACCATCAAATATGACATAAGGAACCTTAGTCACCGCCCCGCCATGAACGTTACTAGTTGTTTGCATTTTTCAGCGAAAAACTAGAATTCCACACGATTCCCATATTTTCGTGTGCTATATAGCCCACGCCTTCCGAGTGGGCCGGGCCCCCCGAACTCGGATCACCTAAATTTTTTTCGGGCCATCAAATAAGACGAAAGGAACCATAGTCACCTCCATTCCATGATCGTTCCTTATTTTTTGTATTTTTCGGCCAAAAAACTAGAATTCCGCCCGATTCCCATATTTTCGTGTACTATAATTGCCCACACCTTCCAAATGGGTAGGGCCCCCCGAGCCGGATCGCCAAAAATTATTCCGGCCATCAAATACGAAATAAGGAACCATAGTCACCGCCCCGCCATGACCTTTCCTCATTTTTTGCATTTTACGGCCAAAAAACTAGAATTCCGCCCGATTCCCATATTTTCATGTGCTATAGCCCACGCCTTCCAAGTGGACCCGGGACTCCCGGACCCCGATCACTTAAAAATTTTTCGGACCATCAAATACGACCTAAGGAACCTTAGTCACTGCCCCGCCATGAACGTTCCTAGTTGTTTGCATTTTTTCAGCGAAAAAACTAGAATTCCCCCCGATTCCCATATTTTCGTGTCCAAATATAGCCCACGCCTTCCGAGTGGGCCGGGCCCCCAAACTCGGATCACCTAAAAAAATTTCGGGCCATCAAATAAGACCAAAGGAACCATAGTCACCTCCACTCCATGATCATTCCTCATTTTTTGTATTTTTCGGCCACAAAACTAGAATTCCGCCCGATTTCCATATTTTCGTGTGCTATAATTGCCCACGCCTTCCAAATGGGTAGGGCCCCCCGGAGCCAGATCTCCTAAAAATTTTTCGGCCATCAAATACGAAATAAGGAACCAAAGTCACCGCCCCACCATGACCTTTCCTCATTTTTTGCATTTTACGGCCAAAAAACTAGAATTTTGCCCGATTCCCATATTTACGTGTGCTATAGCCCACGCCTTCCAAGTGGACCCGGGACTCCCGGACCCCGATCGCCTAAAATTTTTCCGGCCCATCAAATATGACCTAAGGAACCAGAGTCACCGCCCCGCCATAATGGTTCCTCATTTTTTGCATTTTAGTACAAAAAAACTAGAATTCCACCTGATTCCCATATTTTCGTGTGCTATAGCCCACGCCTTCCAAGTGGGCCGGGCCCCCAGACTCGGATCGCCAAAAATTTTTACGGGACATCAAATACGACCTAAAGTACCATAGTCACCGCCCTGACATGACCGTTCCTCGGCTTTTTGCATTTTACGGCAAAAAACCTAGAATTTCGCTCGATTCCCATGTTTTTGTGTGCTATAGCCCACGCCTTCCAAGTGGTCCCGGGACCCCCAGACCCCGATCGCCTAAAACTTTTTCGGGCCATCAAATACGACCTAAGGAACCATAGTCACCGCTTTTCCATGATCGTTGCTTTTTTTTTTTGTGTTTTACGGCCAAAAAACTAGAATTCCGCTTGATTCCCATATTTTTTTGTGCTATAGCCCACGCCTTCCAAGTGGTCCCCGAGCCCCGATCGCCTAAAAAGTTTCTGGGCCATCAAATATGATCGAAGGAACCATATTCACCACCCCGCCATGATCCTTCCTCATTTTTTGCATTTTTCGGCCAAAAAACTAGAATTCTGCGCGATTCCCATATTTTCGTGTGCTATAGCCCACGCCTTCCGAGTGGTCCCAGACCCCCGGACCCCGATAGCCGACCTAAGGAACCATAGTCACCGCCCGCCATGATCATTCCTCATTTTATGCATTTTTCGGCCAAAAATCTAGAATTCTGCCTGATTCCCATATTTTCGTGTGTTATTGCCCACGCCTTCCGAGTGGGCCGGGCCTCCCGGACTCGGATCGCCTAAAATTTTTCCGGTCCATCAAATACGACCTAAGGAACCACAGTCACCGCCCCGCCATGATCTTTCCTCATATTTTGCACTTTTCAGCAAAAACACTAGAATTCCGCCCGATTCCCATATTTTCGTGTGCTATACCCACGCCTTCCAAGTGGTCCAAGGAACTCCGGACCCCGATCGCCTAAAATTTTCCGGGCCATCAAATACGACCTAAGGAAACATTTTCACTGCCCCGCCATGATCGTTTCTCATTTTTTTGCATTTTTCAGCCAAAAAACTAGAATTCCGCCCGATTACCATATTTTTGTTTGCTATTGCCCACGCCTTCCGAGTGGGCCGGCCCCCCTGACTCGGATTGCCTAAAAATTTTCCGGGCCATCAAATATGACCTAAGGAACCACAGTCACCGCCCCGCCATGATCGTTCCTAATTTTTTACATTTTTCGGCCAAAAAACTAGAATTCCGCCCGATTCCCATATTTTCGTGTGCTATACCCACGCCTTCCAAGTGGTCCCAGGAACTCCGGACCCCGATCGCCTAAAATTTTCCGAGCCATCAAATACGAACTAAGGAAACATTGTCACTGCCCCGCCATGATCGTTTCTCTTTTTTTTGCATTTTTCGGCCAAAAAACTAGAATTCCGCCCGATTACCATATTTTTGTTTGCTATTGCCCACGCCTTCCGAGTGGGCCGGGCCCCCGGACTCGGATCGCCTAAAATTTTTCCGGGCCATCAAATACGACCTAAGGAACCACAGTCACCGCCCCGCCATGATCGTTCCTAATCTTTTGCATTTTTCGGCCAAAAAACTAGAATTACGCCCGATTCCCATATTTTCGTGTGTTGTAGCCCACGCCTTCCAAGTGGTTCCGGGACCCCCGGACCCTGATCGCCTAAAATTTTTCCGGCCCATCAAATACGACCCAAGGAACCATAGTAACCACCCCGCCATGATCGTTCCTCATTTTTTGCGTTTTTCGGCCAAAAAACTAGAATTCCGCGTGATTCCCATATTTTCGTGTGCTATAGCCCAAGCCTTCCGAGTGGTCCCGAGACCCCCGGACCCCGATCGCCTAAAATTTTTCCGAACCATCAAATACGACCTAAGGAACCGTAGTCACCTCCCCGCCATGAACGTTCCTAGTTGTTTGCGTTTTTCAGCGAAAAAACTAGAATTCCGCACGACTCCCATATATTCGTGTGCTATAGCCCACACCTTCCGACTTGGCCGGGCCCCCCGGACTCGGAATGTCTAAAAATTTTTCGGGCCATTAAATACGATGTAAGGAAGCATAGTCACCGCCCCGCCATGATCGTTCCTAACTTTTTGCATTTTTCGGCTAAAAAATTAGAATTCTGTCCGATTCCAATATTTTCGTGTGCTATAGCCCACGCCTTCAAAGTGTTCCCAGGACCCCCGGACCCCGATCGCCTAAAATTTTTCCGCGCTATCAAATATGACCTATGAAACCATAGTCACCGCCCCGCCATGATCGTTCCTCATATTTTGCATTTTTTGGCAAAAAAACTAGAATTCCGCCTGATTCCCATATTTTCGTATGCTATAGCCCATGCCTTCCGAGTGGGCTGGGCCCCCGGACTCGGATCACCAAAAATTTTTCCGGGCCATCAAATAAGACCTAAGGAACCTTAGTCACCTCCCCACCATGATCGTTCCTCATGTTTTGCATTTTTTGGCCAAAAAACTAGAATTCCGCCCGATTCCCATATTTTCGTATGCTATAATAGCCCATGCCTTCCCAATGGGTAGGGCTCCCCGGAGCCGGATCGCCTAAAATTTTTTCGAGCCATCAAATACGACCCAAGTAACCATAGTCACCTCCCCGCCATGAACGTTCCTAGTTGTTTGCTTTTTTCTACGAAAAAACTGGAATTCCGTCCGATTCCCATATTTTCGTTTGCTATAGCCCACGCCTTCCAAGTGGACTCAGGACTCCTGGACCCCGATCGCCTAAAAATTTTCCGGTCCATCAAATATGACCTAAGGAACCAGATTCACCACCCCACCATGCCCATTCCTCATTTTTTGCATTTTACTACAAAAAAACTAGAATTCCGCCTGATTCACATATTTTCGTGTGCTATAGCCCACGCCTTCCAAGTGGGCTGGGCCCCTCGAACTCGGATCGCCTAAAATTTTTACGGGCCATCAAATACGACCTAAAGAACCATAGTCACCACCCCGCTATGATCGGTCCTCATTTCTAACATTTTACGCCCAAAAACTAGAATTCCACCCGATTTCCATATTTTTGTGTGCTGCTATAGCACACGCCTTCCAAGTGGTCCAGGACCCCCGATCTCCTAAAGTTATTCTGGGCCATCAAATACAACCTAAGGAACCATAGTAACCGCCCCGCCATGATCGTTCCTCATTTTTAGCGTTTTTCGGCCAAAAAACTAGAATTTCACCTGATTTATATATTTTCGTGTGCTATAGCCCATGCCTCCCCAGTGGGTAGGGGCCCCCGGAACCGGATCACCTAAAATTTTTTCGGGCCATCAAATACGACCTAAGGAACCATAGTCACCACCCCGCCATGCCCTTTCCTCTTTTTTAGCATTATACGGCCAAAAAACTAGAATTCCGCCCGATTCCCATATTTTCGTGTGCTATAGCCCACACCTTCCGAGTATGTCAGGCCCTCCGAACTCGTATCACCTAAAAAAATTTTGGGGCATCAAATACGACCTTATCAACCATAGTCACCGCCCTGCCATGACCGTTCCTCATTTTTTTGCATTTTACGGCCAAAAAACAAGAATTTCGCCCGATTCCCATATTTTCGTGTGTTATAGCCCACATCTTCCAAGTGGGCTTGGCCCCCAGACTCGGAACGCCTAAAAATTTTCCGGGCCATTAAATACGACCTAAGGAACCATAGTCATCGCCCTGCCATGATCGTTCCTCACCTTTTGTGTTTTTCGGCCAAAAAACTAGAATTCCGCCAGATTCCCATATTTTCGTGTGCTATCGCCCACGCCTTCCAAGTCGTCCCGGGACCCCCGAACCCCGATCGCCTAAAATTTTTCAGGGCCAACAAATACGACTTAAGGGACCATAGTCACCGCCCTGCCATGATTGTTCCTCATTTTTTGCTTTTTTCAGCCAAAAAACAAGAATTTCACCTGATTCCCATATTTTCTTGTGTTATAGCCCACACCTTCCGAGTGGGCTGGGCCCCCCGGACTCGGAACGCCTAAAATTTTTCCGGGCCATTAAATACGACCTAAAGAACCATAGTCACCGCCCCGCCATGATCGTTCCTCACCTTTTGCGTTTTTCGGCCAAAAAACTAGAATTCCGTCAGATTCCCATATTTTCGTGTGCTATAGCCCACGCCTTCCAAGTGGTCCCGGGACCACGATCGCCTAAAAAATTATCGGGCCATCAAATATGACCTAAGCAACCGTAGTCACCGCCCCACCATGATCGTTCCTCATTTTTTGCTTTGTTCGGCCAAAAAACTAGAATTTCGCTTGATTCCCATATTTTCGTGTGCCCACGCCTTCCGAGTGGTCCTAGGACCTCCGGACCCCGATTGCCTAAAATTTTTCTGGGCTATCAAATACGACCTAAGGAACCATAGTCACAGCCCCGCCATGATCGTTCCTCATGTTTTGCGTTTTTCGGCCAAAAAACTAGAATTCCGCGCGATTCCCATATTTTCATGTGCTATAGCCCACGACTTCCGAGTGGTACTAGGCGCCCTGGACCCCGATCGCCTAAAATTTTTCCAGGACATCAAATACGATCTAAGGAACCATAGTCAGTGCCTCGCCATGATCGTTCCTCACTTTTTGCATTTTTCGGCCAAAAAACTAGAATTCCGCCCGATTCCCATATTTTCATGTGCTATAGCCCACGCCTTCCGAGTGAGCCGGGGCCCCCAGACTCGGATCACCTAAAAATTTTCGGGCCATCAAATACAACCTAAGGAACCATAGTCACCGCCCCGCCATGACCTTTCCTCATTTTTTCATTTTATGGCCAAAAAACTAGAATTCCGCCAGATTCCCATATTTTCGTATGCTATGGCACACGCGTTCCAAGTGGACCCGGGACTCTCGGACCCCGATTGCCTAAAATTTTTCCGGCCCATCAAATACAACCTAAGAAACCAGATTTACCGCCCCACCATGATCGTTCCTCATTTTTAGAATTTTACTACAAAAAAACTAGAATTCTGCCTGATTCACATATTTTCGTGTGCTATAGCCCACGCCTTCCAAGTGGGTTGGGGCTACCGGACTCGGATCGCCTAAAATTTTTCCGGGCCATCAAATACGACCTAAAGAACCATAGTCACTTCCCTGACATGACAGTTCCTCGTGTTTTTGCATTTTAAGGCATAAAACATAGAATTCCGCCTGATTCCTAAATTTTTGTGTGCTATAGCCCACGTCTTCCAAGTGATCCCGGGACCCCAAGACCCCGATCGCCTAAATTTTTTCCGGGCCATTAAATACGACCTTTGGAACCATAGTCACCTCCCCGCCATGATCGGTCCTCATTTCTTGCATTTTACGGCCAAAAAAACTAGAATTCCGCCTGATTCCTATATTTTCGTGTGCTATAGCCCACGCCTTCCAAGTGGTCCAGGACCCCCGAACCCCGATCTCCTAAAAATTTTCTGGGCCATCAAATACAACCTAAGGAACCATAGTCACCGCCCCTCCATGATCATTCCTCATTTTTATCATTTTTCGGCCAAAAAACTAGAATTTCACCTGATTTTTATAATTTCGTTTGCTATAGCCCACGCCTCCCCAGTGGGTAGGGCCCCCGGAACCGGATCGCCTAAAATTTTTTCGGGCCATCAAATACGACCTAAGGAACCATAGTCACCGCCCCTCCATGACCTTTCCTTATTTTTAGCATTTTACGGCCAAAAAACTAGAATTCTGCCCGATTCCCATATTTTCGTGTGCTATATTCCACGCCTTCCGAGTGGGTCAGGCCCCCCGAACTTGGACCGCCTAAAAATTTTCCGGGGCAGCACATATGACCTTAAGAGCCATAGTCACCGCCCTGCCATGACCGTTCCTCATTGTTTGCATTTTACGGCCAAAAAACAAAATTTCTCCCGATTCCCATATTTTCGTATATTATAGCCCACACTTTCCCAGTGGGACGGGCCCCCAGACTCGGAACGCCTAAAATTTTTCAAACCATTAAATACGACCTAAGGAACCATAGTCACCGCCCTGCCATGATCGTTCCTCACCTTTTGCGTTTTTCAGCCAAAAAACTAGAATTTCGCCAGATTCCCATATTTTCGTGTGTTATATAGCTCACGCCTTCCTAGTGGTCCCGGGACCCCCGGACCCCGATCGCCTAAAAATTTTCCGGGCCATCAAATAAGACTTAAGGAACCATAGTCACCTCCCTGCCATGATCGTTCCTCATTTTTTGCATTTTCGGCCAAAAAATTAGAATTCCGCCCGATTTGCATATTTTCGTGTGCTATAATAGCCCATGCCTTCCCAATGGGTAGGGCCCCCCGGATCCGAATCGCCTAAAATTTTTTCGAGCCATCAAATACGACCTAAGGAACCATAGTCACCGCGCCGCCATGATCGTTCCTCATGTTTTGTGTTTTTCGGCCAAAAACCTAGAATTCCGCCCGATTCCCATATTTTCGTGTGATATAGCCCACGCCTTCCAAGTGGTCCCGAGAACCCCGGACCCCGATCGCCTAAAAATTTTCCGGGCCATCAAATACGACTTAAGGGACCATAGTCATCGCCCCGCCATGATCGTTCCTCACTTTTTGCGTTTTTCGGCCAAAAAACTAGAATTTCGCCCCAATTACCATATTTTCATGTGCTATAATAGCCCACACCTTCCCAATGGGTAGGGCCCCCCAGAGCCGGATCGCCTAAAAATTTTTCGGGCCATCAAATATGACCTAAGGAACCATAGTCACCGCCCCTCCATGACCTTTCCTCATTCTTTGCATTTTACGGCCAAAAACCTAGAATTCTGCCCGATTCTCATATTTTCGTGTGCTATAGCCCACGCCTTCCAAGTGGACCCAGGACTCCTGGACCCCGATCGCCTAAAAATTTTCCGGCCCATCAAATACGATATAAGGAACCATAGTCACTACCCCGCCATGATCGTTCCATATTTGTTTGCACGTTACGGCAAAAAACCTATAATTTCGCCGGATTCCCATATTTTCGTGTGGTATAGCCCACGCCTTCTAAGTGGTCCCGGAACCCCCAGACCCCGATCGCCTAAAAATTTTCTGGGCTATCAAATACGACCTAAGGAACCATAGTCACCGCCACGCCATGATCGTTCCTCATTTTTGCATTTTACGGCCAAAAAACTAGAATTCCGCCCGATTCTCATATTTTCGTGTGCTATAGCCCACGCCTTCCAAGTGGTCCCGGGACCCACGCCTTCCCAATAGGTAGGGACCCCCGGACCCCGATTGCCTAAAATTTTCCCGGACCATCAAATATGACCTAAGGAACCATAGTCACCGCCCCGCCATGATCGTTCCTTATTTATTGCATTTTTGGGCCAAAAAACTAGAATTCTGCTCGGTTCCCATATTTTCGTGTGCTATAGCCCACACCTTTCGAGTGAGACGGGCCCCCCGCACTCGGAACGTCTAAAATTTTTTCGGGCCATTAAATTCGACCTAAGGAACCATAGTCACCGCCCTGCCATGATCGTTCCTCACTTTTTGTGTTTTTCGGCCAAAAAATTAGAATTCCGCCCGTTACCCATATTTTCGTGTGCTATAACCCATGCCTTCAAAGTGGTCCCGGGACCCCCGAACCCCGATCGCCTAAAATTTTTCCGGGCCATCAAATATGACCTAAGAAACCATAGTCACCGCCCCGCCCTGATCGTTCCTCATATTTTGCATTTTCCAGACAAAAAACTAGAATTCCGCCCGATTCCCATATTTTCGTGTGCTATAATAGCCCACGCCTTCGCAATGGGTAGGGCAACCCGGAGCCGGATCGCCTAAAAATTTTTCGTGCCATCAAATACGACCTAAGGAACCATAGTCACTGCCCCGCCATGACCATTCCTCATTTTTTGCATTTTACGTCCAAAAAGCTAGAATTTCTCCCAATTCCCATATTTTCGTGTGCTATAGCCCACACCTTCTGAGTGGTCCCGGGACCCCCCGGCCCCGATCGCCTAAAATTTTCCCGGGCCATCAAATACGACCTAAGGAACCATAGTAACCGCCCCGCCATGATCGTTCCTCATTTTTTGCATTTTTCAGCCAAACAACTAGAATTCTGTGCGATTCCCATATTTTTGTGTGCTATAGCCCACGCCTTCCGAGTGGTCCCCGGACCCCGATCACCTAAAAATTTTCCAGACCATCAAATACGACCTAAGGAACCATAATCACCACCCGCCATGAACGTTCCTAGTGTTTTGCATTTTTCCGCCAAAAAACTAGCATTCCGCCTGATTCCCATATTTTCGTGTGCTATAGCCCATGCCTTCCGAGTGAGCCGGGCCCCCCGGACTAGGATAACCTAATAATTTTTTAGGCCATCAAATAAGACCTAAGGAACCATAGTCACCTCCCCGCCAGGATCGTTCCTCATTTTTTGCATTTTTCGGCCAAAAAACTAGAATTCTGCCTGTTTCCCATATTTTCGGGTGTTATAGCCCACTCCTTCCAAGTGGTCCCGAGAACCACGGATCCCGATCGCCTAAAAAAATTTTGGGCCATCAAATAAGACCTAAGGAACCATAGTCACCTCCCTAGCAGGATCGTTCCTCATGTTTTGCATTTTTCTGCAAAAAAAACTAGAATTCTGCCCGATTCCCATATTTTCATGTGTTATAGCCCACGCCTTCCAAGTGGTCCCGAGAACCCTGGACCCCGATCGCCTAAAAAAATTTTGGGCCATCAAATAAGACCTAAGGAACCATAGTCACCTCCCCACCAGGATCGTTCCTCATTTTTTGCATTTTTCGGCCAAAAAACTAGAATTATGCCTGATTCCCCTATTTTCGTGTGCTATAACCCACGCCTTCCAAGTGGTCCCGAGAACCCCGGACCCGGATCGCCTAAAAAATTTTCAGGCCTTCAAATAAGACCTAAGGAACTATAGTCACCTCCCCGCTATGATTGTTCTTCATATTTTGCATTTTTCGGCCAAACAAAAGTAGAATTCCGCCCGATTCCCATATTTTCGTGTGCTATAGCCCAAGTCTTGCAAGTGGTCCCGGGAACCCCGGACCCTGATCGCCTAAAAATTTTTGGGCCATCAAATACGACTTAAGGAACCATAGTCACCGCCCCGCCATGATCGTTCCACATTTGTTGTGTTTTTCGGCCAAAAAACTAGAATTCCGCCCGATTACCATAGTTTCTTGTGCTATAATAGCCCACGCCTTCCCAATGGGTAAGGCCCCCCAGAGCCGGATCGCCTAAAAAATTTTCAGGCCATCAAATACGACCTAAGGAACCATAGTCACTGTCCTGCCATGACCTTTCCTCATTTTTTGCATTTTACGGTAAAAAAACTAGAATTCAGCCCAATTCCCATATTTTTGTGTGCTATAGCCCACGCATTCCAAGTGGTCCCGGGACCCCCAGACCCCGATCGCCTAAATTTTTTCCGGGCCATCAAATACGACCTAAGGAACCATAGTCACCGCCCCTCCATGATCGGTCTTCATTTTTTGCATTTTACGGCCAAAAAACTAGAATTCCGCCCGATTCCCATATTTTCGTGTGCTATAGCCCACGCCTTCCAAGTGGTCCCGGGACCCCCGAACCCCGATCTACTAAAAAATTTTTAGGCCAACAAATACGACCCAAGGAACCATAGCCACCACCCGCCATGATCGTTCCTCAATTTTAGCGTTTTTCGGCCAAAAAACTAGAATTTCACCTCACTACCATATTTTCGTTTGCTATAGCCCAGCCTCCCCAGTGGGTAGGGGCCCCCGGAACCGGATCGCCTAAAACTTTTTTGGGCCATCAAATAGGACCTAAGGAACCATAGTCACCGCCCCGCCATGACCTTTCCTCATTTTTTGCATTTTACGGCAAAAAAACTAAAATTCCGCCTAATTCCCATATTTTCGTGTGCTATATCTCACGCCTTCCGAGTTGGTCAGGCCCCCCGAACTCGGATCGCCTAAAATTTTTCTGGGGCAACAAATACGACCTTGAGAACCATACTCACCTCCCTGCCATGACCGTTCCTCATTTTTTGCATTTTTCTGCCAAAAACCTAGAATTTCGCTCGATTCCCATATTTTCGTGTGCTAAAGCCCACGCCTTCCAAGTGCGCCAGGCCCCACCATGATCGTTCCTCACCTTTTGCGTTTTTCAGCCAAAAAACTAGAATTCCACCAGATTCCGATATTTTTATGTGCTATAGCCCACGTTTTCCAAGTGGTCTCGGGACCCCCGGACCCCGATCGAATAAAATTTTTCCGTGCCATCAAATACGGCCTAAGGAACCATAGTCACCGCCACGCCATGATCGTTCCTCATTTTTTGCGTTTTTCGGCCAAAAAACTAGAATTCCTCCCAATTCCCATATTTTCGTATGCTATAGCCCACGCCTTCCTAGTGGCCCCGGGACCCCCGGACCCCGATCACCTAAAAATTTTCCGGGCCACCAAATACGACCTAAGGAACCATCGTTACCCCCCCTCCCCCGCCATGATCGTTCCTCATGTTTTGCGTTTTT
Source organism: Nicotiana tomentosiformis (assembly GCF_000390325.3). NCBI lineage: Eukaryota > Viridiplantae > Streptophyta > Magnoliopsida > Solanales > Solanaceae > Nicotiana > Nicotiana tomentosiformis. The sequence continues at coordinate 86,542,877 of NC_090812.1, read as the reverse complement.
CGGCAAAAAAACTAGAATTCCGCGCGATTCCCATATTTTCGTGTGCTATAGCCCACGCCTTCCGAGTGGTCCTAGGCGGCTCGGGCCCCGATCGCCTAAAATTTTTCCAGGACATCAAATACGACCTAAGGAACCTTAGTCACCACCTCGCCATGATCGTTCCTCATTTTTTGCGTTTTACGGCCAAAAAATCTAGAATTCCGCCCGATTCCCATATTTTCGTGTGCTATAGCCCACGCCTTCCGAATGAGCCCGGCCCCCCGGATTCGGATCACCTAAAAAATTTTCAGGCCATCAAATAAGACCTAAGGAACCATAGTCACCTCCCCGCCATGATCGTTCCTCATTGTTGTATTTTTCGGCCAAAAAACTAGAATTCCTCCTGATTCCCATATTTTCGTGTGCTATAGCCCACGCCTTCCAAGTGGTCCCAGGAACCCCGGACCCCGGTCGCCTAAATTTTTTTAGGGCCATCAAATACAACTTAAGGAGCCATAGTCACCGCCCTGCCATGATCATTCCTAATTTTTTGCATTTTTCGGCCAAAAAACTAGAATTCCGCCTGATTACCATATTTTCGTGTGCTATAATAGCCCATGCCTTCCAAGTGGACCCGGGACTCCCTGACCGTGATCGCCTAAAATTTTTCAAGGCCATCAAATACGACCTAAGGATCCATAGTCACTGCCCTGCCATGATCGTTCCTCATGTTTTGCAATTTACAGCCAAAAAACCAAAATTCCGCCTGATTCCCATTTGTTCGTGTGCTATAGCCCACGCCTTCCAAGTGGGCCGGGCCCCCCGGACTCGGATCGCCTAAAAAATTTTCGGGCCATCAAATACGACCTAAAGAACAATAGTCACCACCCTTCCATGACCGTTTCTTATTTTTGTGCGTTTTATGGCCAAAAACCTAGAATTCCGACCCATTCCCATATTTTAGTGTGCTACAGCCCACGCCTTCCAAGTGGTCCCGTGACCCCCAGACCCCCATTGCCTAAAAATTTTCCGTACCATAAATACGACCTAAGGAACCATAGTCACCACCCCTCCATAATCGTTCCTTATTTTACGACAAAAAACTAGAATTTCGCCCGATTCCCATATTTTCGTATGCTATAGCCCATGCCTTCCAAGTGGTCCCGGGACCCCGAACCCCGATCTCCTAAAAAAAATTTGGTCCATCAAATATGACCTAAGGAACCATAGTCATCGCCCCGCCATGAACTTTCCTCATTTTTTGTATTTTACGGCCAAAAAACTAGAATTCTGCCTGATTCCCATATTTTCGTATGCTATAGCCCACGCCTTTCGAGTGGGCCGGGCCCCCGGACTCGAAACGCCTAAAATTTTTCCGGGCCATCAAATACAACCTAAGGAACCATCGTCACCGCCCCGCATTGATCGTTCCTCATTTTTTGCGTTTTTCGGCCAAAAAACTAGAATTCCTCCCAATTCCCATATTTTCGTGTGCTATAGCCCACACCTTCTGAGTGGTCCCGGGACCCCCCGGCCCCGATCGCCTAAAAATTTTCCGGGCCATCAAATACGACCTATGGAACCATAGTAACCGCCCCGCCATGATCGTTCCTCAGTTTTTGCGTTTTTCGGCCAAACAACTAGAATTCTGCGCGATTCCCATATTTTCGTGTGCTATAGCCCACGCCTTCCGAGTGGTCCTCGGACCCCGATCACCTAAAAAAATTTCAGACCATCAAATACGACCTAAGGAACAATAATCACCGCCCCGTCATGAACTTTCCTAGTGTTTTGCATTTTTCGGCCAAAAAACTAGCATTCCGCCTGATTCCTATATTTTCGTGTGCTATAGCCCATGCCTTCCGAGTGAGCCGGGCCCCCCGGACTCGGATAACCTAATAATTTTTCAGGCCATCAAATAAGACCTAAGGAACCATAGTCACCTCCCCGCCAGGATCGTTCCTCATTTTTTGCATTTTTCGGCCAAAAAACTAGAATTCTGCCTGTTTCCCATATTTTCGGGTGTTATAGCCCAATCCTTCCAAGTGGTCCCAAGAACCACGGACCCCGATCGCCTAAAAATTTTTTGGGCCATCAAATAAAACCTAAGGAACCATAGTCACCACCCCGCCAGGATCGTTCCTCATGTTTTGCATTTCTCTGCAAAAAAAACTAGAATTCTGCCCGATTCCCATATTTTCGTGTGCTATAGCCCACGCCTTCCAAGTGGTCCCGAGAACCCCGGACCCCGATCGCCTAAAAAAATTTTGGGCCATCAAATAAGACCTAAGGAACCATAGTCACCTCCCCACCAGGATCGTTCCTCATTTTTTGCATTTTTCGGCCAAAAAACTAGAATTATGCCTCATTCCCATATTTTCGTGTGCTATAACCCATGCCTTCTAAGTGATCCCGAGAACCCCGGACCCCGATCGCCTAAAAATTTTCCGGGCCATCAAATAAGACCTAAGGAACCGTAGTCACCTCCCCGCTATGATTGTTCTTCATGTTTTGCATTTTTCGGCCAAACAAAAGTAGAATTCCGCCCGATTCCCATATTTTCGTGTGCTATAGCCCAAGTCTTGCAAGTGGTCCCGGGAACCCCGGACCCTGATCGCCTAAAAATTTTTGGGCCATCAAATACGACTTAAGGAACCATAGTCACCGCCCTGCCATGATCGTTCCACATTTGTTGCGTTTTTCGGCCAAAAAACTAGAATTCCGCCTGATTACCATAGTTTCTTGTGCTATAATAGCCCACGCCTTCCCAATGGGTAAGGCCCCCCGGAGCCGGATCACCTAAAAAATTTTCAGGCCATCAAATACGACCTAAGGAACCATAGTCACCGCCCCGCCATGACCTTTCCTCATTTTTTGCATTTTACGGAAAAAAAACTAGAATTCAGCCCAATTCCCATATTTTTGTGTGCTATAGCCCACGCATTCCAAGTGGTCCCGAGACCCCCAGACCCCGATCGCCTAAAATTTTTTCGGGCCATCAAATACGACCTAAGGAACCATAGTCACCGCCCCTCCATGATCGGTCCTCATTTTTTGCATTTTACGGCCAAAAAACTAGAATTTCGCCCGATTCCCATATTTTCGTGTGCTATAGCCCACGCCTTCCAAGTGGTCCCGGGACCCCCGAACCCCGATCTACTAAAAAATTTTCAGGCCAACAAATACGACCCAAGGAACCATAGTCACCACACGCCATGATCGTTCCTCAATTTTAGCGTTTTTCGGCCAAAAAACTAGAATTTCACCTCACTACCATATTTTCGTTTGCTATAGCCCAGCCTCCCCAGTGGGTAGGGGCCCCCGGAACCGGATCGCCTAAAACTTTTTTGGGCCATCAAATAGGACCTAAGGAACCATAGTCACCGCTCCGCCATGACCTTTCCTCATTTTTTGCATTTTACGGCAAAAAAAACTAAAATTCCGCCTAATTCCCATATTTTCGTGTGCTATATCCCACGCCTTCCGAGTTGGTCAGGCCCCCCGAACTCGGATCGCCTAAAATTTTTCTGGGGCAACAAATATGACCTTGAGAACCATACTCACCTCCTTGCCATGACCGTTCCTCATTTTTTGCATTTTTCTGCCAAAAACCTAGAATTTCGCCCGATTCCCATATTTTCGTGTGTTATAGCCCACGCCTTCCAAGTGGGCCAGGCTCCCCGGACTCAGAGCACCTAAAATTTTTTCGGGCCATTAAATACGACCTAAGGAACCATAGTCACCGCCCCACCATGATCGTTCCTCACCTTTTGCGTTTTTCGGCCAAAAAACTAGAATTCTGCCAGATTCCGATATTTTTGTGTGCTATAGCCCACGTTTTCCAAGTGGTCTCGGGACCCCCGGACCCCGATCGAATAAAATTTTTTCGTGCCATCAAATACGGCCTAAGGAACCATAGTCACCGCCACGCCATCATCGTTCCTCATTTTTTGCATTTTTCGGCCAAAAAACTAGAATTTCTCCCAATTCCCATATTTTCGTGTGCTATAGCCCACGCCTTCCTAGTGGTCCCGGGACCCCCAGACCCCGATCGCCTAAAATTTTTCCGGGCCACCAAATACGATCTAAGGAACCATAGTCACCCCCCCCCCCCCCGCCATGATCGTTCCTCATGTTTTGCATTTTTCGGCAAAAAAACTAGAATTCCGCGCGATTCCCATATTTTCGTGTGCTATAGCCCACGCCTTCCGAGTGGTCCTAGGCGCCCCGGGCCCCGATCGCCTAAAATTTTTCCAGGACATCAAATACGACCTAAGGAACCATAGTCACCACCTCGCCATGATCGTTCCTCATTTTTTGCGTTTTACGGCCAAAAAATCTAGAATTCCGCCCGATTCCCATATTTTCGTGTGCTATAGCCCACGCCTTCCGAATGAGCCGGGCCCCCCGGATTCGGATCACCTAAAAAAATTTCAGGCCATCAAATAAGACCTAAGGAACCATAGTCACCTCCCCGCCATGATCGTTCCTCATTGTTTGTATTTTTCGGCCTAAAAACTAGAATTCCTCCCGATTCCCATATTTTCGTGTGCTATAGCCCACGCCTTCCAAGTGGTCCCAGGAACCCCGGACCCCGGTCGCCTAAATTTTATCCGCGCCATCAAATACTACTTAAGGAGCCATAGTCACCGCCCTGCCATGATCATTCCTCATTTTTTGCATTTTCGGCCAAAAAATTAGAATTCCGCCTGATTACCATATTTTCGTGTGCTATAATAGCCCATGCCTTCCAAGTGGACCCGGGACTCCCTGACAGTGATCGCCTAAAATTTTTCAAGGCCATCAAATACGACCTAAGGATCCATAGTCACTGCCCTGCCATGATCGTTCCTCATGTTTTGCAATTTACAGCCAAAAAACCAAAATTCCGCCCGATTCCCATTTGTTCGTGTGCTATAGCCCACGCCTTCCAAGTGGGCCGGGCTCTCCGGACTCGGATCGCCTAAAATAATACGACCTAAAGAACAATAGTCACCGCCCTTCCATGACCGTTCCTTATTTTTTTGCAATTTACGGCCAAAAACCTAGAATTCCGCCCTATTCCCATATTTTCGTGTGCTATAACCTACGCCTTCCAAGTGGTCCCGGGACCCCCAGACCCCCATCGCCTAAAATTTTTTCAGACCATCAAATACGACCTAAGGAACCATAGTCACCACCCCGCCATGATCGTTCCTCATTTTTTGCATTTTACGGCCAAAAAAATAGAATTCCACCCAATTCACATATTTTCGTGTCGCCTTCCAAGTGGTCCCGGGACCCCGAACCCCGATCTCCTAAAAAATTTTCGGGCCATCAAATATGACCTAAGGAACCATAGTCACCACCCCGCCATGAACTTTCCTCATTTTTTGCATTTTACGGCCAAAAACTAGAATTCCGCCTGATTCCCATATTTTCGTGTGCTATAGCCCACACCTTCCGAGTAGGCCGGGAACCCCGGACTCGGATCATCTAAAATTTTTCCGGGCCATCAAATATGACCTTGAGAACTATAGTTACCGCCCTGCCATGACTGTTCCTCGGTTTTTTACGTTTTACGGCCAAAAAACTAAAGTTCCGCCCAATTCCCATATTTTCGTGTGTTATAGCCCACGCCTTCCAAGTGGTCCTGAGACCCCCGATCTCCTAAAATTTTTCCGGGCCATCCAATACGACCTAAGGAACCATAGTCACCTCCCCGTCATGACCTTTCCTCATTTTTCGCATTTTACGGCCAAAAAACTAGAATTTCGCGCGATTCCCATATCTTTGTGTGCTATAGCCACGCCTTCCGAGTGGGCCAGGACCCCCGGACTCGGATAGCCTAAAATTTTTCCGGGCCATCAAATACGACCTTGAGAACCATAGTTACCGCCCTGCCATGACCGTTCCTTGTTGTTTTGCATTTTATGGCCAAAAAACTAGAATTCCGCTTGATTCCCATATTTTCGTGTGCTATAGCCCGCACCTTCCAAGTGGTCCCGGGACCCCCGGATCCCGATCGCCTAAAATTTTTCTGGGCCATAAAATACAACCTAAGGAACCATAGTCACCGCCCCGCCATGACCTTTCCTCATTTTTGGCATTTTACGGCCAAAAAACAAGAATTTCACGCGATTCCCATATTTTCGTGTGCTATAGCCCACGCCTTCCGAGTGGGCCGGGACCCCCGGACTCGGATCGCCTATAATTTTTTCGGGCCATCAAATATGACCTAGAACCATGGTTATCGCCCTGTCATGACCGTTCCTTGTTGTTTTGCATTTTACTGCCAAAAAACTAGAATTTCGCGCGATTCCCATATTTTCGTGTGCTATAGCCCACGCCTTCCAAGTGTTCCCCGGACCCTCGGACCCCGATCGCCTAAAAAATTTTCGGGCCAGAAAATACGACCTTAAGAGCCATAGTCACCGCCCTGCCATGATCGTTCTTCATTTTTTGCGTTTTTTGGCCAAAAAACTAGAATTTCGCCTAATTCCCATATTTGCGTGTGATATAGCCCACGCCTTCCCAGTGGGTAAGACCCCCCGGAGCCGGATCACCAACAATTTTCTCAGGCAATAAAATACGACCTAAGGAACCATAGTCACCGCCCCACCATGACCTTTCCTAATTTTTTGCATTTTACGGCCAAAAAACTAGAATTCCGCCCGATTCCCATATTTTCGTGTGCTATAACCCACGCCTTCTAACTAGTCCCGGGACCTCCGGACCCTGATCGCCTAAAATTTTTCCGGGCCATCAAATACGACTTAAGGAACCATAGTCACCGCCCCGCCATGATCATTCCTCATGTTTTGCATTTTTCGGAAAAAAACTAGAATTCCACCTGATTCCCATATTTTCGTATGCTATAGCCCGCGCCTTCTGAATGGGCCGGGCTCCTCGGACTTGCATAGCCTAAAATTTTTCCGGGCCATCAAATATGACATAAGGAACCATAGTCACCGCCCCACAATGATCGTTCCTAATTTTTTGCGTTTTTTGGCCAAACAACTAGAATTCCGCCCGATTCCCATATTTTCGTACGCTATAGTCCACGCCTTCCAAGTAGTCCCGGGACCCCCAGACCCCGATCACCTAAAAATTTTTTGGGCCATCAAATAAGACATAAGGAACCATAGTCACCGCCCCGACATGATCGTTCCTCATTTTTTGCATTTTTCGGCCAAAAAACTAAAATTTCGCCCGATTCTCATATTTTCGTGTGCTATAGCCCACACCTTCCGAGTGGGACGGCCCCCAAGACTCGGATCGCCTAAATATTTTACGGGCCATTAAATACGACCTAAAGAACCATAGTCACCACCACGCCATGATCGTTCCTCATTTTTGCGTTTTTCGGCCAAAAAACTAGAATTCCGCCCGATTCTCATATTTTCGTGTGCTATAGCCCACGCCTTCCCAGTGGGTAGGCCCTCCGGAACCGAATCGCCTAAAAATTTTACAGGCCATCAAATACGACCTAGAGAACCACAGTCACCGCCATGCCATGACCGTTCCTCATTTTGTTGCGTTTTACGGCCAAAAAATTAGAATTTCGCCGGATTCCCAGATTTTCGTGTGCTATAGCCCGCGCCTTCCAAGTGGTCCCGATCGCCTAAAAATTTTTCGAGCCACCAAATAAGACCTAAGGAACCATAGTCACCGCCCCGCCATGATCGTTCCTCAGGTTTTGCATTTTACGGCCGAAAAACTAGAATTCCGCCCGATTCCCATATTTTCGTGTGCTATAGCCCACGCCTTCCAAGTGGTCCCGGGACCCCCGGACCCCAATCGCCTAAAATTGTTTTCGGTCCATATAATATGACCTAAGGAACCATAGTCACCACCCCACCATGATCTTTCCTTATTTTTCATTTTTCGGCCAAAAAACTAGAATTTCGCCTGATTCCCATATTTTCGTGTGCTAGAGCCCACGCCTTCCCAGTTGGAAGGGCCCCCCGGAGCCGGATCGCCTAAAAGTTTTCCAGGCCAACAAATACGACCTAAGGAACCATAGTCACCGCACCGCCACGACCTTTCCTCACTTTTTGTATTTTACGGCCAAAAAATAAGAATTCCGCCTGATTCCCATATTATTGTGTGCTATAGCCCACGCCTTCCAAGTGGTCCCGGGACCCCCGGACCCCGATCGCCTAAAAATTTTTTGGGGCATCCAATACGCCATAAGGAACCATAGTCACCGCCCCGCCGTGATCGTTCTTCATATTTTGCGCTTTTCGGCCAAAAAACTAGAATTTCGCCCGATTCCCATATTTTCGTGTGCTATAGCCCACGCCTTCTGAGTGGGCCGGACCCCCCGGACTCGGATCGCCTAAAAAATTTTCGGACCATCAAATAAGACCTAAGGAACCATAGTCATTGCCCCGCCAAGACCTTTCCACATTGTTGGCATTTTACGGCCAAAAAACTAGAATTTCGCCCGATTCTCATATTTTCGTGTGCTATTTCCACGTGGTCCGGGGACCCCCGGACCCCGATCTCCTAAAATTTATTTGGGCCATCAAATATGACCTAAGGAACCATAGTCACCGCTCCGCCATGATCGTTCCTCATTTTTTGCATTTTATGGCCAAAACACTAGAATTCCGCCTGATTCCCATATTTTCGTGTGCTATAGCCCACGCCTTCCTAGTGGGTAGGACCCCCCGGAACCGAATCGCCTAAAAATTTTTCGGGCCATCAAATACGACCTAGAGAACCATAGTCACCACCCTGCCATGACCGTTCCTCATTTTTTTGCGTTTTACAGCCAAAAAACTAGAATTTCGCCTGATTTCCCATATGTTCGTGTGCTATAGCCCACGACTTCCAAGTGGTCCCGGGATCCCCAGACCCCGATCGCCTAAAATTTTTCTGGGCCATCAAATACGACCTAAGGAACCATAGTCACCGCCCCGCCATGATCGTTCCTCATTTTTTGCATTTTACGGCAAAAAAACTAGAATTTCGCCCGATTCCCATATTTGCCTTCCAAGTGGTCCCGGGACCCCCGGACCCCGATCTCCTAAAAATTTTTCAGGCCATCAAATACGTCCTAAGGAACCATATTCAATGCCCCTCCGTGATCGTTCCTCATTTTTTGCATTTTTCGGCCAAAAAACTAGAATTTCGCATGTTTCCCATATTTTCGTGTGCTATATAGCCCACGCCTTCCCAATGGGTAGGGGCCCCCAGAGCCGGATCGCCTAAAATTTTTCCGGGCCATAGTCGCCAGAAGTCCTATTCGAATGTTAGTCATAGGGATTTGGAGTTCAAAGAAGATGATTGGGTATTCTTGAAGGTTTCCCCCATGAAGGGTGTAATGCGATTTGGTAAGAAAGGAAAATTGAGTCCGAGGTATGTTGGATCATACAGAATCATTCAGAGGATTGATGAGGTGGCATACAAGCTTGAGCTACCACCTAAGATGTCATTAGTACACCCGGTATTTCATGTGTCTATGTTGAAGAAAGTAGTTGGAGACCCGACACTAACTGTTCCGGTTGAGACTATTGAGGTTAATGAGGAATTGACTTATGCATAGATTCTAGTTTCTATTATTGATCGGCAAGTCTGAAAGTTGAGAAATAAAGAAATTGCCTCCGTCAAAGTATTTTGGCGAAACTAGCCGTTTGAAGAGGCCACCTGAGAGGCCGAGGAAGAAATGAAGAAGAAGTACCCTTATTTGTTTGAATGGCTATGTAATCATTCTATGAAATTGTTCCCTATGAATTACGTATCATTTGTACATCTTATGCTAAGGGTGTTCCTTTCTGGTAATATACTGCTTATGAGGCCACGATTAGTATTGTATTTATGTTATATTTTGTCATCGGATTATGTATATGTTATTAGGATAGGTTTCTGGGATTCTCTGACAGGTGAATAGGCCCAGTTACAGGGGAGACTCTATCAAAAATTTTGGAAATTTGTGGAGTTAGCCAAATTTTGGAGCTTTTGGTGTGTAGATAAAGATTTAAGTCACATTAGGTGTCTATGGTGGACTCTAAACCTCATTCGAGAATGAATGATCCTAAGCGGGAGAGAATGTAAGGCCCCGTTAAAATTTTCTAATGATTTAAGATTTTAAAGTGCGCCAACTGTATTTGGGAATAACGTATTCGAATATTAAAGGAGACCTATGGGATAGAACCGCATTATTTTGAAATGAAAAATATTTGTTTAAGGTATGTTGGAGCATACTAAGTAGTTTTGTGAATGGCAAGAATTCGTGTGGAATAAGTTGGATACATTAAGTGGAAAAGATGTCTCAATTCGCACAAGATCCTACTTAAAAAGTATGCTGCTACCAAACTATAACGACTTAGGAGGTCATCTACCTATAAAATTAAATCCCTTTGAGTCTAGTTTCTAACGCTTCAAACCGTTCGTCATTTGGACACTCCTACAAGAAGTTATGTTCAAATTCCCAAAGGCTGGAAGAATGTGACCGTGCTATAACCCTCGCGAAGCCAGGTCTGTAGCGCGCTAGACCGTGCTATATCCCTCGTGAAGCTTGGTCTGTAACTCGCTACAGAGCTCGCGAAGCCTGGTTTGTAGCCCGGTTCGGATTTTAGAGGGTCTATTTTATCAATTTTATAACCCGACCCCCATTTCATTTATCTAAACTAAGGGCTCATTTTTTAGGGATTACCTGACATTTTTGAGAAGGAGAGAGCTATTCTAGAGAGAAGGAAGGGAGGACTAAGGATTGCACTACTCTACTTTGATCTAACCTTGGAATTCCATCAAAATAAACTTGTTAGGGCTTCAAAAATGTAAGAATTTCTTTTTCCAATTCTTCAATTTCGGGTTTGGGGTTGATTATGGGTGATAAGGGTAGATTTATCACATGCATGAGCTAATAGAGATTCTGGAAAGATTGTTGAGCTCAAATGGGTAACGATTGGATTGTAGAGTGAAAGAAATCTTGTGGAAGAACTTTGTAACCAATTTGCACATGTAGTGTTTGATAAAATGCTCGAATAAAGTGAACCCACAAATATCTTCTTAATTATGGTTCAATTTTTGTTATGTTTCTAAAATAGGTTGAAGTTTCTAAGAATTTCGGAATATTTTAGAGTTTAAGGAAGCTCAATTGAGGTATGTTGGCTAAACTCTTCTCTTAGAATTGAATCCCACGGTGTTCGTGTAATTTGTGTAAGTCCCAAGTTGATAATTATAAAATTGGCTATTCCGAATATGCTTATGTTGAAAGATATATGTTCAATATGAATTCCAAATGCTTTTATCATGTTATCTTATCATTTGAGGATGTGTTCCAAGTATGGGATGTGTGTTGAAAATGTTAAGACTTCAAGTCAAGTTCGAATGAAGGTTGTTATGCCAAATTGTGTAAAAAGTCTCTATGTGCCTGAGATTCTTAGTTGCTCCCATAAGTATTTAAAGTCTTGAATTGAAAAGCCTTGTTGTTGTTGATGACGATGATGATGTTTGAAAGTGAAAAAAAAAAGAATTTGAATTATAAAATACGGCCAAGTGCCCAAGAATGATTTTATAATTATTGCCACTAGTGCCAATGAAATGAAAAGATGTGAAAGAAGTATGAAATGAGATGATTGGTATAAAAAGGATGATGTCTCGAATGAGACGGCCTAGCCGATCGGGTCGTGATAGGACGTCATGCCACACACATGGTGGTGATTGTTCTGGAAATTATGATTGTGGTTTATGTCTCTAATGAGATGGCCTAGCCGATCGGGTCGTGATCGGACTCCATGCTAAAAGTATGGTGGTATTGGTGTTGTGAATATTGGTATCGTGAACAGTGGCATATTGGTACTAAAGACCTCTCAACTTAAAATATGGAAACTTATTTGAATATTGTCTTGATCCTAACTTGAGGTTTGATGTTGTTTGAGGCTTCCACTGATTTTATGATTGTACTTACTCATATTATTTATCATTATATTAAGAGGGTGTTTTGTCATTCATACTAGTACTATTCCATATGTACTAACGTCCCTTTTGCCGGGGGCGCTGCATCTTCAATGGATGTAGGTGGTTCCACAGCAGGAGACACTAATCAGTGATAGCGGTACACCCTCTTCCCAGCCGACTTGGTGAGCCCTACTACATTTCGGGGTCATGTATCTTTTTTTCCTTATGTATTGTGTTTGAGGTATCGCCGGGGCCTTGTTGCCGGCACTATCAAAGTACTCTTCTGTATCTACTAGAGGCTCCGTAGATAAAGTGTGGGTTGTATATTGGTATTGGGGAAGTCAAACTAGTTATGTTGTGTTTGAATTACTTATTTCACTTTAGACCATGAAAATGTGTGTAATTTGAGACTTTAAAATGAAGTAACTAATGGTAATGAATTGGTATTGTATACATGGTCTCCTTATCGTATAATTAACGAAAATATGTATTCTTTGTATTCATAAGTGAAGTGGATAGAAAGTATCTAACATGCTTGCTTGATCGGGTTTATTCAGTTAAGCGTCGGTCGCGCTCCGCAAGTTCGGGGCGTGACAATAGCCATCAAGGCCTGGTGCCTTTACCCCTGATATATCCCATAATGATTCCTTTACATCTTTTTCTGAGAATTCACTAACTAATTGGACTCTTTTCTCCTCTGAGACTATTAGTTCCCAAGAGGCTTGTATAGAACTCAATAAATGCATCAGCTACTGCATCTGTTGAGTGCACTTCTTCCCCTTTCAGAATCTGTATGGTAAATATCCTACTTGCTGACCTCTTAGCTTTGATAATAGAGTGAAAGTACTTAGTGTTCAAATCACCATACTTACGCCATTACACTTTACTCTTCTGTTGCAGGTAGTCTGTCTTTGCTTTCTTCCAATAGATGCATTGTTGTGTAAATTCTTTCTCCTCTATGATTAACAATTTATTCCTTGAATCCTTTTGAATCTTCCCTTGACAATCTACCAGTTTTCCTATGCTTTCATCCTCTTGTTTTTCCACTTCTGCAAATTTCTCCTTATTGAGCTTTAATAAGATCTTTTTTAATCAATTCAACTTTCCTACTAGTTTGTACATGTTAGTTCCTGTTATCGGTTATCTCCAACTTCCCTCTACTCTTGCTTTGAAGGACTTATCCATACTCCACATATTGTAGTATCTAAAAGACTTCATCCTTGATGGTCTATTTCCTTCCCATCCGATAACAGCTGGACTATGATCATATAGACCTGCAGGCATGTAATGAACTTTAGATACTGGCAAGTTGTTTACCCAATCTGTATTGATGAATACCCTATCAATCCTGCTCAGTACTCTATCTTGTCCTTCCTGTTTGTTGCTCCATGTATAAAAACATCCAGAAGATTTCATTTCCTTTAGTCTATTGTGATCAACACATTCCTTGAAGTATTTATCTCTGAATAGCTAACCTTGCCTCCCACTCTATTCTCCTGATTGAGTATAGAGTTGAAGTCACGTATTATTACTTATGCTCCTATCATTTGATCAGCAATGTTCCTTATGTCCCTCCTTAGGTCAGCCCTTAGTGTTGGATCATTAAATCTATACACCATAGTCACATTAATCACCCTCCATATGCTGATATGAGTGATCGCATTGTGTAGTAATTGCTCTATGACCAATCCCACATGTATTGTATAAGTCTATAGCTTCCATAATAACCATATCCTACCTGCTTGATGCTTAGTGTGGATTGTAGTATAAGACCACCCTGTACAAAGATTACGAGAAATTTTATTTGCATTAGCTCTCTTAATCTTTATTTCCAAGAGTCCAAACAGTCCAACCTGTTGTCTTTGGAGAAAGAGATTCATTTTCTTCTATTTGGTTATCCTGTTTAGACCCCTAGTATTCATGAAGCCTATGCTATCCATTGGAGAGGTGGGGGTTAGGTCCCCCATCCTTCCCAGATTTGCTACCATCACCATGTGTTTCCATTTCCTTCTCATTTCCTTTGTCTGTCTCCTCTCCTTCTTTCCTCTTAGTGTTCCTCTTTGTCATCTGTGTTATTGCCTCATATGTATTTGGATTACTGCCTCTTCCCTTCCATGCTTTCTTCCCTTGTACTACTTGTCATGTTTCCTGCTCCTTTCTGTTATTAACTGACTTACTCTGTTTATTTTGTGTTTCCAGCTGCTTGTCCTTATTGCTTCCATTTTAATTGCATTAGTACTTTATACCTCATTGCTTTGTTGTTGCTCACCTGATCTCTTCACCTTTGGTGTTAGTTTCATTCATCATGTTGTCCGGTTCCCTGTTAGCAACTGGAATCGTATTTTCCTGTTTCTGCCTTAATTGTTTCCGCAATCTTTGATGTCATGTCCAAAGTTGCCACATGATCTACAGTAGATTGGCTTCCACTCATATTTAACCTCCTGTTCTATAATCACTTCACATTCATTCTCAAACATTACCTTATCTGGGTACATTTGATTTGGTGTTACTTCAACTAGCATTCTAGCAAATTACAATCTCTCCTTTTGGGTTGTAGCTTTGTCCGCTTTCAGTGGATTGCCAATCATTTCTGCTATTTTTGTTAAAGCATTTTGACCCCAATATTTGATATCTAGGTTCATCAGCCTAATTCACACATGAATTTTGTCAACCACCTGCTTGTCAAGTTAAGTATCAGGTCTCCATGGTTTGACAACTATTAGCTTCTTGTCAAACATGTTCTGATTCCTTCTTCCACCACTTTCTCTTTGTTCTCCATTGAGTGGAATCGTACTATGAATGGATTAGGCTGATGAACCTAGATATCAAATACTGGGGGTCACAATTCTTGATGGTAAATTACTTTCAATACTCACAAAAGGGAGGATAAAATCAGTTATATAAACTTACCTTCAAAAATAATTGAATATATAACTCAAATTCATTGTACTTTATTATGGATCGACAGTCATTCTATCACTCCAAGAAATTGTTGGATCTCTCCTCAACTATCGAAATTGGATTATCATTTTTTTTGTTTCTGCCAAATCATTTTCATTAGCTTGTTTTTGTTATTGGGGTTTTTGGTGGGAGTCTAGGGGAAGAGGGCAAAACTTAACTCGCTCGTATACCAAACTATATTATTTACTATAGCTAGGTGAATTTTTTTTTAATGCAGACACAGATTATACATTTATCGGGTTAACTTAAACATGAAATCTAAATAAATTTTTAATAAGAGGAGAGCCGGGGTGGGGGATCATTATGTGTCCATTTTTGCATACTCCGATGAACATGCCTAAGAAGAACAATGTCGGGTCAAATCCGTACAAACCCTCCTCTCCGTCCTTTCTCCTTCCTCCCAGACAAAATTTTGGAAATACAAATGAGTAAATAATTTTCAAAAAGGAATCATTTCCTTGCAAATCTCTTCCAATCAGGAAAAAGCACACTGTTTTAGAAATATTAATTAATTGCAAACACGGTCCTTTGTTATGTTACCAGGTGGCTAACAGAATAATTCGTGTTAATTAATTAATTAATTCTGGTCCTTATTTCCAGTAATGATTATGGTACAAAGCAACCTCCACATGTGTTTAAGAGAAAAGAAAAAAACTCTCACATGTCCTTCCCTCACGTAATTGTTTGTTAATTGTGCCTGTTTTTCTTGTTGTAGAAGCATAGTGGAAATTTCTTTGATATGTATTGCATGCCCATGGTTGCTCCTATGGTTGAGCATCGAGCGGACTGAGCTGAGCCTGAATCTGCTCAATCGAGCTTTTACAGTATCGAGCCAAGTCCAACCAAGATTTTATTATAGCGTATTAAGTCAGATCTAAGCTAATTTCTACTATGCTATAGTATAGCCGAGCATGCTCGAACTCAAGCTCAAGTTAGCTCTTCAATATTTCGTTCCACGTATGTGCTACATTTTAAATTCATAATAAGTTGATTGATTAAGAAAAAAATAAGTATAGAAACAATCAATAGTTTACACTGAAAATTGAATTCATAGAGATTGAATTATATAAATTACTAGTTTAAACAAATTAACAATAACATAATTTAAACTAAATTGACGGCAATAATTTAAATCTTTAAATTAAGATTTTAAATTACGTACTTTCAAATATAAAAGCCTAACTTACAATCTCATTCTAACTTGTTTGCTTCATTGTGTCAAAAACATTAGTATTATAGTACAAAGATAATGAATAAAGTAATAATTGCATGACTTAACCTTCTTAATCGAGTCTGCGCGAGGTCTCCCTACGCCCACAACTGATTGATCTTTGACCTAGAGTCGAAACGAATCAAATTTTTTACCAGAATCGAGTCGAGCTTAGACTCTTTCTAAAACTAGTCGAGCTCCATCAGTGCCCAAGCCTACTTGTTGCCCCTTATAAACTAAAATTTAGCTTCATAATTATAATGGTAACTGGTTTAGTTTATGTCTATCTTGGATCAACTAGTTGCGTCATCGCCGAAGTGTGGAAGGAGAAAATAGGTGTTCATTTGGCGAGAAATCTGGGAAAAGATTCTTGACCAATCGGTTAAATATTCAACTTGAATGTCTCAAGTGCCTAACCGACCAGAGAAAAGTTTTACAAGTAGTTAGTTCTAAATTCAAATTTTAGAAACAAGTTAAAGAGGAAAAATGTGAATTACACTAATCCTCCTTAATTTAGGGATCCTTCGGAGAATTTTCAAGTCCTAGCTAGATTATTACATTATTCAAAAGGTGCTTTGATATTTTACTAAAATTTGTATAACCATTTTCTGAAGTTGTTGGTTTAGCTATACTATGAGGCAATTTTAGGGTTGACCGACAAAATTGTTGTAAACAAAAATTTTAAACAGTTTTGACTGTAGCATGTTGCCTTTTGAAATAGTGATTTTGTAACTATATTTATATGTCATTCTTTTGATTTTGGTATATAACAAAAGACAGCAGTCCATCATAATAGTACCCTATGCAACTTTACAAATTTCAGAATTTCCATATGATAAATCAAAATTAAACATGATGTAAAATGTGTTGGGAAATGTACTATTAACCATGCGTTTAGTTTGTGTCACGACCCAAATCTCCCTCCGTAGGAGGTCGTGATGTCATCTAGTCTTAGGGACTAGGTAAGCCTAACATTTAACAACAATAATAAATAACGATTGACAAATGCAAATTAGAAATCTCCATACAAGATTTACAATCCCAAGACCGGTAGTACAAGTCATAAGCTCTACAGAGTTTGCTAGAAACCTCTAAATACAACTGTTTCGAAATAAGGATAAACAGTGTAAAAACAACATCAGAAGGTGACTCTGAAGCCTGCGAACGCAGCAGCAGGTTTACCTTGAGTATCCGCAGCAAGAATCTGCACAGCTAGCTAACGATCAACTGACTTCAAAATACCTGGATCTGCACAAATATTGTGCAGAAATATAGTATGAGTATACCATAACGGTACCCAGTAAGTATCGAGACTAACCTTAGTGGAGTAGTGACGAGGAACAGTCAAGACACCTACTGGTAACTGCACGGACGACTCATGTGCCAATAGAACCATTCTCACATAGAAGGCAAGTAGACGAGGGTGTGTATAAATACTCAATAATCTCAGGAACCATCTTTTTAAACCGATAGGAGTGATTAATTATGTGTATGCTTGTGCAAGTGTTCTAACACAGTTCAGGCCAACTAGTAAGTATAGAGAAATGAACAGCACGTAAGAATGTTCCCCACAAATTTTCACAAGATAACAACTCACATAGGTAGGTACGCCGCTACACAAATATAAACCACAAGAACGCCCCCAGGCCATCACAAGTCATCACAGATCAATCCCTGACATAGCCCACCTTGTCTTGCCACGTGCGTAATAAATAAGTAAATGCCCGCCTTATCTCGCCACATGTGCATAATAATATTTTCACCTTGTCTCGCCACATGCGCAACCCACATATGTAGCCCGCCTTGTCAGGCCGCATATGCACATATCAATAGTAACAATAGCACGGAAAAAACTGAGTGCAACACAATAACACCCGCACGGCAGAGACCTCGTACATCATAATAACAACCGCATGGCAGAAACCTCGTGCTACACAATACTGAGTACAACGGCAATAATGACAATAACACAAAAGTACGGCAAGTAACCCAACTCAAAAGCTTTCGATCACAAAGAAACGAAAAAACGAGTTCACAAAGCATAAACACAATAGAGAATACTAGTCACAATAAGAATAACTCAATAAGGGAGAAATGATATGCAACAACGATCCCACAAAGTACAATTCAACAACAAGGGAGATATCACGGGTCAATAATTCCAAATAAGGATAAGTCAACTAAGATATAGGATAGCTAAATTTCTTTTAGGGTTGAGAAATTACGAAAGAGATACGACAAATTCAATTAAGGGTACGCAACAGAAAGATAATCATAACCTCAATTAAGGATGAATAATTACGGAAGAGATAATTATAATTTCAATTAAGAAAAAATGATTAGGGAGGGATATCATGGCAATATAAGAGGTAACAACTTCGGTTAAAGCACATAAGAGTCAAATAGGCAATAAGGGTGGATCATGAAGCAATTAATTCCAATTAAAATACGTAGAGATGAAACTAGTAAATAGGGAACTCAATCATAGCAAAACAACTTCATATCTAGTGAACATAAGGACCTAAGAGCTCTAAAAGGTCAAATTTCCACAAATAAACACGGGCACGTACTCATCACCTCACGTACACGGACTTTACATGATACAATTAGCATAGAAAACTCAAATTCTAAGGGGTATTTTTCCCATACGAAGTTAGGCAAAATACTTACCTCAAAGAAAATAGACCGACACTCTAAATAAACTTCTCGAGTGAAATGACCTCCGTACGCCTCAAATAGAGCCAAAATAACTTCAAAGCATAAATAAAACTCATAAGACACTATTCCGGATATTAAAGCTTGAATCTTTATCAAAAACTAAAAATCAACCCAAAAGTTGATCCCCGGGCCCGCACCTCAGAACCCGATAAATTTCACAAAATCCGAATACTCATTCCGATACGAGTTCAACCATACCAAAATTATCAAATCCTGATACCAATTCGTCCCTCAAATCATCATTTTATATTTTGAAAATTTTCTTCAAAATCCCTATTTTTTCCTCAACACAAAATACTAATTTAATGATAAAAATAAAGATAGAATCATGAAATATAATAAATTCTAGGTGAAGAATACTTACCCAATTGATTTGCCTGAAAAACCCACAAATAATCGCTCAAAACCGAGCTCTAGAACTCCAAAAATGTTTAAAATGGCTAACCCTCGGAATAGAGTACTTTTATATTCATCCCAGGTATTTATACATCGCGATCGCAGAATTTTAATTGCAATCGCGAAGAGGAAATGGCTACTACCCGGAATTAGTGCTACGCGATCGCGAACAAACATGTGCGATCGCGAAGAAGGAAATTTTGATGGTCCAAGAACGGAGCTACGCGAATGCGTAAAGCAGTATGCGAAGGCGAAGAAGTGAAATGCAGACTTACGCGGTCGCGGACAGAAGCGTGCGAACGCGAAGAGTAAATATTTCATCCTCCAAAATTACACTACGCGAACGCGGGGTATTGACGCGAACGCGATTAAGGAAATCGGGTACTAGCAAAACAGCAGTCCAAAAATAGAAGGAAATGGCCCGTAG
This sequence comes from Nicotiana tomentosiformis, assembly GCF_000390325.3. Lineage (NCBI taxonomy): Eukaryota > Viridiplantae > Streptophyta > Magnoliopsida > Solanales > Solanaceae > Nicotiana > Nicotiana tomentosiformis. Next base: position 86,523,297 of record NC_090812.1, on the reverse strand, counting down.
CCCATCTGAAACATACCCGAGGCCCCCGAGACCTCAACCATATATCAAAATATCCTAAAACACGATATGAACTTAGTTGAGACCTCAAATCGCATCAAACAACGTCGAAACTTCATGAACTTTCAAATCTACCAACTTCTAAAATTCGTGTCGAAACCTACCAAATCAACCCGGAATGACGTCACATTTTGCAGGCAAGTACCAAATGACATAACAGAGCTATTCCAACTCTCGAAATCGTATTCCGACCCCGATATCACCAAATTCAACTCTTGGTCAAACCTCTCAACCTTCCAAAACTTTAACTTTTCCAACTTTCGCCGAAATGCTTCAAATTACCCTACGGACCTCCGAATCTAAATCTGGACCTACGCCTAAGTCCAAAATCACCATACGAAACTGTTCAAACCATCAAAACCCCATTCCACAGTCGTTTACATAAAAGTCAAATTTCGGTCAACTCTTACCGCTTAAGTTTCCAAAACTAGAATCCTTCTTCCAAATTGACTCTGAATCATCCGGTAACTGAACTCGACCATGCATGCAAGTCAGAATACATAATATGAAGATGTTCAAAACCTTATGCCGCCGAACGGAAATTTAATTCACAAAATGACCGGCCGGGTCGTTACAGTTTGGATATAGTATTTATTATAGAACAATTGTTTATTCAATTTTAATAAATTTTAAATATATCATATATTCGTCTGTGTCCTTTATTTATATAGTAGATGATTTAGTGTATAAATTTTAGCTTATACACAAAAGATTAAATTATCGGTTCTTATAAGTATAAAGATTATGTTTACAATCAAAGATGGAATTGGACAAACTATCGGAATAATTGTAGCACAAGATTAAATATAATTTATCTTGATTATGGGAATGGTATGATTCCGACTTCTTGTGCTAGTACATTTTGTATATATTGAACGGACCAGGTAGAGAAAATTATTTTATACTGACTTAATAAAATAAGTTTCTAGCCATTAAATGTACTTATACTCTTAATCTTGATATAATTATTATTAGATGTGTATATTATTTATTGTTTTGATTTATTAAAAGGCGGGATTCTTTTGTGGGTCAATATGCCTGGTAAATTGGACAATGATGATACACATTGGCGAAGTAATAGTTAGTTGATGGAATCCACGTCTCGGTCTAGAGATTGATGATACACGTTTATGAAAGCTTATAAGTTTTCATGTGTAAACCCTGCAGGTGGATTTTGTATCTGTCACATGAAATAAGTTAAGCGAAAGTCTAAAGAAAATAATCAATAAATTAAATTGAATTAAATTAAATTATCAGTAATTTAATTTAATTGATTAGTATCTGAATCTTAACATGGGGAATTAAATAAGGTTTAAGGGAAGAATTTCAAAATTGAACCGAGTGCAATTATGAATTTTTAGTGAAATAATTCATAATTCGAATATTTCGAATTAAGTCCATAATAGGAAGTCTCGTTAATTAAATTTTGTGGTCCCTGTTGTACCCAAATAATTAGGAATTAAATAGAATCCTATTTCTTGGTGGAAAAGAAAGACCCACCAGGTTTAGAAAAATATTTTAAACCCTAAAATATGTGGCTATATAAAGGATGTCTTATTCCATAAGGAGGGGATCGTTTTTTACTACACGATTTCCATGGAGAAATTCGCCCACATGAATTTCGTCAATTCCGATACTATTTGGGTCATACAGCAGAAGACCGCGGAACTGGTGGTGATCGTAATACATTGGTGGTTCTGCTGGTTCTGCTGATACGCTACAGAACTGGTGGTGGTTCGTTAAACGTGAAAGCTAATCTCGTTGTTACGGTCACGCTTCAAGAGATAAATATTTATTTTGTGTTTAATCAAAATTTGTGATTGTATGTTGTCTCTATTACATGCAAGTGATCTTTGCTATTTGCTTCCGCTGATTATACCTGTTTTTCCACCAAAATGTATTTCAAGCAAAGTAACTTTAGATGACCGCTTAATTTACAAATCAAATTAGTTTTTAAACTGTGTCTAATTAAATGATATCACGTAGGAAAAGAGAGGGCACGTACATATATTGTCCAAAAGCAGCTTTATAAGCTTCAAGTTCGACGTTAACGTTTGATTAAAATGCTAGCTCTTTGCATGAGATGCTTTTATGCTAATCTAGTTATTGACCAAATGGATTCAAAACACTTGCTATTGGTACCATCAAAAAATTGAGGTGGGTCGGTAAGTACCCCTCTATACTTAATAAGAGGCCAATGATTAGAGCCCAAAAATGAGTCCCAAATCGATAGCCGAACAGCAAATGGAAAAGAAGCGGTTTTCTCCGATGGGACAGTCTACTAGTCAAAAGTACCATAATTTAACCATGATGTTATAAATTGAATCGTTTTGTCCGGTTAATAACCTATTTGTCAACCAGCTTATTTTGAAAAGTAATTTTTCAAAAAATACTTTTGGAGAGAATCAGTTTGTGTTTGGCTAATCATTCTGAAAAGTAATTTTGAACAATAATTTGTGTTTGGCTAAGCTTTTCAAAAAATGCTTTTAAGAATCAAATTACGAATAAGGACATGAATAGATTTACTTAATAGTTAATATTATAAGTAAATAAATAATCTCAATTTTTTTTTATTAAAGATAATAATTAAATCATTTCATTTTATTTAGGTAAAATATGAAAATAAAATTAGAGAGTACTTTAATTCTTTTAATATGATTTAAATATAATCATTCAACAAATATAAAAGCATTCACCCCTGAAGTCACTATATATTAAAAAGCTATTCTAAAAATAAGAAGAAATGCTTATACATTAATATCGTAAGTATTAGGTTTAAAATAAGTAAGGTTATTTTGGTATATATTATATTTTGTTAAGGGAAATTTTTGTAAGAAGAAAAATCAAAACTGCTTCTTCTTCTGCTTCTGCTTCTACTTTTGGGAAGAAGCTACTTTTTTCTACTTCTAAGAAACTGTTTCGGTTTCTTTTCAAAAGCACTTTTTTCCCCCAAAAATACTTGATCAAACACTATAAGTTGAGAAAAAGAGTATTTCTGAAGAAAAAAAATATTTTTGGCCTTCGGAGAAGCTTGGCCTAACATGCTATATAAGTCTTGTCAACCTCCTTGTTAATTGTGTAAAGACCAAAAAAAATTCCCTTCTTATGTCGCACCAACCATTTTCCAAGACATATTTTCATACTCCAGGTGCAAAGGCCACACAGCACAACAAATAATTGATTTCTCGAGTTGATATTAAGCAACAAACTATCCAAAATTATAAGAAAAAATGACTTGTAATTAATTGATCCGATTTGATATTAACCAAATAAACTGATAACGAAATCGCACCAAACATCTGAAACCATAGTTTTAATTTTTCTTATCTATAAAAATATTTATTGTTATAAAATTGTAAAAGTATTTTGTTTACATTTTCAGAATTTATGTTCTTATATAACTTGGGTCTAAAGTTTCGTTGTTCAAGATGTAGCTAATAACGTGTGTGGACCATGGAAGCCTACTGGTCCAGCGCATAGACCAAACAAACAATTGGCTAAATGAAATGTTAGTGAGAATGTTACTAGTAACTGAGGAGATCAGTAGTATGGCCTTCCTATATATAAGACACATACATGCATAAAATTTTGTCTCAAATGAAATCACAAGTTGATTGTCTTATGTTTATGTTGGTTTGATTGGTCTATAAAACAAATAAATTTCAGTGTTGGGATTCAATCAAATTTGATCATAACTTTTAGTTAAGGTATCATATCGAATCGAACCAAAAAGAAGAAGGCAGCAAACCTCCTACCAAGAGGCTATTAAGGTTCCACTTGTGCAATTTGATTGTTGAGGGAATCAACGGGAAGGAAAAAGAACAACTCAAACCAAATAATGCACATCCGATGTCTCATTTATTTGAATTTCACCTCTTAGCCAATGGTTGGTAGACTTCTGGCTATACTGCAAAATCTTAGGGGGCAGTTCTTTCAGACTCTCCATCTTTAAGTGATTTCTGAACCTTCCAAGTTCGATTTTTCAGCTGCATAAATTCACTAACTAATACTCCGAGATAAACAAAGAAATTTTCTTACTGTTAGAAGTAATAATTATATGCATTGTTCGCCACCAAGATAAACTAAGTTTTCAATAAATCATTTCTTTATAGTGAAACTGTATACTATATAGCATTTCTTTATCATTTTCATTTATGCAACTTAGTTGGTTAGCACTATAGAATGATAAGAATTTAAGAAACCACCTTAATAATTTATTAATCTTATATACATTATGAACATAGCCCCTGTCCAGAATATCTTTGATTAAAATACTCTTAACTTAATTTTCTTCAAAAACGTCGGCATTACTTGTTTTTTGTTTTTTCACCCGCTATTCAGTACCCATTTTGAGTCTCACTAATCCGAATTTACGCCGAAAAATTCCACTTGAAAGGATAAAGCGCTTCTTACCAAAGACAACTTCATTCCTATGAGTCAAATTGAAACCTCTAGTTAAAGATGATTGAATATTTACCACCTCACCACAATTTTCGGCGGTGGCTGTAAACATCTCATTCCATAGCTTGTGGTAACTTCAATTCCTCGTTAATCCTGTTTTCCTAGTGACGGAAACGTAATGAAAGGTGATTAGTTATTCCAAATATTTAAAATTAAGCTGTGACCTCATGCTGAGAAATGGTAAGTTATTATATTTAGAGTTCCCATACGTTCAATTACTATTACTTTGCTGTCCTTATAAAACAAATAGTACTTTGATGTTTGATTGTACGCCCCACTTGCCTAGCATTTAAAGATACTGTTACACCAACCGAAACAAGAATATTGTCCATTGTACGGTGTTATCTAGTTCCAAAGTACCTATTTACGGATATTGTCCTCTATTTCCTGGAAGTTCCCTCCCTCAACATGCTTGAGAAGTTGTTGGATTTACCACTTAGTCTGGCCAATGAACTACGAATACCACCGAATGGTTAAAAGGAGGAGGAAAAAAAAACCATGTAATCTTCTATTTGAAAATGACCTGTGTTCATTGCATGTATGGTTAATTGGATCGCTGGAATTGTTAAGTAATATGCGATGTGTATGAAGTAATGGAGGTAACATTCGCCATAAGGAACCAACTTTGAATGTTTCAATTTGGAACAGCCAGTTCTAAGAGGATTGATAACAAGATCCATTTCAATTATTCTATCCAAGAATTTTGCCTCCTTTAGAGTACAACCCAAATGGGCAAATCAAGGATATTGTTTTAATTTAGCATCCAACATTCGAAATCCACTGACCCTACTAATCCATTCAATCTATGTTGGTTACGTCCAATAAAAGGGTTAAGCGCTCATAGTAGAGAGATCTCAACCATCCCGCCATGCGATAAAACAAAGACATTATTTACTTGTAGAAAGTTTCTTCTTAGCAACCAAAGGGCAGCAAAATTAATGATTCTTTTCCAATCTCCAAAACCATCAACCGACTACTAGTTCAATCTTCTGGAAATGAGAATGTGGGGACTTAGAAATAATATGTAGTAGTACCATACCTAAAGGACCTTCCGTACATGTGGCCTACTAAATGGAAACAAGACAATGCAATAATGTGGCCAAAAATATTAATTCATAGATACAGACGTTTGCCAGCTAATAAGGTTAGTCAAATAGCCCAATTTTGAAATACTTGCAGAGGATGGGCAACTATTCATATCGAGACTCTGAATCTTGAAGTATGTAGTATGAAAAAGAGGCAAGATCCATTAAGGTAAGTAGGTAACAGCATCCAGGAAACATCCAAATTCCAATATCACATTTATATAATTGGAAATTACATTTCTTATCCAGAAAATAATAATAATAAAAACATACACGTCTAGACAGATAGACGGAGAAAGAAAATTAGGAAATTGATAAGACTATGGATAACAATGTCACATGTATATGATGAACTACCTGCTTTCAGACAATATACTCTTTAGAGAGACCATATTGACCGAAAATTAACCACAATCAGGGATGGCGAGCGAAGAAACGCTGTCTTGGTAATCAGCAGAGCGATTAAGATCTAAAATTTGTTGCAGCTCACTATACGAAAGAAATAGATGATTGATACAACCTTTAAACTTCAGTAGGACTTATTTTCACACTGCATACTGTTTGTACAAAATACATGTCACCTGATCAAGATATTACAAACATATAAACTGCAGGATCGACTGACTAAACTCCAGATGGGCTTCTAAATTAGAGAATAATGGTGGAAGCTTCAAAGAAGAATAGTCTGCCCGCTTTGTCAATACTATAATTTATTGCAAGTGGTGTATCTGACATTTATACGAGTCCAAGTGTAAAACAGCTCTTCTTTTCTCAAGATGATATTATTACTTTTGCAAGTGATGTTATACAACCATAACGTATGTACAAATCATCTTTTTCCACAAGAGTGACTCCCCTGCAAAACTAACAAACATGATTTCAGAGCTAGCATAAATCCTATGTCAACACCTAGAGTTTATTGGGAACCGGTAACATAAATCAATTCTCAGGTTAGCAGTTATGAGATGATAATGCATTAGATAACTAGCAATACATGTTCATTCAAATCCACAGTTTGAAGAAGCATAAACTCCAGATACCTTAAGGAATTCCCCTTTGGCATTTCTAATTTGAAAAGCTAACTTTCCAGTAAAATAGGCACTTGTGTGGTTTTTGCTTCATCAAAAGCTGAAGACCAATGACCTGTTACAGTTGAAAGGTTTTTAAAACTTTAAGTAAAATTTGGTGCATAATTTGCAAAAAGAACAAGGACACCCTTTCTCATTTGTTTCACAATATTCTTTTGCAAGAAGATAGTCACAAAGAAGTATTGACGCAAAGATTATTGTGGCTATTTGATTAATATTCTCTGCTTCCACATTCAGATCATGAAATTTTAACAGTCAAACTGTTAGTTAACATTCATGTGCAAGAAAGAATCCCTATCAAAAGAGGAGAATTTTATTATCAACTATTAGTTGGGGCTTTTAATTAAAAAATGACAAAAGAGTTTGGCAATTGAGTGGGTGCCCTTCAAGTTTTAAAAATTGGGTAAACGTGACAAGTAGGTAATTGTCTAATCTCCCAAAATGTTTTTCAGTAGTAGATTCAAAATTGTATGTGTTTTTGTTGAGAAAATCTATGGAAAATAAGTTCTATGGAAATAGAATTTCAAAACATTGGTGGGTCTTTTTGGACTGCATTTGGCAAGTTCTTGAACTGGAAATTACTTCAACGAACATTCATTATCAAGTGGAAAAAGAATAATTTGTGTCCATTCTTCAGCTAGGTTTAGCGAAGCCAACTTAGTTGTTTCAATCAATAACTTTCGTAATTGTCAGAATAACTTCTGGAGTTGTTGGAAAACACAGTTGGACATCTGTCTAACAAATACAAAAGTTATTCCAGCAACTACTACAGTTGTCCGACAATCGTATGTAGTTGCTAGATAACTGAATAGTTGTTGGGACAACTAATGCAGTTGTGGAACAACTTCTACGGTTGTCCCACAATTGTTGGTAGTTATGGGACAACTAAAGAGTTGTAGGGACAAGTAATCGAGCTCTTTAGCAATTTTGAAGTTGTTTGATAAATTTATCTCCGGTAAGGACCACTGAAATATATATATTTATGATGTCAGGTATTGTGACCACCAATGGGGGGACCAAATAATAATAGGAGTTGATTTACATGGTGAATGGATGGAAAATCCTACTCGTTATACTTGGTGTCCAAAGGGTTAAAAGACAATACCGATAGAGGTGAGTGAGGATATTACGTACGATGAGTTGATTGAGATAATTAGTTCTAGGTTTGGGTTAAATTGTAATATAGAGTATCTTTCCATTACAAACATGCTCAGCTTTGATGAAAAGCAAAAGGCATCTCTTTCTAAGATAAGGGATGATCGTGACTTGCGTCTTTTTGGCTGATCGAAAGAAGCTCATTCTAAGGGTATCTATGGTTGAAAAGGTGCTAGAGAAAATAAATTTCAGCCAAAGTGGAAAAACTACATTATTTAAGAGTTGTTGGGATAACTAGAGAAATTGCTGGAACAACTGAAGTAGTTGATGAGACAATTAAAGAAATTGTTGGGCCAAGTGAAGCAGTTGTTGGGCAACTCCATTAACCTTAAAATAATCATCTCAAGTAACTAATTATCCATTCAAGTAAACCAGTACAAAAAACAACCCCATACACAACCAAACCGCTAAGGTGTCATTCAACACATCCTACTTTTCTCAAGTAGTTTGGGTTATGACTGGTCTTCTGGCTAAACCAGGAGTATAAGGAGATCGCCTCGGTATTATCGTCCTCTTTGACTGGAGCCCTTCTAACTTGCTTAAGAAGGAATTGATTGCCTTAATCAAGGTATTATGCATTCACAGCAACATGGAACCTTGGATGTACTCATACCTAGTGTTTTGGTCACTCCAGGAGTATCTCCTCCCCTACCAAGATCTGTTGTGCATAAGAGTCTCCTCCTCCCACCCTACCAACAGATCAGCAGCTTGGTTAGTCGATCTCCTCACAAATATCTAACATCATCTGCCCAATACAATCTCTCTCAAGACTCTCCCTACCACCAACTTTCTCCACTCTTATGGTTGTTGCTAACTCATCTTTTAAAGCATCAATATTGGGGTTTGGACTATCTTCAAAGGGCTAAGAGGTTTGGTACGAAAGGATAAAAATAATAATCCCGGGATAGAATTTGAGATTGTATTTATCTCATGTTTAGTTATAGGTATTAGCTAATCCCGAGATAAATTTTACATTAAAATGGTGAGATTAGCTATCTCATAAAGAAGGTTGGATAACTAATCCCATGGAATATCCCTGTCTAACTCACTATTGTACCAAACGATCCCCAAATGTCTTGAATGTATGCCTCCCTTTCTCTCTGTTTGTTGGAAAAAAGAAAAAGGTGCACACTCTGTTTCTACATTTCACCAAAAAAAAAAAAAAAAATACTCTTATGCTTTTTTTAGCACAACTACTGAAGTTATGCAACAACTTCAGTCATCATTCCCACAACTTCAGTTGCCCAACAATTGAACTTATTGTTCCCACAACTGCATAGTTGGTCCAACAACAACTAGAGTGTTGTTTACTCAAGTAGTTGGTGCAGAACACATCTGAAGTTATCTAGGCAGGAGGATCTACATTTGTCGCATAAGCAGGTTTTACCGCCAACCATCTAATCATTCTTGGAATTGATCTCTTCCTTAGTCATTTGTCGAACTATTTGAATGCTTCAAATGCCCAAGTCTATATTGTAATAAGTGAAATGAGTTTAATGTACATCAACAACAACATAAAACCAAAATAATAATTTAACTCAGAATTAAAATGGAAACACATTTTAATTACTTACCGTGAACGCCCACATGAAGCTGTAAAGGTTATTATTGGGTTTTGGATGGTTTCAATTCTTTCACAAAATATTTAATGATAAGGTCGAAGCTTATTCGACTCACATGTATATGAATTGAATACTTTTTTATTCGACGCTACTTTTAACTAGTTGGTGTCTAACTTCTTTTTTGCACATAATATGCTGTTCAAAAACCAAACCACGCTCATTGTTACCTTTTGCATTTTCATTGGATACTTTATCTTCTCAATGAAGAAAACAGAGTTAGCAGACTTCCTACTATATCACCCACATTTTCACCCTCTTTTCCAACCTTTACTAACTGCTGAATAAGGAGGGGAGAGAATGACATCGGAGTCCAGTCATGATAGCGAACTAATTGATGCCAAAACAAATAGGCATGTTATTGTAATCACACCAAAGCTCTTTTTCTTTTTACCTTTTCTTTTACATAAGACTCTGGTTGGTGAAAAGGAAACACATGAGAGTAGCGATGAACAGTCAAGTGAAGAAGAAAAAAATGGTGAGATTACAACTTAGCAGTCGAATGAAGAAGAGGAAGATAGAATTGTGGCTGATGACATGGGTGAGAACCAGGTTAGTGAAGAAAGAAATGAGTGTAGTACAAATTAGCATTCAACTGAATGTGTAAAGACCATTGAGGCATTGACATCAGCAGCCGTTGCTGGATCAGACGGTGATGTTTATAGTGATACTAATTCTAAAGGTACTGGATCATCAAATGATGTTGGTGATGCTGACAGTGATCTCGAGGCTCTTTCGATCCTAAATGTGTAAAGACCATTAACATTGGAACGAGGATTTAAGACCCACTTGAACAAGTCTCGGCCTTAATGAGTCAAGGGTCACTGTGAGATCCGGCTTTGGAAATTAGTAGTTAAGTTTAGAAAGCTTTTGATCAATGAGGGTATTACAACATCAACAACAAATCCAGTATAATCCCACATAGTGGGGTCTGGGGAGGGTAGTGTGTACGCAACCTTACCCCTACCTTGTGGAGATAGAGAGGTTGTTTCCAATGATCAATGAGGGTATTGAGAAAGGATATTCGAAAAAAGTTATTTTGATCACTTTTTAGACTTGCAAAAAGCTGAAGTGCTACAGCTCCTAATGAAGTTGGTGTATGTCCTCCTCCTTCACCAAGTCTTCTGTGAAATAAAAAAGAGCTTTGGTATGATTACAATGGCATGCCTATTTGTTTTGACATCAATGAATTCGTTGTCATGACTAAGAGCAAAAGGTGGCAATGAGCGTATTATTGCACAACACATTATGTGAAAAAGATGCAAAAAAGAAGGTAGACACCGACCGGTTAAAAGTAGCGTCGAATAAAGAATTATTCGACTTATATCCATGGGGTCGAATAAGCTTCGACCTTACCATTAAATATCTAGTGAAAGAATTGAAACCATCCAAAATCCAGTATAACCTCTACTTTCCGTGGGCATTTGAGGCAAGTAATTAAAATGTTTTTCCATTTTATAGTTTTGAGTTAAATTACTATTTTGATTTTATGTTGTACATTATATTCCATTTCGCTTATTACAATATAGACTTGGCCATTTGAAGCTATTACAGTAGCTCAACGCAGTGTTTTGGAGAGCGAGCAGTGGAAAAAAGCGACGAGCCCTCGCTTCATCGAAGCGAGAAACGTGAAGCGAAGCGCTCGCTTTTTTCATGTGAAGCGCAATTTAATTCATAAATAAAAAATATTAAATAGGCATAGAAAAATGACCAAGAACTCAATAAAAATGACATATTATTAGACATGAGGAACAGATAGTATTAGGTTCTTGGGTATTCCTTGTAGAGAATAGCTAGTTGGGAGATGCTATGCTACGCTTTGTACTGTTATCCTTGGTGATTAATAATAATTTTAATTACCAAAAGAAAATGACATATTAAGCAAATCTTTCAATTCTTAAATAAAGAAGTAAATAATAGATACTAGAACTAGATAGTCAATAATCCTCATAAGTCATAACATATAAAGCAAATGCAAAACCAAATCACAAAGGGAGCAACATCTTATTCTTCAACAAGATCCCCAAACTATCGAAATGTCATCATCTTCGAGTAATTATATTGGTCATCATCTTCTTCTTCATCGGAGGCTTCATCGATTGGGGTTCTACTTGAACTTGAAGCTACTCTTTCTTTGTTCCTTAAAGTACTCCCCCCCCCCCCTAAAACCATAAATATTCTCCTCAACTCCACTTGCCATAGCAATACGACCAAAAGTGAGATCTTCTCCTTCATATACTTCTTCTTTTTCATGATTTTGGGGGGCTCCAGTTAACCATTCATTTGCTTCATCAATGTTATCCAATAAAATTGGATCAATGATATTGTGAGCTTTGTAACGACGCGCCAATGTTCTTTTATATTTAACGAATACTAGATCATTTTGTTTCTTTAGCTCAAGCCTATTACTCTTCTTAGTATGAATTTGTACATAAGTTGTAGAAAGTAATTAAGAGGAGTACTTAGGACAATTGAGATACACTTTAGTTTAGTAATAACCAAATTGTATCCACCATTCAACCGTAAAAGTATTATTTTAGAAGTTAATAACTTAAAAGTTAAAGCTCTAAAGAGTAAAAACAATTGAAACAACTTGCTCACCCGGTGATAATTTGGTTATGGCTCTAATGGTCGAACCTAATCCAAATATTCCATCTGCTTGCATGCATACTAAGCTCCTCCCCTATCTTGTCTTGCATCGCTCATCTGGCACCAACCTCGCAATACATGCAGGATATCCCCCACACTTCTTTATCTAAAGTCTTCTTCTCTTTATTTATATATTTGAACCTGGGGTTCAAAATATGCCCTGTTGCATGCAAAGGTTGATGAAGTTGATCCGTCCACCTTGCATCAATGATTTCAAAAACTTTCCCATATTTCCTCTTATATTTATCAAACGCTTTCTCAATAGCTTCTTTGGCCCTATCCATGGCTTCATAAATGTATTCCATTGGTGGTTTTCTCTCCCCATCCACCAAAAGAAGTACAGTAAGCAAAGGATTACCAACTTTAAGTGTTCATTCCAAAAATATGGACCAACAATATATATCGCAGCTTCTTTCCCGAGAGCTTCGTTTGCATAGATACTCTCACTCCATTCAGTTGACATGAACAAGGTTCTCAAGTTTTTCTTTTAAAAGTAAAAACTATGCAATGGGCAACTTGAAAATGTCACCAAACATCAAAGTTGATACAATGGGCAACACAAGGAGTCTAAAAACTGTTCGGGAACACTCCCTTCAATATGTCACCCGCTTTTTTATTCTCACTTGCGTTAATCGGTAACAACTTGCACAACATTTTCCTTCCCAATTTTCAATAGAGTCTTCTCAAACAAGTTGAACATTTTATTGGAATTGGTAGAAGAGTCACTAGCATCATAAGATTCAAGAAACACACTACCTCTCGGATAATTCACCAAAACATTACTGACCATTTTCTCACTTGCGTTATCGGTAACAACTTGCACAACATTTTCCTTCCCAATTTTCAATAGTCTTCTCAAACAAGTTGAACATTTTATTGGAATTGGTAGAAGCGTTACTAGCATCATAAGATTCAAGAAACACACTACCTCTTGGATAATTCACCAAAACATTAATGACCATTTTCTCATTTTTCGTTGTCCATTTATCCATCATAATGGAACATCCATTAGTTTGCCACTGCACCTTATGCTCCTCAACAATCTCGTTTGTCTTCTCCGCCTCCTTTTTTAGACAAGGAATTCTTACTTCATGATAGGTAGGGGGCTTCATTCCTGGGCCATATTGGCCTACGACCTCAATGAATTCACCAAAACCATCGGTGTAATTGACACAATTGAAAGAGAGCCTTGCATCATACATTCACCTAGTAAAAGCATCTATAGTGTGCTCCCTTAAACTCTTCCCGCAAGAATTTAAATCAATAGCTTCACCTTTTCTCTTTTCATTTGGTTTCTGCGAGAAATAAAAATTGAGAACCTTTCACATTGCTACCGGTGGATGATCCACTTCCACTAGTTGAAATCTTTCTTTGAGATTTTGAGGGAGGCGGCCCATTGATATATCATTGGCTTCAAAGTCATCCTCATCCATTTGACTATCTCATCAACAAGATTAACCATAGATGCTCCATGGCTCATTGGAATTTTTAGCTCATTTGTTTTTTGCAACATACTCTCTCATTTCTTCCTTAATAGAATCCGGAACATTTGGGCATACTTTGACATCTCTATAACCACAAATTAGATGTTTCTTGTGATGATGTATTCCACTGTTATATATATTTTGACAAAAGATACATTGGACTTTTGTGCTACTGCCAATTGCAACTCCATACGCCCAAGCTGGATCTTTTTTTTGGCTTGATGCCACTGAATAAAAAGACAGAATTTACTACAATCACAAAAAAAAAAAAAAAAAAAATAAGAATAGACAAAACAAAGAAAAAAAATAGAACAGTCAACAGAGATTTAAAAAAAACAGAGCAGAACAGAGAAAAAGGAAGATCAAAACAAAGAAAAGACGAACTGAAAAAAAATAGAAAAGGAGAGAAAAACGAGAAGAGAAACGAGAAGAGGAATCGAGAGGAAGCAAGCAAAGTAGAGAAAAGAAGAAGAGAAGAGAAACTTACCTTGAAAGAAGTCGCAACAATCAAGAGAAGAGGAAGAAATGTCGCAAGGCTTGCAGCAGTCACTCTAAGCAGATGTTTTGGAAGAAAAGTCGCCTAAGCGTGTATTTGCAAAATTTTAAAAAAAAAACCTAGGCAGTCGTCGACCTCGCTTAAGCGAGCTTTTCTCGCTTTTCTCTTGCGCCTTGCTTCTTTGCCTGAAGCGTGCGCTTTTTATCCCATGCCTCGCTTTAGGGAAGAAAAGTGCAAGGGTTGCGCCTCGCCTCGCTTCTGTGTTTTAGGCGAGAAGCGCTCGCTTTTAATAACACATGTTCAACAAATGGCTAAGGATCCTTTACCTGAGAGATCAAATTCCAAAAATGATTACATAGTTGGCCGCGAAACCCGCTTATGCGACAAATGATGATCCTCTTGTCCAAACAAGAGAAGATGTAAGATATACAACTAAACAACTTCAGTTGTGTTCTACACACAATTACTTCAGTAAACAAAGTTGTTGGGACAACAAAAGTTGTTGAACCAACTATGCAGTTGTGAAAGTTGTTTCACAACTGTAGTTGTTGGGCAACTGAACAACTAGTCAACTAGTCAACTACATAGATGTAGGAACAACTGCAATTGCTGCACAACTTCAGTAGTTGTACTAAAAAATCATATTAGTATTTTTATTAATTTGTTTTAAAAATGCAGAAGATTATGCACCCTTTTTTCCCAACAAACAGAGAGAAGGGGGAGACTTACATTCAAGACATTGAGCCCTTTGACGATAGCCCGGACCCCAAAATTGATGCTTTGAAAGATAAGTTGGCCATGGTAACAACCATAAGAATGGAGAAAGTTGGTAGTGGAGAGTCTTGAGAGAGTTGGTGGTATTGAGAGAGATGGTGTTGGGCAAATGATGTTAGATATTGGCGAGAAGAGAGCTACTAGTCCATGTGGACTTTGATATTTGCAGATCTCTTGGTGGGGTAGGAGGAGGAGATTCCTATGCAGTTGATCTTGGTAGGGAAGGAGATTCTTCTAGAGTGATCAAAACACCAAATTAGGGTACCTCCAAGGTTCCCTATTGACGTGAAAGCAAATAATGCTATGATAAGCATAATGCCCTAACGGAGACAATGAATTCCTTGTCAAGCAAGTTGGAGGGGCTCCTGCCTATGAGTACTATAATACTGAGTTATGCAAGACGATTTCCTTGTACTCTTGGGTTAGCAAGAAGACTAGCCATGAATATCAAGGCTAAGAATGCTAGGGCAAAGAGGACTGGCCATCCTCGAATTGTGGCCCAAACTACTCAAGAAAAGCGGGATGTTTAACCATCTACTGAATGACACTTTCAAAATTTCGTTGTGCATGAGGTTGTTTTTTGTACTGGTTTGGTTTAATGGACAATTAGTTACTTAAGATGGTTACTTTTGGGCTAATGGACAATTAGTTACTGTGTAGGTTTATCAACTAGATGTTTATATATTGATTTTTCATTCTATTTTCTTCTCTTTACACTCTCTCACCATACATTAAGTCTATAAAAGCAGTAAAAATAATTTTATTCTGGGAACAATTTTTTTAGTTGTCCCAACAACTACTTTAATTACTACAACAATTTATGTGGTTGCCCAACAACTACTTCAGTTGTCCCATCAACTGCTTCAGTTGTTCCAGCAATTTTTCTAGTTGTCCCAACAACTACATCAGTTGTTCCATCAATATTTTTAGTTGTCCCAACAACTCTTAACTAATTCATAGAATCGGTAATAGGATCATTACGTTTATTCTTAATAATTCATAGAATAGCTCAAGCGATCATCAATTGTCATCAAATTACTTCATTTATGTGTAATAATTGATAGAATCACTCGATCGAACTTCAATTGTTATTGAATCACTACCTTTATCCTTAATAATAATAGAATCACTCGATCGACCTTCAATTATGACTGAACCATTATGTTTATCTTTAATAATAATAATATAATTCATAGTATGGCTCAATTTTTTGAGCAATTAAACAGTATGTTGTTTTCTTTCTAGCCATAGTATGGCTCAATTGATCATCAATTTTCATTAAATTTATCGTTACAGGAGATAGATTCATCAAATAGTTTCAAACTTGCTAAATAACTTGATTACTTGTCGTTACAACTCTTCAATTGTCCCACAACTACCAATAGCTGTCTCACAACTTTAGTAGTTATAGGGACAACTTCTGTAATTGCCCAACTATTTCTTTCAACAACTACAGAAGTTGTTCCACAACAGCAATAGTTGTGTTGTCCAACAACTACACATAGTTGTCAGACAGTTGTATTAGTTGTTGCGAGAACTTCTGTATTTGTCAGACATATGTTCAATTATTTCTTCCAACAACTTCAAAAGTTGTTCAGACAACTAAGAAAGTTGTTGAAGATATCCAATTGTTTCTTCGAACAACTTCAGTAGTTGTTCCGACAACTACGAAAGTTGTTGGCTGAAACTACGAAGTTGGTTTCACTAACTCACTCCAGCTAAAAAATGGATACAAATTAATCTTTTTTCACTTACCAACACATAATGAATGGTCCTCTAAAGTAATTCCCAACTCAAGAAGTAACCAAATACAGTCCAAAAAAGACCCAACAATATTTTGAAACTCTATTACAACAAAAATTATTCTCCAAAAATCTTCTCAACAAAAACACAAATGCAATTGCGAATATACTATTGAAAAACATTTTGGGAGACTAGATTCCTAAAGAAGAAGCAGGAGGAGGATAGGAGAAGGAGTAGCACTGGTGGCTATGAGCGATGAGAAGAAGACTGCGAAGGGTTTTTACCTTTTTTGTTAATTTTTAGTTATTTTGAGGTAATAAATATAGAGGCCAAAGTGTGAAAAAAAAGGTTTGGGGGTTACTGAAAGAAGGTTCCTAATGAGGTTCGACCTCAGTAACACTAATTACCTACTTGTCACTTCTACCCAATTTTGAAAACTTGAAGGACCCTCACTCACTTGCCAAACTCTTTTGTCATTTTCAATTAAAAGCCCCAAGCTAAACTACTGTGAGAAAGCAACAACAACAATAACAACCCAGTAAAATAACACTAGTGGGGTCTGGGGAGGGTAGTGTGTACGCAGACCTTACCCCTACCCCGAGGAGTAGAGAGGCTGTTTCCGAAAGACCCTCGGCTCAAGAAGACGAAGAGAAGAGAAGAGAAAAGAAAAGAAAAGAAAAGAGACAATATAAGTACCACCAACAGATACCATAAGAGTAAAAAAATTAACATCATGAATGCCAGAAAATAGGTGCAGAGCAAAAGCGGTAACCATTAAATAGAGTCGGTTCTATGAAACGAAAGAGTAGTAAGACATACCTCTCCCCAATACTTCTTAGGCCGCCCTCTACCTCTTCTCGAGCCTTCCAAGGCTAGCCGCTCACACCGGAGCATCTGGGCTTCTCCTCTGAACGTACCTGAACTATTTAAGCCTCGCTTCCCGCATCTTGTTATCAATGGGAGTCACGCCCACCTTCTCCCGAATATCATCATTCCCAATCTTATCCATCCTAGTGTGCCCGCACATCCACCTCAACATCCTCATCTCTTTTACTTTCATCTTCCGGATATATGAGTTCTTAACAGGCCAACACTCAGCCCCATACATCATGGCCGGTCTAACCACCGCCCTATAAAACTTACCTTCGAGTATAGGTGGCACTCTCTTGTCACACAGGACTCCAGATGCTAACCTCCACTTCATCCACCTCACTCTAATACGGTGTATGACATCCTCGTCGATCTCCCCTACCCCTTGGATAACCGACCCAAGGTACTTGAAACTGCCTCTACTCGGGATGACCTGTGATTCAAGCCTCACATCCACGTCCACTTCCCTCGACTCAGCGCTGAACTTGCACTTCAGGTATTTCGTCTTTGTCCTGCTCAGCTTGAAACCCTTAAACTCAAGAGCCTGTCTTCAGACCTCCAGCCTCTCGTTAACACCGGCTCGTGACTCATCAATCAGAACTATGTCATCAGCGAATAACATACACCATGGCACCTCCCCTTGAATATGATGTGTTAACGCGTCCATCACCAGGGCAAATAAGAGCGGGTTGAGCGCAGAACCTTGGTGCAATCCCATAACAACCGGGAAATGCTTGGAGTCGCCTCCTACTGTCCTTACCCGAGTCTTAGCCCCATCACACATGTCCTTAATCGCCCTAATATAGGCAACCGACACACCTTTAGCCTCCAGGCATCTCCAGAGAACATCTCTAGGAACCTTGTCATACGCTTTCTCCAGATCAATAAACACCATGTGCAGATCCTTCTTCCTCTCCCTATACTGTTCCACCAGTCTCCTAATAAGGTGTATAGCTTCCGTAGTAGAACGACCCGGCATGAACCCAAACTGGTTGTCGGATATAGACACCGATCTCCTTACCCTTACTGTGAGAAAGCACGGGAGAAAATATATTATTGATATTAGATGGATGAATACAATACAAGAGGTCCTTATTTATAGCTATACACTACAAGGACATATTACTCCGACAAGACTATATTATGTACATAGCTCTAAACTAACACTCCCCCTCAAGACGGTGCATACAAATCATATGTACCGAGCTTGTTACATATATAACCAATACGAGGACCAGTGAGGGACTTAGTGAAAATATCTGCAAGTTGATCATTTGACCTCACAAACTTTGTAGCAATCTCTCCTAAAGTATCTTTTCTCTGACGAATTGACAATCAATCTCAATGTGTTTAGTTCTCTCATGGAACACTGGATTTGATGCAATATGAAGGGCAGCTTGATTATCGCACACAAGTTTCATCCGACTGATTTCACCAAATTTCAACTCCTTGAGCAATTGTTTGGTCCAGATTAGCTCACATGTTGCCATAGCCATTGCTCGATATTCTGCTTCTGCACTAGACCGAGCAACTACATTTTGTTTCTTGCTCTTCCAAGACAACAAATTGCCTCCTACTAAAACACAATATTCAGACGTAGAACGTCTATAAGAAGGTGATCCTGCCCAATCAGCATCTGAGTATCCATCGATCTGCTCATGACCTCGATCCTCAAACAGTAACCCTTTGCCTGGAGCCGATTTTATATACCGAATAATGCGGACAACTGCATCCCAATGACTATCATAGGGAGAATTCATAAACTGACTTACAACACTCACAGGATAAGAAATGTCGGGTCTAGTCACTGTGAGATAATTTATTTACCAACCAGCCTCATATAGCTTGCAGGATCGCTAAGCGGCTCACCCTGTCCTGGCAGAAGTTTAGAATTCGGATCCATCGGAGTGTCAACAGGTCTGCAACCTATCATCCCTGTCTCCTCAAGAATGTCTAAAGCATATTTTCTTTGAGAAATAACAATACCTGATCTAGACTGAGCAACCTCAATACCTAGAAAGTACTTCAATCTGCCTAGATCCTTAGTTTGGAAGTGCTGGAAGAGATGTTGCTTCAGATTGGTAATATCATCCTGATCACTGCCAGTAATAACAATATCATCAACATAGACTACCAGATAAATACAGAGACTTGAAGCAGAATGCCGATAAAACACAGAGTGATCAGCTTCACTATGAGTCATGCCAAACTCTTGGATAACCGTGCTGAACTTACCAAACCAGACTCGAGGAGACTGCTTTAGACCATAAAGTGACCGACGCGAGCGACATACAAAGCCACGAGACTCCCCCTGAGCAACAAAACCAGGTGATTGCTCAATATAAACCCTATCCTCAAGATCACCATGAAGAAAGACATTTTTAATGTCCAGCTGATAGAGAGGCCAATGACGAACCGCAGCCATGGATAGAAAAAAGCGGACAGATGCCACTTTAGCCACGGGAAAGAAGGTATCACTGTAATCGAGCCCAAATATCTGACTATATCCTTTGGCAACAAGACGGGCCTTAAGTCGATCAATCTAGCCATCGGGACCAACTTTGAATGCATAAACCCAACGACAACCAACAGTAGATTTACCTGAAGGAAGAGGAACAAGCTCCCAGGTACCACTTGTATGTAAAGCAGACATCTCGTCATTCATAACCTGTCGCCATCCTGGATGAGACAACGCTTCACCTGTAGATTTAGGGATGGAAACCGAGGACAAAGAAGATATAAAAGCATAATGGGGAGATGACAGACGATGATAACTCAAACCGACATAATGAGGATTAGGGTTAAGTGTGGTCTGTATACCTTTCCGAAGTGCAATCGGTGTACTAGGAGCAGGGTCCGCAATAGGAGCAGGGTCAGGTGCAGGACGAGAACCAGTTGGGCCTGATGTAGGGCGCGGACGACGATGATAAGTCAAGGGTGGTGTTCCTGTGGCTGGGGAACTAGGAGGAACAACACTAGACTCCTCAACGGTTGGTATGGGTGAAACCTCTGTGGTCAAAAGTGGATGAGGAGTTATAGTAAACTCCTCAAAGGTCGGTATAGGTAAGACCTCAGATATATCATGGTGGTCAGCAGAAGTAAAGAAAGGTTTAGACTCAAACAATGTGACGTCAACTGACATAAGGTACCTATGAAGATCAGGTGAATAACAACGATATCCCTTCTGAACACGAGAATAACCAAGGAAGACACATTTGAGAGCACGAGGAGCTAACTTATCTTTCTGAACACGAGAATAACCAAGGAAGACACATTTGAGAGCACGAGGAGCTAACTTATCTTTCCCCGGGGCTAAGTTATGAACAAACAACGTGCTCCCAAAAACAAGAGGTGGAAGAGAGTATAAGGCTGTCTGGGGAAACAATACTGAATGTGGAATCTGATCCTTGATGGGAGATAAAGGCATCCGATTAATCAAATAACAAGTTGTGAGAACTGCATCGCCCCAAAAGCGCAACGGAACACGAGATTCAGTTAGAAGTGTGCAAGCAGTCTCAATAAGGTGCCTATTCTTTCTCTCTGCAACCCCATTTTGCTGAGGGGTATAAGGACAAGATGTCTGATGAATAATTCCTTGAGAAGTCATAAACTGCTGAAACTGAAAAGATAAATATTCTAAGGCATTATCACTACGAAAAATGCGAATAGAAACACCAAATTGATTTTTGATTTCAGCACAAAAACTCTGGAATATAGAGAATAACTCAGAACGATCTTTCATTAAGAAAAGCCAAGTACATCTTGAGTAATCATCAATAAAACTAACAAAATAACGAAATCCCAAGGTTGAACTGACTTTACTAGGACACTATATATCAGAATGAACTAAGGAGAAAACAGACTCTGCATGACTCTCAACACTACGTGGAAAGGAGGCTCGGGTATGTTTCCCAAGCTGACACGACTCACAATCTAATGTAGACAAACTAGATAAACTAGGCACCATCTTCTGAAGTTTGGATAGATTCGGATGTCCTAAACGTCTGTGGATTAGGTCTGGAGGATCTGTAACTAGACATGTTGTGGAAGGATTGAGTGAGTTAAGGTAGTAAAGGCCTTCTGATTCACGTCCTGTACCAATTGTCCGTCCCGTACTGCGGTCCTGCATAATAAAGGAATCGTCAGTAAAATATATACCACAATGGAGGGCACGAGTCAAACGACTAACAGATGCAAGACTAAAAGGACAGTCAGGGACATAAAGAACGGAATCTAGGGTGATAGAATACAAAGGGTTAGCTTGTCCAACTCATTTTGCCTTAGTTTGACATCCATTGGCTAAAAGTAACAGTGGGAAGAGACTGTGAATATACAATATTCGACAAAAGTGATTTATTACCAGAGATGTGATCAGAAGCACCTGAGTCCATGACCCATGGTCCAAGAGTACTAGACTGGGAAACACAAGCAAAAGAATTACCAGCAACAGAAGTATCAGTCTGGGCATCCGAGGCTACTTGTGGAGATGTCTGCTTACTTGCTCGATACTGAAGGAGCCCATTATATTCTTCTTTAGATAAAGAAAATCATTGGTTACCTGTAGTCTCGGTCTGAGCAACGTAAGCATTTTTGGGTGGACGACCATGTAAGGAACAGCACATTTCACGAGTGTCCAAGTTTGTGACAATAAGAACACTTGGGTCTAGATCTTCCAAAACGACCTCCTCCTCGTCTATTCTCCATAGTTTGAGACACCCGAACATCCACTGTTTGGGATGCAAGAATAGAAGAATCAAGTATCTGTGATGAGATCACTGGGTGACTTGGTGCTGCAGCAAGGCGGAGTAATCGAGAGAATAATTTATCAACTGTGGGGACAGTCGGACTAGCCAAAATCTGGTCGCGTACGGAATCAAGATCATTAGGAAGTCTAGCGAGGGTAAGAACTAGAAACATCTTTTGTCGCTGCTAGAACTAGAAACATCTTCTGTCGCTGCTCTTGTTGTTTTTCCACACTAGCAGAAACTGGCATCAACTTCTCAAATTCCTACATGACTGCCTGTACTTGACCCAAGTAAGTAGACATATCTAGTTCCTGCTTCTTTAAGTTTGTCATCCGCGATATCACATCATAGAAGCGGGATATGTCATTAGTGTATAAGGTACGAGCCTTTGCCCAAACCAAATAACATGTCTGGAATGGACGAAACAACGGCATCAACTTGGAATCAATAGATCGCCACAGGATGCTACATAACTGAGCATCGATCTTTGCCCAAAGTGTTATCGCCTTTTCGTCTCCTTCGCTAGACTGTTTGATTAGATGATCTTGAACACCTTGACATTTACACCACAACTCGACAGATGAAGCCCAAGCTAAGTAATTTGAACTTCCCATTAAAGATTCTGAGGTAATCATAATACTAGAGCTTCCAGAACTCATGTTTTTAGACCCAAAAACATCAAATCCCAAAGACATCGTTGCAAATTATTACCAAATAAGAGAAAGAATCAACTGTAATCCACTGAAACAGAGTAAGGAAACACTGAAACAGAATAATAAATTACTGTAGCTGCCGGAATCTACTAACGAAAAAACTCAAAGTGGTTGGAATGAAACAAAAACAGTAGGGGTAGGATCGGAATTACCAGACGACCCAACTATTCTAAAGGGACTTTTTTTTAAAATGGCCGGAAGTGGGCGTACGCGCCGGAGCGTGAGCTCACGCGCGTGAGCTTCTGGTGGCGCGTGGGGGCGCCTGAGGAGGCTTCTGCCGGAGATTTTTATTGGGGTTTGGTCGCCGGACAATGACTACTCTTGTGGTAGTGTTGGATTTTGCACAACACTGACGGAGATAAAGCAGACGCAAACAACCTTGAAAAAGTCGCCGGAAAAAGACTTCTGGTGACTGATTTCTGTTCCCGGAGTCGCTAGAATTTATGCACAGCGATAAATCTCTCACAATTGCTCTGATACCATGTGAGAAAGCACGGGAGAAAATATATTATTGATATTAGATGGATGAATACAATACAAGAGGTCCTTATTTATAGCTATACACTACAAGGACATATTACTCTTATTCCAATGTGGGACAAGACTATATTATG
Organism: Nicotiana tomentosiformis; assembly: GCF_000390325.3. NCBI lineage: Eukaryota > Viridiplantae > Streptophyta > Magnoliopsida > Solanales > Solanaceae > Nicotiana > Nicotiana tomentosiformis. The sequence goes on along the minus strand of NC_090812.1, from coordinate 86,499,744 downwards.
TACATAGGTCTAAACTAACAACTACAATGAATCACAAGACAAAAATATAGTTCGCTTCACTTGAAACATCATTATGCATTACATGATAGATGATACTTTACCCACTTAGAATGTTCTTTATGGGACTCAATCAATTGGGTATTGGCAGAACAATTCATCTGATATACAATCTGTTTTTGTTTTGTGTAGAGCAGTGAGGTTGAAGTTCTAGTCATGAGACACAACCAACCGGCCAAGCAACACATGAAACTGCAAGTTCACCCAAATAATCTAGCATGAAAGGAAACAACAAGCAGCTGACGGAAGATTCAATTTGACCCCTTGAGTGGCTAAAAGGAGAAACCCTCCAGTATATTTATGCCAAAGTTTTGTAAAGAGAAACATTAAATGCCACTAAAACAATTATGAAGAAACTATAAAAAAGGGCAGCACGGTGCACAAGGCATCCCGCGTTCACGCAAGGTCCAAGGAAGAACCGCACCCCAAGGGTATATGATGTAAACAACCTACCTTAATGCAAGCATTAGTGGCTGCTTCCATGGCTCGAACCTGTGACATATAGGTCACACGGAGACAACTTTACCGTTGCTCCAAGACTCCCCTTCAATGAAGAAACTATACGAGAAGTTAACAAATTAAGATTTGTATCTAAAAGACCTAGACTTATGTTTATAGCATGTGCAGAATTAGAACTTGCATACCTTGAAATTAAACAATATTCAAAAGAGATGAATATCATACCAAATAATCAAAAAAAGAGATGAATATCATACCAAGTTTTCAAAAGCTTCATTGTTGAGAAACTGCATTACACCAGTGTTCATAAGATCCCTCAAAGGAACTTAATGACTTTATTATGGATTCATAGACCTTAATCCCCTCCAAGTAAACAGTATCCTTGAGGAACTGCCAGGAGAACAAATGATTGGCATCAGAGAAACAAGTGTTTATTGACTTGTCATAAATAGAAGCAGCAACAAACCTCATTGTGGTCATGCAGTAAGATGGGGGTGTTCTTCATAGGGGAGAAACCAAAGGTGGGAATTCCCAGTCGTCTCATGAATCGAGCATCAGTTGTCGACGCTAATATTTCAGGCTTGGAGAGTTTGCCCCCAGCGCTAGTAACAGCTTCATTAAAAACAGACCACCAAGGGTTGGAATCGGAAGTGAGTGTCATCAAAGGACATCCCATGTTGTCCCTCAGGAATCCTTTCTCGGTTATCTGCCATATTACAAGAAGCCTGAGATTCAGAAGACCAAAAGTACACCATCTTGTCCATTTTTTGTGTTTAGTATACAAATAAAATATCACCCAAATGCAAACTTCTTAAAAACTGGTGAGTAACGCATAAAAATGGGAATGGGGAAAAAACACAAGCTTCATCTACCAAACCACGAATCCCAACTACTACTTACATTGGAAATGATGTCTCTGCTCAAAATTAACTGATATACTATCCATTTAGAGTTGTCCCACAAGCAAACGTTTCTTTTAAATAAATACAGCTGTCCAGCGGAATGACTAGATGATTCATATTAAGGCATAGTTGATTGATTGACTGATTGATAAATAGAGTTGTCCCAATTGTGACAACTTCCTAAAAGAAAACGTTTTTCATTACACGATCCGGCACTTTTTGATATCATTCGATCAGAAAGGTATAATGGCGCCCAATTTAAAGAGAGCAATCTTGGAACAGCTTCAGAAATACAAGATTCAGACAATTGGAGGTAAACATGGAATCTTAAACTCTTAGTTATCTCTGGATTTCCAGCCAGATTAATCCTGCTTTGTGATTTCCAAGTTCCAACCAAACCATTCTTCTCTGATCCTTCCTCTTCCCAAAACCCTCTCTCTTCTTAACATGTCTCCCACAGCAGCAACACTTTTACTTGTCATCTTTAAGTCCAGATTGGCAAAATGTAATTGATCATATAGTAGCAGCTATGACAACGTGGAGTGTCATCAATTTAAAACTAGTGTAAAATCCATTTTAGATGGAAAAGAATGCCTTCTTCTCAGCTGGGGAAAGGTCATATGAAATCATTGGGGAAAAAAGGGAATGCCAATCCACGTGGTTTGAATGGATGCAAAGAAGGAATTCTTTGTTAGTAGAATTAGAGTTGAAAGCAACAGATTTTTGTGGATCTGCAAAAGTATAGATGAAAGCATCTGAAGAACCAGAGAGATCTCCTTTGGAAATAGAGCAAATGGGAACAACTATATGAATTTTACATCATCCAAAACTAAAATGAATGTGGAGGATTCAGTAGAAACACTATATTAGAAAGGAGAAGGACAAGATTGATCATAATCAAACCCTGGAGCAGACCATTGCCAACAAATTGATGAAATTCAAGAAGGAATTTCTTCTTCAATATAACCTTCCCCTATTATCACTTCAGAATCTTGTTCATTGTCGGATTCATGTCGATTCAGATTGATATTTGGGTATTGTATTACCTCTTTCTTTTTCTCCCTCTTATCAGTCCAGAAATTATCCAGAAATAGCCACACTGAAAAGATGGTAGGAAACAAGTTCAGCAGTGCAAAAACGTTCAACAGCCAGAACCCCTTTGTAGACGTGAACAAGCAATCTCTAAAATCAAGAAAAGACTTTCTAGCAAAGTGTGGGCAATTTGGTGAACTGGTGGCAGAAGGAACAAAAAAACGTAGTAGAACAATGGATACAATCAAATAGGAACATCTACGGGACAAGCGTTTGTTGCTTCTGTTCAAGTTCCCGTCGGAAACAGTTGAAGGACCTCAAGCTTCACTTGAACTAGTGGTCTACAACCACCACTTGCCACACTTAGCTCCCGTTTGGACATAGATTTTTTTTACTTTTATTCAAAGACAATTTTGAAAACATTGCCTGTTCATGGAATTTGATCAGTTTTTGAAAAAAAATTATAAAATTTCCAAAACTGGTTTGGGTCATTTTTTGGGCGAAATTTTTTCTTCCACTCACAAAACTTCAACTTTTTTATATGTAAAATGCATGTACAAACACAACTTCAACTTCCAAAAACTATTTTTCAGCACAACTTCAAAAACTCTTTTTTTCAAGTTTCAACCAAATCTATGTCCAAAGGCTTACTTAGTATCTAGTCCATCACTCCATCTCATATTGTGTCAACACAACCCATTATGTTTCCCGGTGCATACATCATTTTCCAACTCTTTCATATATTGGACCATTCCAAGAAGTCACTGGGAGTATGCTCTACAGATTTACTGAGACAGTGGCCTCGAGTTGTGATCCCTCGGACTGACCAGACATAGTGGATTCCTTTTTGTTCATTTGCCAGCTCTGCACTTTGTCTTTTCTGCTGCTTTTCCACTTCATTCTTCTCAGATTCAATCTTCTGAATTGCTTGCTTGAGTCTTTGCTTGACTCTTTGCCGTTGTCTAATCTTCTCTAAGTTAGGTAGTCGCTGTTAGTTGGTTCAGCTTCTCTTACCCTTTGTTGACAACCCGCTGGTCTTTGACAACATTAGCCTTAGGCTTGATCATCTTCCTCAGCTTCTCTTGAATCTTATCAGTGACAAAGATACAGAGACCTGAGACTCCTTTGTAGATGTTGATATCCAATAAGCACTTCTTCTAGTTTAGAGTCAAATCTTGCATAGATCGAGACTTGGGAGGACAGGAACTTTCTTGCTTTTCTTGTTTGGATGGCAGTTCTTGTCAGCAGTGATGTTCTTTCAAACAATAGAGTTTCTTCGTGAAGCATGGTTCGTTCCTGTCTGCCTGGTTCCACTGATTCTTTTAAGGTGGAGTTCTGCACTTGCGACCCCTTCGGAGATATCGGTCTCCTCTGTGAAGCTGGCACATGAGCACATCTTGTGAGAATTGAGAGCAGTATTGGTAATGGCTACCATATTATCAAATACTGGCAAGAAAGTGTCAACATCAGTCACCATATGTTAAATAAAATGAACATGCAGTATCATTGATTGCTTTCCAGCTAGCATCGCGAAAGACGACGCAGTTGTTGCTAATATGAGTTGTCACTTATGAGTTGTCACTTGCCTGTTCTTCAATTCTTCAACTGATGGATGTTTGTATGCTTCTGGAAGTCTGATCCGCTTATCCTAAAGAAAATAGTCAAACATCAAGTTAGCTTTAGAAGTATCAATCATGTAGCTTTCTTTGTTCTCAATCTTCACCAACTTCTTAGCTTTTGACAACTTGAGAGCAGAACAAGAATATGGTTTTTCTCATATGTTTCGACAGCATGAACCTAAGCAGACTACTTCTCCTCATAATCAGTAGGCTTGGCCAGTTCACTGAATTTATGATGGACACGAGATAAGGACCTTTTCCTCTGCTGGCTCTTCGTTGCTTCTCGCCAAGAATGAACTGCTACACCTTTGTAGCTTTGGTGACCAGCTAAGTAAGAGCCACGAACTCCTACGCTATGAGTATTTCTTTGAACCCAGGGATGAAAGTTGGCAACATATAATGCATACTGAGATTCCGGAATTGTATGTTGCATCTAGTGCGCATCTTCTGATATCTCTCCAGGAAATCAACAACAGATTCATCAACCTACTGTAATAACCAGTCATGGAACATTCTCTCCATGTCAGCCCAGCTTTGAGCTGAATTGGCAGGCAACGAAAAGTACTAGGCAAAGATAGTTTTTGTCCACAACAAGGGAAAGCATCTTATGCCCTTCTTTATGTGCAACCTCCCCCCGCATTCTGCAATAAATGCCGATGCGATCTTCGGTAGATTTGTTATCTTCTCAGGAAAAAAATGACAAATCTTGGAAGTTTGAAACCTCTTGGAAGAGGCACATCCGTCAATCCAGTCAGAACAGGTACAGACATTTGTCTACTGGCTTCAAGTTTATTCCAAAATGCATCATCATTTTGGCCGGTGCACTTAGAATGTAGAGTTGTAAAATTGCTGGCTCATCTGCTCAGATGCAGGATTTGGTATAGAGATTGCCGAAGGCTGGGTTGGTCATGGTTATGCATGTGCTTGCCAGGCCAGCGCGGGTAGAAATATGGCTGATTTGGAACAACCCATGTCTGCTTTCCTAAGTGATTTTCTGATATAGGCAAGTCCCAAGTACGGATGATGTTTGACACGTTATTAAAGATCTGCTGATGAAGGAAACCTCCGACTTATGGATCTGAAAGAAAAGGGGTTGTAGGTAAGGCAAAATTACATGTTGAATTAGTAAGCTTCTTAGCCAAGTTGACTTGACTGAACTGAAGATTAGACTGTGACACTGGGTACTGTTTCCATATAAAAAGATTAGTCAGTAGGAGCTGACAATGCTTAATTTGCCATCTAAGCCGCGAAACTTGATGGAATCAATCGCCCTCCCGGACATTCATATTCCCCTGCTAAGGAGTCATCCTGAACCGAGGCCTTGGTAGGTCTAAACCGATTGGTAATTGAAGTTGGTCATAGATTGATCTTCTTGTTGTCTTACCACCTTAAACATTTAGTCCGGAGAAAAGTGGACCTCAATTTGCACTGCAGGTTTCTACTTTACCAATAGGTTGGGGGAACTAGTGAATCATGTCATTAATATATGTTAAGAATATGGATCTTCGACCTAACTCAACCGCAGAAGCTAGCTTATAAGTTGAGGATTGCCCAAGATCATATAAGGAGATTGTTTTTTAATTACCAACAGATGTTGGACTCAACACACCTTGCACGCCCAGTACTGGACATCTGGAACGTGGACAGTATAAGATGGGGGCCCAACATCCGGTTAATAATGAATTGGGATAAACCTGGATCATTTTAAGAAAATGGACCTTCAGCCTAACTCAACCTTAAAAGCTAGCTCATGAGATGAAGATTGCCTAAGACCATATAAAGAGACCCGTTTTTTAATTCCCACCTGATGTATGACTCAACAATATCCATGTCGATTTCTCTTGTATGAATGATGTGTTTATTATCATGGGAGGTGAACCAAAATGTCCTTCATGCGGAACCATGATAGGTTGATGTCGATTGGAGGAACTTATGCCAGTGTAATTGTACCCTGCGATTTATCATATGTTTGAGTGGGAGAACCATGAGTTACAATCCTTTTTTCCCTGGCTGTTGGTTGTTGCCCTATGCTGAGAAGATTCTTGCCCCATTATAGTTCATGCACAAGTGAAATCAAGTCCTAAAAGAGTAAACTTTGAGAACTATAGAAAAAAAGTCCTATCGAGCATAGCAAAGAATATTGTTGGCTTAAACTAAGTTGCTCGGACTCTTCACTTTTGGTGCCGCACCCGTGTCGACATGACATGGGTGTCGGTGTGGGATGTGGGATCCGTACCGGATCTGGTCAAGCGATTTTGGGTACTTTTGACAAAAATCGACGGAGAAATTTGGAACAGATACAACGATTTCCAAAATCAAAACAAAAGATAGGGTGAAATTGAAGAAAATGGTGTATAAAGAAATTTATATGTCAATCATTCTCCATTTATCTCAATCTTTTTTAGAATACATTATAAGGTTTCCACGTAATGTCTCGTAAGTAGGACATATTTTTATAACTTTATTTTTAGACATTTGAATTATTTTTAGCCGAATCCCCGCACCTATATTCGTAACTGAATTCGTAAGAGAGCTGGTAAGAAAAGCTGTAAAAAAAAAAAGAGAGAAGATTAAAGGAATTTGAAGGAAATGAATATAAGTTTATTGACTGCCGTAATGATTATGATGATGTCCATCCATGCATAAAGGATCCTACTTATACATATAAGGTCGAGCATAACTTTCTAATCGTGCATTCTATTTTTATCTCTAAAATCTGGGCACGATCTTGATGATGCAAGAGTGGTTTACTGCTCATTTGGTTGTTCTCATTGCATGTGCAATAACCTAATTGTCCCACGTTCAATCAGCGTAGCCTTGTTTAGAATTCTACGGGAAAATAGTTACTTAACTGAGTCATTACATGATAAACCTTGTACAACTTGGTTGACAAATTAACTCCTTCGCTTATTTCGAGAAGTGGAAGCTTGATTCTTCAGGTTTTGAGTTGATGGATATGTCATATAATCAGTTGTACTCCTTGGATTTGGTCCATTTTTTGTAGACATCCAACTTGCTTCCCTTAGTAGGCTTTGGCCATAGATACAAAAAAAAAAAAAAAAAATAGTTAAAAAATTGTATTTGGAAGTTGAAGTTGTGTTTCGATATGATACTTTTAAAAAAGTTAATATTTTGTGAGAGGAGAAAATTGATTTTTTGAAAAATATTGAAACTTTTTTACCACTTTTTGGTTTTCAAAAACTGTTTTTCAAAAAATCTCCAAAAACTGACATTTTTTTATGGGCAAACAATTATTTCAATTTTGTTTTTTTGAAAAAGAGTACGGATTTTGCATGGCCAAAACGGCAGCTTAGTTTGTTAGATGGAGATGTAGCCAGTTCCATATCCCAATTTTGGTGTTAACAACAGTCAATCTGCTGCTATGTCTTTGTAAGATTTTCTGTTTGCCACCTTCAAATGGATATCGATAGTTCAAAGAGCAGGAAGAGCTTCTTTCTGGAAATTTATTGAGAAGAGACTAAAGCACCCGCTAAAGTCACCCACTTATAATATTCCATTTTATTCAGAATGTTGAAATTGGCCTTCTTTAGTCTCACAAAATCCTCTAAAGGACATTGTAATTAGTACGCTCCTAAACCAAGGCATTGAAGCTATTCCTTTTCTAAGAGAAATGACATCCAAAATACAATTCCCATCGCTTTTGGGAACACAGCAGCATCAAATTACCTAAATCCTTGAGAAGTGAGAACCACTAGCTCAATTCTGCTTTGGAGCTATAGTCCGTTGATTCATGAAAGTACTTCCTTTGATTCACTGCACAAGATAGTCTTGTGATATCTCTCGCTCTCTCATTGCCTAATTTTCCCTCTTTTTTGGAGTTCACTAATGAGTTTTGTCTCTTCAATTAAGGCAACAACAGAAACCTACTTGCTGATATTACCAACTTAATTTAAACTGCTATTCAAATATTTCAGTATACTATTGATATACCTCAAATTTTCCGAACAATTCTGGTAAGATAATAAAGAGCACTATCATTTTTAATCTAAAGCCAAAAGATATGCTAAGGTCTGCAAACTAACAACGATAAGCACAAAGAAAAAGCAACTATTCACCTCATATGTCATGTTCCTCCAAGCTGGTGCCCATTGCTCTTCAATTATCTTCCTCATAAGCTGTGGATCAGCCGTTGGTGGCATCCTAATATCAAATCCTGCCTCAGCTTCAGAGGGTTGCATGTTCATTACAAATCCCTGCACAAGCAAATCAGAAGGCCTCCATAAATCATAACTCCTAATTAAAGAACAAAAATATAAGCAGAACCATAAACAACTAGGAAATATAAGCCCACTAAACCATAAGCCAATGTTGCCTAATACAGAGAAAGCTGTTAACGGAACAGGAACAAGTTCATAATTCGTTCTTAAACTTAAAAGTTATTCCCTATTGGTAGGTTTCTTTGGATCATACTTCAATATACTTTTTTTTTATAACCGTGGTGTCCGGGCCAGCTTGCGCGCACCTCAACTAATTCCACGGGATATCTGACACCTCCCACCAGCAACAGGTACCAGGTAATATACTTTAAGAACCACAAAATCTTTTAAGCTAAACAGAACTTGAAAGACTAATCACCAAGAAACTATTATTGGCATCACATATTTCTAAATTGAATTGGAAAGAGAAACAATAACAATTCGGATGACTACATTTAGCATTCCAAATTACTACAGTATCATTTCCCAAATTACAGTAGGCTTTAAGATATGGGATTAGGCAGAACATAGCACTACAGTAACTTTGGCCCAAACTATGTATTAAGAAATGCACTAAATATGTACAAAAATTAACTCAAAACATAGCAATTGAGATTGCTGTCCTAGAATCCAGAACACATAAAATTCAAATCTTAGATCCGCCCCTTATAGACCCCCTTCAACAGGAGCTCGAAAAACAACACATCTCAAAAGATCAAACTCAATCGAAAATTCAAAAACTCACAGTTGGGGAAGGAATTCCAGCCTTGAGAAACACTGGATTCACAGAAATGACTTCAGAATTAGCAGCCAATCCAGCCTTGACTATATCAAACTTAGACTCCCTAAACTTAGTAATAAACTCAATACTCTTCATTAAATTCTCCATAGCAGTATTATCATACAATCTTGACCCATGTCCAGGTGTTCCAACAGCCTTAATCACCATATGCCAAGGTGTCCTATCAGCATAAAACACCCTAAACTCATCATTAGTTGAAGCCTGTCCCTCGTCCATCACAAACCCAACATTTAACTCTTTAAACTCTTTAGTCTCCACAAACTTCCCCATCCCATCAAACCCACCCACCTCCTCCTCGGGCACGTATAAAATATGAACATTTCTTAAAAGGTTTAAAGTCGGGATATTTGCTCTGTATCGCTTTGATTGCCTCCAAATACTGCATGCCAATGCACTTATCGTCCTGGGCGCCACGTGCAAAGATTCTTCCATCGGAAGTTTTATGAGCTGAAAAGGGTGGGTGGGTCCACTTTTCGGGCTCGGCGGGGACGGAGTCGAGATGGGAGTTGAAAAGAATGGAGGGGAGTGAAGGGTTGGAGGTACCGGGCCAGGTTAACAATAGGAGGGGTATGGTGGGGGTTAGGTGGAGGACTTTGGAGTGGAGGTTTGGGATGGAGCTGGCGAAGTTGATGAGGTAAGTGATGGGGGAAGTGTAGTTTGGGTTAGGGTGGGCGGTGTTGATTCTGAGGTAATTTTGGAAACGGGAAATGGGTGTGTCTGATTCGGAGGCACAGATAGCGGAGAGTGAGAGGAAGAACAAGAGGAGTGGGATACGTTGGAGGGGATTGAACATGGTGAAAAGAGCTTTGAGTGTGGACTGTTGAGGGGATCTAAATTTTGAGACTTTTGAAAACTTGTAGTATTAATTTCGGGTCAAATATATCCTCTCTATATAAAATTGTTTAAACTTACCCTTTGTCTCTATTTTTTACTGAGTGCCTCGTGGCATCTACTTATTAAAAATTATGGGTGTTTAACGGGCGGGTTGGGACGGGTTGGACACAAAAAAAATCAGTCCGTCCGTTTAACGTTGCGGGCTGTTAGTGGGCTGTACTTTTTCGAGTTTTTTTTGTCCGTCCGGGTTTGGGCTTAGTGGGCTGTTAGCGGGCCGTGGAATTTTATTTTTTTTTAAAGTAAATTTTATTTTTCTTATTCAATGTTATTGATACTTAAGGTTTGAAAACTTTTAAGACTTAGAATTAAACTTTGAAGTTTAAAGTTTTAAATTTGAAATTTGAATTATATAATTTTAAAATTGAAATTTAAAAGTAAGTGGCTACAAAAAATTATTTAATAAGACCAATTGGCAATATGTAAAGATCAAGCTCCGAAGACTTTTATTTGATATTTTTATTGAATAATATATAACACTTCAAATTAAGTTGCAAGTTCTTTTTTGATTTTGTTATTTTTAAACATGCAAATTAAAAGTTTACAACAATTATAAAAAAAAAAATAGTACATCAAATATTTTGCATCATTTTTGTAAGTTCATCCATGTCAACATGAGATTTTTGGTTTCCGGCATTGGTTGAATCAGCACCATAAACCATTATATCTCCAATTTCTTGGTCCTCCGCTTCATCTACCTCGTCACGCCCTTGATTTCGTCGTTATGATCTTATCCGATCTCTGAAGTACACTAGAATTTCTAAAGCGTTTCTACCCAATGAATGACGGGTATCTCCTAGTTGCTGCCTTGCTTGGCTAAATGCGCTCTCTTATGCGACTGTTGAAATCAGCACATTTAGCACGTCTCGAGCCATGGCCGAAAGAACAGGAAATTTATTTGAGTTGCTCCTCCACCAACCCAGTGGTAGAAATTCCTTTGTGTCGGGCTCTGACTTTTGCAAGTAGAATTGAAGTTCATCAATATTCCTGCTACTGGTTTGTTGATGCTCCCCTAGTGTAGACCAAATCAAATAATCTTCAACACCATCATTATCATCCAAAGCACTGGTCCCAGATGTTGAAACTGAACTTGAAGAAATATTTGCATCTACCGCAGAAGAAGCATCAACAATATTAGCATAATAATTATATAATGTTTCTAAATGTTTGTGTAAATCAGAAATACAAGTGTCAATATTAGGAGTTTCAGTTGGTCCATTAAATTAAAAATAAAAAAATTATTAAAAAAAATCGTAAAAAAATGGGCTGAACCGGGCTGTAGCCCGTTAACGGGTTAACGGTCTTAGCGGGTTCCGGTGCACCGGTATCAAAAAACTATTCGTTTGAAACCCGCTCCCGCCCAACCCGTCCCAGCCTGCCCCCACACTACAGTACCGGGCTGACCCGGGCTGAACCGGACTGTAAACGGGTCAGCCCGACCCGATTAACAGGTATATTAAAAACCCACCCCAATTTAATCTATCCGATTCAAAACTCACTATCCATTATCCGACCCGTTGCCCGACTACAAAGCTGGTTAGCCGTTAGTGAGCGCAAAGTGGGTACCAAATCTGGCTTGTGCATAAATCTGGAAAACTAGCTTTGTTCTTCTATCTTTGTTGATTCTTGCTCAAAATTTCCAACCCAACTTCTTTAAATCTTCACAAAAAATGTCATAATTTGAGATATAAGCTCCCTAAGAGATCCCCAACAAAATCCAGTAACACCTCCTAGAAATAGTTCACAATTTTAAAACCCATTTTTGAGCTAAGCTTCAAAGCTTTCTTCAATGGAGTTCTAATGGAGTTTTAGCTATTGCTTCACGTACTAGCTTTCCAACAATGTTCTAAATAATAATTTCAAGAAGAAATGCAGCTCAACTCTTTCATTATTTCATACCCGACGCTCTTTTTTTGTAATCTCAGTTTTCGAACTCTGAAGGTCCGACTATGGAGGTCACGAAATTTTCAAACTGCACGCTCTACATTTTGGATCTGATTTTAAAGCTTCTTTTCTTATTTACACTTTCCGGCATTCCCAACTAATTAAAATTACAGTATCCCACAAACAACAGAATCATAGTAACCAACTTAAACCCAAAAAGAAAATAGATCTAAAAAAATTAACAATTGAATTAATCAATTATCCTTTTGAAGCAAAGCTGAGCCTTCCAGCTTTTCCACTTCAAACAAACCTGGCAGCGGAAACGAAGCTTCATTTGTTTAAAATTTCACAAATTAAAGTCGAATTTAATGTTTTGGAAAAAACAAAATTCTAGGCCCAGAATGAATGGAGAGTTTGAGAGAGAGGGGGGGGAGCCTTAATGAAACTGAAAGCAACTCCAATGAAGTAAAAAGAAAAAGCAAAGCAAATCAGTAGCCATAGAAACAAAATTGTCGTGAAATGTGAAATGAGGAAGAAGAAACCTATGCATAAGGAACGGTTACCAAATAAGACTTCCGGTTAGGTAACGGGTAGAAACCGGATGGATTAAATTGGGGTGGGTCTTTTAATAAGGAGATGTCACGTGGCACTTCGTCAAAAATAGGGGCAAATCTAACCCATAGTTTAACGGTAGGGTCTCAAATGACCCAATAATGAGACGGAGGGTAAGTTTAAACAATTTTCGATAGTAGATGGATATATTTGACCATTTTCCGTAATTTCTAAAGGCAGAATAGACCGGGAGGCCCATGTACTTGTGCAGCTGTGTCACGTCGATGTTCGTACTTACAATTTGCCAACCAAACCCCTCTGCCCTTAAAAACTAAGCATTTTAAACTTCACTCATCCTATGTGGCATTTTTTATTGAAGTACGTGTGCTACACCCGTTTAAGGAGCGTGAGGCCTATTAAAAAGGCACCAAGAGCCAATTTTTGGCTGTCATAATTTCTTGCCTTAGCTTTGATTTTGTTAGCTAGAATAGTTTCTTGTAGCTATATTTATGTTATGTAATTGGTTTTGGCTAGATTTAAGCCATTCAGAGTCGGATATCCGTGGAAAGAGCATTGTGACAGATTGATTTGAGCTTGGTTCGAGGTAAGTGGCTTGCCTAACCTTGCGTGGGAGAACTCCCCTTAAGATTTGATACTGTTTGATATGTGAGCGCCGTGTACGTGAGGTGACGAGTATGTACACGGGCTATTTGTTGTAAAACTCCATTTTTCACTAAGTCATAATTTATTTTCTCCTTATTTGAAACACACTAGCATAAGTAACTTTCCTGTTTAGACTAGAATAGCATGCCTACTTGTTTAACTGCCTATTTGAACTATGTGCAGCATGTTTAGTGAAATTACCTGCTAGTCTTGACTTGAACTTAGTCTAAACTGTAGGATTTCTTGCTGTAACTGTTATTTCGATTGGTGCGCTGCATATTTACTTTGGGAATACGGAACGGTATTCTGGGAGATCCCCATGTACTGCATATTTACTTTGGGACTACAGGAACGGTATTCCGGGAGATCCCCCTTCTCATCATATTTATTTTGGGACTATGGAACGGTATTCCGGGAGATCCCCCTGCACATTTACGTTTGGGACTACGAGACGGTATCTCGGGAGATCACTTGTTGTTATCACTGTGTTCTGAGCTGTTGTCTTTCATTGATTTTATTCCTGTTAGATTTCCGTATTTATTTTTACTGCGATATTTCATTCTATCTTATTTCATTATATTTATTCCAGTAGGGCCCTGACCTGATCTCGTCACTACTCGACCGAGGTTAGGCTTGGCACTTACTGGTATCGTTGTGGTGTACTCACGCCCTTTCCTGCACATATTTTTCCGTGTGCAGATCCAAGTTCATCTTACCAGCCTCGTCACTAGTTGCAGTTGGTGCTGCTTATTGAAGACTTCAAGGTACATCTGCCCGTGCCCGCAGATCCTCGGAGTCCCCCTCTATTCCCCTATGTTCATTTTTCCTTCCTTCTGTAGAAATGATGTATAGAAGAGTTAAGACTTCTTAGTAGCTTGTGATTTGCGGGTTTCCGGGTTTTGGGAATGTTTTTCGTACTTTTTTAGAGGTGATAATTGTATATGCCGAGTGGCATTCAGTTGCTTATTAGATATTTGTTACTGGTAGTAGTTAATGTTCATGTTTTTGTTTCATTTCCGCAAAGTGTTAGGCTTACCTAGTCGTAGAGACTAGGTGTCATCACGACGGTTCATAGAGGGAGAAATTGGGTCGTGACAAGTTGGTATCAGAGCCCTATGTTCATAGGAGTCGTGAGTCACAAGCCGATTTATTAGAGTCTCACGGATCGGTACAGAGACGTCTGTACTTATCTTCGGGAGGCAATGGAACTATTAGGAACAAACATACTTCTTTTGATTCCTTGTCGTGCAAGTTATTGGCATCAAATTCTAAAAATTTCTCTATTCTATTATTTCTCACAAAGGGTGAGGACCCGTACTGAAGGATCTGATGACCAGGCACCCGTGCCCCCCTGTTAGAGCTGCCAGAGGCCGGGGCCAGGGTAGAGTACGACAATGCGGTGCAGCCAGAGCACCCGCGCGAGCTGCGACAGAGGAGTCCCCAGAAGTTCCAGCTGGAGGGCAGGTACCGGAGGTTCCTATTGCTGCACCAGCCCTCCAGGAGACTCTAACCTAGTTCATGAGCATGTTCAACACCTTAGCTCAGGCTGGATTGATTTCGTTAGCTCCCACCACATCTTAGGCTAGGGGAGGGGCACAGACTCCCGCAGCCCACACTCCTGAGCAGAGGGTCCAGGTTGAGCAGTCCCCAGAGTTCATTCCTATGTCGCTGGTAGCCCCGGTTCAGCATGAGACCAGGACAACCGCTTCTAAGGTGGAGCAACTCAGACTTGAGAGGTATAAGAAGTACCACCCACCTACCTTCAGCGGATTGGCTACAGATAATTCTCAAGATTTTCTGGAGGAGTGTCATCGTATTCTCCGTACTATGGGCGTAGCGGAGACGAGTGGGGTTTCTTTTACCCTTTTTCCAGCTTAGAGGAGCAGCCTATCAGTGGTGGCGTGCTTATGAGTTGAGTAGTCCGTATAAGGCAGCTTCACTCACATGGACTCAGTTCTCGGACATATTTTTGAGAGAGTATGTCCCTCAGATCCTCAGGGACTCATGACGCGTGGAGTTTGAGCAGCTACGCCAGGGTGCTATGATTGTGTCGGAGTATGCAGTCCGCTTCAGTGATTTGGCTCGACATGCACCGGCCTTGGTTGCCACAGTTCAAGAGAGGGTTCGACGATTTATTGAGGGAATCCACCCCAGTATCAGGATTAGTATGGTTAGGGAGCTGGAGATGGATATTTCTTACCAGTAGGTTGTGAGTATTGCTAGGAGATTGGAGGGCATGCTTGCCCGGGACCGAGAGGATAGAGAGGCCAAAAAGGTCTCGAGAGACTGGTTCTTATTCTGGAGCCCGTGCCCCAGCAACTCGCAATGGTAGGGGTTATATGGGTCGCCCTGTTCATTCAGCTCTTCCAGCTGCCAGTGGTGTTCCAGCCCCTTCTAGGCCCAGGAGCTTTATTATGCACCGCCAGTATCTAGTGTGCCTCCTACTCGGGGTGCTTTTAGCGGCCAGTCCAGCAGACCTGGCCCAAGTCAGTCGCAGCAGCCATGCCCTCCGAGAGGTTGCTTTGAGTGTGGGGACATCCTCCATATGGTGAGGGATTGCCCTAGACTTAGGGGGTTGCACCTCCACAGACTTCTCAGCCACTACGTGCTCCACCGGGTCCTCAGTCCATAATTCTAGCACCAGCTACCACCCCACCTGCTCAGCCAGCGCGAGGTGGAGGTCGAGTTGGTCGAGGTCGCCCTAGAGGGGGAGGTCATGCCAGATATTATGCTCTTCCGGCTCGTACAGAGGCAGTTGCTTCCGACTATGTCATTACAGGTATTGTTCTAGTCTATCATAGAGATGCGTCGGTATTATTTGACCCAGGCTCTACGTATTCATATGTGTCCTCTTATATTTCCCCACATTTGGGCGTATCTCGGGATCCTTTGAGTTCCCCTATTTATGTGTTTACTCCTGTGGGAGATTCTCTTATTATGGACCGTGTGTATCGGTCGTGTTTGATTGCTCTTAGTGGTTTTGAGACCAGAGCTGACTTATTATTACTCAACATGGTAGATTTTGATGTAATCTTGGGCATGGACTGGTTGTCACCCCATTATGCTATTTTTGATTGTCACGCTAAGACCGTGACGCTGCCTATGCCAGGCTTACCACGATTATAGTGGAGAGGTACCTTAGAGTATACTCCCCGCAGAGTTATTTTATTTCTTAAGGCTCAACGAATGGTTGAGAAGGGGTGCGACGCATATTTAGCTTATGTGAGATATGTCAGTATTGATACCCCTACAGTTGAGTCAGTTCCAATAGTGAGGGATTTCCCAGATGTGTTTCTAGTTGATCTTTCGGGTATGCCGCCCGACAGAGATATTGATTTCGGCATTGATTTGTTGCCGGGCACTCAGTCCATCTCTATTCCTCCATACCGTATGGCTCCTCCTGAGTTGAAGGAGTTGAAGAAGCAGTTGCAAGAGTTGCTTGATAAGAGCTTCATTCGGCCCAGTGTGTTACCTTAGGGTGCTCTTGTCTTGTTTGTGAAGAAAAGGGATGGTTCTATGCATATGTGTATTGATATCGCCAGTTGAACAAAGTCACAGTGAAGAACAAGTATCCTTTGCCTCGTATTGATGACCTATTTGATCAGTTACAGGGTGCCAAAGTGTTTTCCAAGATTGACTTGCGATCAGGTTATCATCAGTTGAATATTCGGGAGCCAGATTTCCCGAAGACTGCTTTCAGGACTCAGTATGGCCATTACGAGTTCCTTGTGATGTCATTTGGGCTGACCAATGCCCTAGCAACCTTTATGTACTTGATTCACAGAGTGTTCCGGTCCTATATTGATTGTTTTGTCATCGTATTCATTGATGACATTCTAGTGTATTCCCGAACTCGGGAGGATCATGAGCAGTACCTGAGTACAGTGCTTCAGACTTTGAGAGAAAAGAAGTTGTATGCAATGTTCTCAAAATGTGAGTTCTGGTTAGATTCCGTGGCATTTTTGGGTCATATTTTATCGAGTGAGGGGATCAAGGTGGATCCGAAGAAGGTGGAAGCAGTGTAGAGTTGTCCTAGACCATCCTCAGTGACAAAGATCCGAAGCTTTCTGGGTTTGGCGGGATATTACCATCGGTTTGTTGAGGGATTTTCTTCTATTGCAACACCTATGACCAGGCTGACCCAGAAAGGTGCTCCGTTCAGGTGGACAGAGGAGTGTGGGGAGAGCTTTCAGAAGCTCAAGACAACTTTGACTACAGCCCCAGTATTGGTATTGCCTTCAAGTTCGGGGTCTTATACAGTTTATTGTGATGCGTCGCGAGTTGGCCTCGGTGCGGTGTTAATGCAGGACCGTAGGGTGATTGCCTACGCGTCCAGACAGCTGAAGGTGCATGAAAAGAACTATCCTGTCTACGACCTTGAGCTAACAGCTATTGTTCATGCCTTGAAGATTTGGAGGCACTATTTGTACGGCGTTCCTTGTGAGATCTACATTGATCACCGGAGTTTGCAACATCTGTTCAAGCAGAAGGATCTTAATTTGCGTCAGAGGAGATGGTTAGAGCTGCTTAAGGATTATGACATTACCATTTTGTACCATCCCGGGAAGGCTAATATGATGGCCGATGCTTTGAGTCGTCGGGCAGAGAGTTTGGGGAGTTTAGCATATTTACCAGCAGCAGAGAGGCCTATGTCATTGGATGTTCAGGACTTAGCCAGCCAGTTTGTGAGATTGGATATTTCTAAGCCAAGTCGAGTATTGGCTTGTGTGGTATCTCGGTCTTCTCTTTATGAGCGTATCAGGGAGCGTCAATATGATGACCCCCATTTGCTTGTCCTTAAGGACACGGTCCAGCATGGTGATACTAAGGTGGACACTATTGGGGAGGATGGTGCATTGAGGATGCAAGGCAGGTTATGTGTGCCCAATGTGGACGGTTTGTGTGAGTTGATTCTCCAGGAGGCTCACAGCTCACGGTACTCCATTCATCCGGGTGCCGCGAAGATGTATCAGGACCTGAACCAGTATTATTGGTGGAGGAGGATGAAGAATGACATAGTAGAGTATGTGGCTAGATGTCTAAATTGCCAGCAGGTGAAGTATAAGCATCAGCGACCGTGTCGATTACTTCAGAAGATAGAGATTCCGGAATGGAAATGGGAGCGGATCACTATGGACTTCGTTGTTGGACTCCCACGGACTCAGCGGAAGTTTGATGCAGTTTAGGTGATTGTGGACAGGCTGACCAAGTCAACTCATTTCATTCCTGTGATGACTACCTATTCTTCCGAGCAGATGGCTCGAATTTACATTCGTGATATTGTTAGACTTCATGGCGCACCGGTATCTATCATATCTGACCGGGGCACGCAATTTACATCGTGGTTCTGGAGAGCCGTACAACAAGAGTTGGGTACTCGGGTGGAGTTAAGCATAACTTTTCACCCTCAGACGGACGGGCAGTCAGAGCACACTATTCAGATTCTTGAGGATATGCTCTGTGCGTGATTGATAGAGTTTGGAGGTACTTGGGATCAGTTCTTGCCACTTGCAAAGTTTGCATAGAATAACAGTTATCAGTCCAGCATTCAGATGGCACTGTATGAGGCTCTGTATGGTAGGCGGTGTCGGTCCCCAGTGGGTTGGTTTGAGCCGAGCGAGACCAGATTATTGGGTACGGACTTGGTTCAGGATGCCTTGGAGAAGGTAAAGGTGATTTAGGACAGATTTCATATAGCCCAGTCCAGACAGCAGAGCTATGTGGACCGGAAGGTTCGCGATGTTGCATTCATGATTGGAGAGCGGGTCCTGCTTTGGGTTTCGCCTATGAAGGGTGTTATGAGGTTTGGAAAGAGGGGCAAGGTGAGCCCAAGGTTTATTGGCCCCTTTGAGGTGTTGCAGCGAGTTGGGGAGGTTGCTTATGAGCTTGCCTTACCTCCCAGCCTAGCAGGAGTTCATCCGATATTTCATGTTTCGATGCTCCGGAGGTATCACGACGATCCGTCTCATGTGTTAGATTTCAGCTCAGTCCAGTTGGACAAGGATCTATCCTACGTTGAAGAGCCAGTGGCTATTCTGGACAGGCAGGTTCGAAAGCCGAGGTCAAAGAATATTGCATCAGTAAAGGTTCAGTGGCAGGGCTAGTCGGTCAAGGAGGCGACTTGGGAGACCGAGTAGAATATGCACAGCTGTTATCCTCATCTTTTCACAGCTTCAGGTACGTCTCTATACTCGTTCGAGGATGAATGATTGTTTTACGAGGGGGAGGATGTGACGACCCGGTCGGTCGTCTTGAGAGTTATAGCCCCCAATCCCCTATTAACTGATTTTCCCATATCTATTTTCTGCTATTGTGACTTACCGGAAGGTTTCGTTTTGGTTTTTGGAGTGTTTTGGGATACTTAGTCCCTAAACGGAAAGCTTAAGTTTTAGGATTTGGACCGTAGTCGGAACTATGTGAAGATGACTTCGGAATGGAGTTCCGTCAATTTCGTTAGCCCCGTTGGGTGATTTTGGGCTTAAGAGCGTGTCCGGATTGTGTTTTGGAGGTCTGCAGCTCATTTAGGCTTGAAATGGTGAAAGTTGAATTTTTAGAGTTTTGGACCGGTAGTGGAATTTTTGTATCGGGGTCGAATTCCGATTTCGGAAGTTGGAATAGGTCCGTAGGGTTGAATATGACTTGTGTGCAAAGTTTGGAGTCAATCGGACGTGGTTTGATAGGTTTCAATATCGGTTGTCGAATTTGGAAATTCTAAGTTCTTTAAGTTTGAATCGGAGGATGATTCGTGATTTTAGCGTTGTTTGATGTGATTTGAAGGCTCGACTAAGTTCGTATGGTATTTTAGGATTGGTTGGTATGTTTGGTTGAGGTCCCGGGGGCCTCGGGTGTGTTTTGGACGCTCAACGGGTGGAAATTTGGACTTATGCAATTGCTGAAGATTTCTGGTTGCTGGTATTTTTGCATCTGCGGTTAGGGAACCGCAGGTGCGGACTCGCACGTGCGGAAGATCAGGCACAAAAGCAATTTGGAGGGAGGAGCTCAGGGATTGCAGGTGCGAGGTATTTATCCGCATCTGCGATGCCCGCAGATGCGACCCTGGAGCGCAAGTGCGAAGAGATACCGCAGAAGCGAACCAGTTTTCGCAGGTGCGCAGGTGCGTCCACTTTCTCGCAGAAGCGGTCCCACATTCCTTAAGTCATTTCCGCACCTGCGATGGAATTTACGCAGGTGCGTTGCCGCAGGTGCGATGAATAGGTCGTAGGAGCGAATTTGCTGGGCAGAAAAGGGAAACAATTTGAGGGTTTGATTCATTTCTCCATTTTTGGACTTGGGAGCTCGGAAATTGGCGATTCTTTGAAGGATATTCATATAGATCTTTGGGGTAACGATTCCTAACTTGATTTTGATTATATTTCATTAATTTAATTGTTGTTTTTTTCATTTAATTAAGGAATTTGAGTGAGAAAGTTGGGAGAATGGGGGAAAAGTTCCCCAACCGAATTTCTGAGTTTTGAGTGGGATTTAGATATCGGATTTGGATAATTTTGGTACCAGTGATCTCGTGAGTGAATGGGTGTTCATATTTGGTAACGTTTACCCGATTCCGAGATGTGGGTCCGGGGAGATATTTTTGGGTATTTTTTTAATTTCTTGCCTTAGCTTTGTTTTCATTAGCTAGATTAGTTTCTTGTAGCTATATTTATGTTATGCAATTGGTTTTGGCTATATTTGAGCCATTTAGAGTCGGATATCCGTGGAAAGAGCATTGTGACGGATTGATTTGAGCTTGGTTCGAGGTAAGTGGCTTGCCTAACCTTGCGTGGGGGAACTCCCCTTAAGATTTGGTACTGTTTGATATGTGAGCGCCATGTACGTGAGGTGACGAGTACGTACATGGGCTATTTATTGTAAAACTCCATTTTTCACTAAGTCATAACTTGTTTTCTCCTTATTTGAAACATATTAGCATATGTATCTATCCTGTTTAGACTAGAATAGCATGCCTAATTGTTTAACTGCCTATTTGAACTCTGTGAAGCATGTTTAGTGAAATTACCTGCTTTCCTTGACTTGAACTTAGTCTAAACTGTAGGATTTCTTGTTGTAACTGTTATTTCGATTGTTTGCGCTCCCCCTACTCATCATATTTATTTTGGGACTACGGAGCGGTATTCCGGGAGATCCCCCTGCACATTTACGTTTGGGACTACGAGACGGTATCTCGGGAGATCCCCTGTTGTTATCATTGTGTTCTGAGCTGTTGTCTTTAATTGATTCTATTCCTGTTAGATTTCCGTATTTATTTTTACTACATTATTTCATTCTGTCTTATTTTGATTATATTTATACTAGTATGGCCCCGACCTAATCTCGTCACTACTCGACCGAGGTTAGGCTTGGCTCTTACTGGGTACCGTTGTGGTGTACTCACACCCTTTCCTGTACATGTTTTTCGTGTGTAGATCCAAGTTCATCTTACCAACTTCATCACTAGTTGCAGTTGCTGCTGCTTATTGGAGACTTCAAGGTACATCTGCCCGCACCCGCTGATCCTCGGAGTCCCCCTCTATTCCTCTATGTTCATTTTTCCTTCCTTCTATAAAAATGATGTATAGAAGAGTTAAGACTTCTTAGTAGCTTATGACTTGCGGGTTTTCGGGTTTTGGGAATGTTTTTCGTACTTTTTCAGAGGTGATAATTGTATATGCCGAGTGGCATTCAATTGCTTATTAGATATTTGTTAATGTTAGTAGTTAATGTTCATGCTTTTGTTTCATTTTCGCAAAGTGTTAGACTTACCTAGTCGTAGAGATTAGGTGTCATCACGACGGTTCACAGAGGGAGAAATTGGGTCGTGACAATGATTTATAAGATGAAGAGAATGGAAAAAAATAATTAATGATGGATGTGTATTGAATATGGTGGAATGGTGGTGGACCGGAAGGAGCTTTGACTATGAAGAAGAAGACAAAAAATTGATTTTTTTAAAGAGGAGGAGAATAAAAATCTGGTAAAATAATTGTTTTTAAAGTAGGACCCCACATATTACATATGTCAAAGAATAAAAGGCTTAGTATATGACGTGTCAGTCATGTCACAGCGAGTGAAGGACACGTTCAGTCGGATGTGTTTATTAGTATTCAGTTCATCCATTAGAGATGTCCAGATGGAAAAAATAAAAGTTTATATACTAGGATGACAAACCGGTACAAGTTTAAGTAGCTAGGAGGCCATTTTGCCTTAAGGAAATAAAAGGAAACTACTTAGCAAAAATCGAGTTTTTTTAACATTTAGCCCGAGTACGCACTCGTCACCTCGCGTACACGACCTTCACGTATCGCAATTTACCATATCAGTACCAAATCCTAAGGGGAATTTCCCCCACACAAGGTTAGACAAGTCACTTTCCTCAAACCTCGCTCAATCAATCAATAGGAAGGCCTTTCCCTCGATTTTCCAGCTCCGATCGGCTCGAATCTAGCCAAAATAATTTCATACTATAAATATAACTATAGAAAACTAATTTAAATAATGAAATTACGACTTTAGCAAAGAATTGGAAAATCGCTCCAAAAAGTCGATTCGGGCCCACATCTCGGAATCCGACCAAAATTATAAAAATCGAACACCCATTCGATATCGAGTCCAACCATACAAGAATTATTCAAATCCGATCTCATTTCGCCTTTCAAAATCCAAAAATTTAGTCAAAAAAGTTCTACAACTTTTTCCCAATTTTTCTAACTCCAATCCTTAATTACATGATAAAAACAATGATAGATTGGTGTAATTTAACCAAAATCGAGTTAAGAATTCTTACCCCCAACAATTCCTCTTAAAATCTCTCGAAATTTCGTCTACCACCGAGCTCCCAAAATCCCAAAATGAAATATGAATCAAAACCCTAAAAAATTCCCCTTTTCTGCCAGTTAAACAGCATCTGCGACCTTGCTGCCGCATCTGCGAGCTTCGCACCTGTGGAAAAGCATCGCAGGTGCGGACTTTAGTTAAGTCCAAAGAATTCGCTTCTGCAGAAAGTGACTCGCATTTGCGCATAGGCACTAGTGGCCCAAGCGACGCACATGCGGAACACTGTCGCACCTGCGCTCTTCTCCACCGCAGAAGAAAAGCCGCTTCTGCGGAACATTTTTCGCTTCTGCGCCCCCAGCTGGGCATGCCCAGTTCCGCATCTGCGACCAAGTTCTCGCATTTGCGAGCCCGCACCTTCGGCCATTCCTTCCGCAGGTGCGAAAACACCAGAAGCTGGGCACCTTCAGCAATCCGACAAGTTCATAAATGATCTGATTCACACTTGGGGCCCTCGGGTCCCCGTCCGAATATACCAACTAGTTCCAAAATACATAACGGACCTACTCAAGGCTAAAAATCACATCAAACAACTCTAAAAACATGAATTGCGCATCGATTCAAGCCTAAAGAACTTTAGAATTTCTAACTTCTACATCCGATGCCGAAACCTATCAAATCAAGTCCGATTGACCTCAAATTTTGCACACAAGTCATAATTGACATTACATACCTACTCCCATTTCCGGAATCGGAATCCGGCCCCAATATCAAAAGTTCACTCCCGGTCAAACTTTTCAAAAATTATCCAAATTTTCAACTTTCGCCAATTAACGCCGAAATGACCTACGAACCTCCAAATCAACATCCGGACACGCTCCTACGATCAAAATCACCATACTGAGCTATTGAAACCATCAAAACTCCATTCCTGAGTTGTCTATACATAATTCGAACTACGGTCAACTATTATAGCTTAAACTTTTATTTTTAGGGACTATGTGTCCCATTTCACTCCGAAACCAAATATCAAACCTCCCGATAAGTCATGTAACCACAGTACAACACAAATAAGGCAATAAACAAGGGGTCGGGACTAATACACTCAAAACAATCGGCCGGATCGTTACACCTTAATATACCTTTATATGCCTTTTGGAAATAAACTTCTACGGTCTGAACAAGTTTGCCAGTAAATTTGTGTCCCCATAAAACTCAACATAGTAACACTCCTAATCCGGAAACCTTTTTATAAGTTAAACTATTAGCTACTAAATTGTTTCATATAGAAAAGAAAATATAGTTCTGACATAAATTTTATATGAGATATATAAAAGATATTTTGACTGCACTCCTAAATTAAGGGTATTGTGAGATAGCGTATAAAGGAAAAGTGATTACTCAAATTTTGGATGACAAGAGTAGAAGTTTTTGCCAAAAATATTACCTTTGCTGAAAATGTTCAAAATATGGAATCTTTTAGTGTATATTTAGGTGTCAAATCTTTAGCTACTAGCTTAATATCAAAAACACTTATTGAAAGTATTTGTGTGCCATTCTCGTGTACTATTTGACTTATCATAAATATGGAAAAAGGTGTTTAAAAGTATTTGTGTGCCCTTTATCTAACTTATCAGAAATATGAAAAAGGGCGTTGAATCAACTACTTAATATTATACTTCAAAATTTTAATTTGTCACAAACAATTAGATATTTTAGTGTGCTTCTCTCCTATCCATATCCTATGTGATTTCAACAATTTGTTAGAATTATGCATGCAACTTGAGTGTGTATAAGGGAAAAAGAAGTTCACATAAATGATTTTTTTGCCTTTTTTCGGGTCTTGAGAGAAAAGGCTCTAGGAACTACTTAAGTATGTGTATGGGAAAAAGAAGTTCACATAAATAGCTATATGACATACTCCAACTTGATGCTTTTTGCCTTTTTCTTTATAGAAATACATTTCTCTTTCTACGCCCGGAGAAAATTTCATTTTCCATTCTCGGATGTGTATTTATTGGTTGTAATATTGGATATTACCTTAGCCTTGGATTGAATGCAGTGATTATGTCTCAATATAGTTCCTTTGAGGAGTTGTTACTATACATGATGATTGAATATCAACTCTAATTTCAAAGATTTTCACATCTGCTATTGTGAGAATAATTTGTAGCATTTCATTCACCTTCATTGCACTCATTAAGTTAGCTTTTTGGAATTGATAATTTTGTTCCTGGTTTTGAATGTGGAGTTGCCATTTCTTGTTTTTACTCCTGCTGCCATATTCTGGTGGTTGGATAATGGATATCCAACAAGAATACCGATGATGTTTGAGTTTTGACACGATTCAAGAAACTTTTGGTTCTAATGTAATAACTCATAAGCTTTTGATTGATGTTTACTTGTCTTTTGAAGGTACTATAGAACTTCTTATACGCTCTTCTGTTCACTGTATTGCTGTTTTTGGTATAACAAGAGCGACTGATTTGTTATCATATGTCTGTGCGTGAAAATACAGACTTCATGTATTCTGTGGGTATTGCATCAATAATACCTGATTGTAATCGTTACCTGTGGTAGCAGTAGCATTGTAGTGTGTGTTTTTGTCCTCTTTTGCAGATATTAGACTGTCGTGCTATTTATATAATATATCGAAAAGCTTACTGGTTATGATAGTCCAATTTAATACTATATCTATATATATATATATATATATATGAAGCATTGTTCTATGCGCAACATGGGCAACCTTTATCTAGTTTTTAAACAAATGTGTTAAGATTGTTGTTAAAAAGATACTTTTATTTTAGGGTATTATCACTTTTAGCCCGTACCAGAAACTATTTACATTCGGTAGCAAAAAAAGTATAAGTTTGTATAATTTTCGTATATAACATACATAATGTATATATATCTATATATATATAATCTACATTTTTGTTGCTATTATTTTGAGAGCGACTATATAGTATCATTTTTCATTTATTTGTAAGGGTTTATTACTTAGAAGTGGACTTAACAAGGACCTTAAAATTTTAGAATTATTACAAATGCCATGAATGGCCCCCACCCACTCTCTAAAAATGAGAAACTATTCCCGCTCCCAACCCCTTTCTCTATTCCTCATTCACGCTTTCTTCTTCTTCTTCTTTTGTTGTATTCAATCTCTTCTTCTTCTTCTTAATATAATCCTAGGTAGTTATTTCAAACATCCTAAAGCCCTTTCAATATGTTCAAACATCCTCTTAAGATATTTCAAATATCCTAAGTATCCTCTAAGGATGTTTTAAATATCTTCTTAGAATGTTTGAAGTATCATTAGGATGTTTGCAAAAAAAATAATTTTTCAAATCTATTACTTATATATAATTGTGATATCTTAAGGTATTGCGATCATTAAATGGTCGATTATATAGTATTGGGGGTTGATTGTCATGGTGAATGGGTGGAGTGTTCTACTCGTTTTACTTGGCGCTCGAAGAGTAAAGAGATGGTTCTAATATCTTAAGATATTCCATAAAATGAAGAAGAATATGCAAAATTTTCTAGAGTTGAAGGCAACTTACAAGCGGTAGAACAGACAACACAAAGCAACCACATTTATGAAGGCGACACAAAGTTTTATAAGGGTTTAAGTTTCAAAAACAAATGCAAGCTAGTTATGTCACTGAAGTTTGCTTCCTAAAGGATCCTTTCAGTGAAGAGTACCAAATTTATGTACTGTGCCAAATGTGTAGAAAATAATTACATGTTGTCACGACCCGAAATCCCAACCTCGGGGTCGTGATGGTGTAAGACCCTGGCTATAGCACATGGAGATATGGGAATCGGGCGAAATTCAAGTTTTTTGGCCGTAAAATGCAAAGAATGAGGAGCGATCATGGCAGAGCAGTGACTTTGGTTCCTTACATCATATTTGATGGCCCGCAAAAATTTTAGGTGATCGGGGTGCGGGGGTTCCGGGACCTCTTGGAAGGCATGGGCTATATAGCACACGAAAATATGCGAATCAGGCGGAATTCTCGTTCTTTGGCTGTAAAATACAAAACAATTAGGAACGGTCATGGCAGGGCGGTGAATATGGTTCTTTAGGTCATATTTGATGGACGAAAAACTTTTAGGTGATCCGAGTCCGGGGGGGCCGGCCACTCGGAAGGCGTGGGTTATAGCACACGAAAATATGGGAATCGGGCAGAATTCTAGTTTTTTGACTGTAAAATGCAAAAAATGAGGAAAGGTCATGGCAGGGCGGTGACAATGGTTCCTTAGGTCATATTTGATGGCCTGAAAATATTTTAGGCGATCCGGCTCTGGGGGGTCTACCCACTGGGAAGACGTGGGCTATAGTACACGAAAATATTGGAATCAAGCGAAAGTCTAGTTTTTTGGCCGAAAAACGCAAAATATGAGGAACGGTCATGGCGGGGCGGTGACTATGGTTCCTTAGGTCGTATTTGATGGTCCGGAAAAATTTTAGGTGATCGGGTTCCATGGGTCCCGGTACCACTTGGAAGGCGTGGGCTATAGCACACGAAAATTTAGGGTTCCCGGTACCACTTGGAAGGCGTGGGCTATAGCACATGAAAATATGGGAATCGGGCGGAATTCTAGTTTTTTGACCGAAAAACGCAAAACATGAGGAACGATCATGGCGGGACAGTGAATATGGTTCCTTAGGTCGTATTTAATGACCCGAAATTTTTTTAGGCGATCCGAGTCCAGGGGTCCGGCCAACTCGAATGGCGTGGGCTATAGCACACGAAAATATGGGAATCGGGCAGAATTCTAATTTTGTGGCCGTAAAATGCAAAGAATGAGGAACAATCATGGCGGGGCGGTGACTATGTTCCTTAGGTCGTATATGATGGCCCGGAAAAATTTTACGCGTTCGGGGTGCAGGGTTCCCGGGACCTCTTGGAAGGCATGGGCTATATAGCACACGAAAATATGCGAATCGGGCGAAACTCTCGTTCTTTGGCCGTAAAATGCAGAAAAATGAGGAACGGTCATGGCAGGGCAGTGAATATGGTTCTTTAGGTCATATTTGATTGTCCGAAAAACTTTTAGGCGATCTGAGTCCAGGGGGCCCGGCCCACTCGGAAGGTGTGGGCTATAGCACACGAAAATATGAGAATCGGGCGGAATTCTAGTTTTTTGGCCGTAAAATGCAAAAAATGAGGAAAGGTCATGGCGGGGCGGTGACTATGGTTCCTTAGGTCGTATTTGATGGCCTGGAAATATTTTAGGCGATCCGGCTCCGGGGGGCCTACCCACTGGGAAGACATGGGCTATAGTACACGAAAATATGGGAATCGAGCAAAAGTCTAGTTTTTTGGCCGAAAAACGCAAAAAATGAGGAACGGTCATGGCGGGGCGGTGACTTTGGTTCCTTAGGTTGTATTTGATGGCCCAGAAAATTTTTAGGTTATCAGGGTCCAGGGGTTCCGGTACCACTTGGAAGGCGTGGGCTATAGCACACAAAAATATGGGAATCGGATGGAATTCTAGTTTTTTGGCTGTAAAATGGAAAACCTGAGGAACGATCATGGCGGGATGGTAAATATGGTTCCTTAGGTCGTATTTGATGGCCTGGAAAAATTATAGGCGATCCGGCTCCGGGGGGCCTACCCACTGGGAAGGCGTTGTCTATAGCATACAAAAATATGGGAATTGGGCGAAATTCTAGTCTTTTGGCCGAAAAGCGCAAAAATTGAGGAACGATCATGGCGGGGCGGTGACTGTTGTTCATTAGGTCGAATTTGATGGCCCGGAAAAGTTTTAGGAGATCAGGGTCCAGAGGTCCCGGTACCACTTGGAAGGCGTGGGCTATAGCACACGAAAATATGGAAATCTGGCGGAATTCTAGTTTTTTGACCGAAAAACACAAAACATGAGGAACAATTATGGTGGTACAGTGAATATGGTTCCTTAGGTCGTATTTAATGGCCCAAAATATTTTTAGGCGATCCTAGTCCGGGGGCTCGACCAACTCGGATGGCGTGGGCTATAGCACACGAAAATATGGGAATCGGGCAGAATTCTAGTTTTTTGGCCGTAAATTGCAAAGAATGAGGAACGATCATGGCGAGGCGGTGACTATGTTCCTTAGGTCGTATTTGATGGCCCGAAAAATTTTTACGCGATCGGGTTGCGAGGGTCCCGGGACCTCTTGAAAGGCATGGGCTATATAACACACGAAAATATGCGAATCAGGCGGAATTCTCGTTCTTTGGCCGTAAAATGCAAAACAAATGAGGAAAGATCATGGCAGGGTAGTGAATATGGTTCTTTAGGTCATATTTGGTTGTCCGGAAAACTTTTAGGCGATCTGAGTTCGGGGGCCCGGCCCACTCGGAAGGTGTGGGCTATATCACTCAAATATATGGGAATCGGACGAAATTCTAGTTTTTTGGCCGTAAAATGCAAAAAATGAGGAAAGGTCATGATGGGGCAGTGACTATGGTTCTTTAGGTCATATTTGATGGCCTGAAAATATTTTAGGCGATCCGGCTCTGGTGGGCCTACCCACTAGGAAGACGTGGGCTATAGTACACGAAAATATGGGAATAAAGCGAAAGTCTAGTTTTTTAGCCGAAAAACGCAGAAAATGAGGAACGGTCATGGCGGGGCGGTGACTATGGTTCCTTAGGTTGTATTTGATCACCCGGAAAAATTTTAGGTGATCGGGGTCCAGGGGTCCCGGTACCACTTAGAAGGCGTGGGCTATAGCACACGAAAATATGGGAA
The DNA here is from genome assembly GCF_000390325.3 of Nicotiana tomentosiformis. Taxonomy (NCBI): domain Eukaryota; kingdom Viridiplantae; phylum Streptophyta; class Magnoliopsida; order Solanales; family Solanaceae; genus Nicotiana; species Nicotiana tomentosiformis. The sequence continues at coordinate 86,470,151 of NC_090812.1, read as the reverse complement.
TCGGGCGGAATTCTTGTTTTTTGGCCGAAAAATGCAAAACATGAGGAACGATCATGGAGGGATGGTGAATATAGTTCCTTAGGTCATATTTAATGGCCCTGAAAAATTTTAGGCGATCCTAGTCCGGTGGGGCCGGCCCACTCGGAAGGCATGGGCAATAGCTCACGAAAATATGGGAATCGGATGGAATTCTAGTTTTTTGGCCATAAAACGGAAAATCTGAGGAACGATCATGGCGGGAGGTAAATATGGTTCCTTAGGTCGTATTTAATAGCCCGGAAAATTTTTAGGCGATCCGAGTCCGTGGGCGCCGGCCCACTCGGAAGGCAAGGGCTATAGCACACGCAAATATGGGAATCAGGCGAAATTCTAGTTTTTTGGCCGAAAAACGCAAAACACAAGGAACGATCATCGCGGGGCGGTGACTATGGTTCCTTAGGTTGAATTTGATGGCCCAGAAAACTTTTAGGAGATCAGGGTCCAGGGGTCCCGATACCACTTGGAAAGCGTGGGCTATAGCACACGAAATTATGGGAATCAGATGGAATTCTAGTTTTTTGGCCATAAAACGGAAAACCTGAGGAAATATCATGGCGGGACGGTAAATATGGTTCCTTAGGTCGTATTTGATGGCCTGGAAAAATTTTAGGCGATCCGGCTCCGGGGGGCCTACTCACTGGGAAGGCGTTGGCTATTGCACACGAAAATATGAGTATCAGGCGAAATTCTAGTTTTTTGGCCGAAAATGCAAAATTTGAGGAACGATCATGGCGGGGCGTGACTATGGTTCCTTAGGTCGAATTAGATGGCCCGGAAAAATTTTAGGAGATCATGGTCCAGGGGTCCCGGTACCACTTGGAAGGTGTGGGCTATATCACACGAAAATTTGGGAATCGGGCGGAATTCTATTTTTTTGCCGAAAAATGCAAAACATGAGGAACGATCATGACGGGACAGTGAATATGGTTCCTTAGGTCGTATTTAATGGCCTGAAAATTTTTTAGGCGATCCGAGTCTGGGGGGCCGGCCAACTCGGATGGCGTGGGCTATAGCACACTAAAATATGGGAATCATGCGGAATTCTAGTTTTTTGGCCGTTAAATGCAAAGAATGAGGAACGATCATGGCGGGGCGGTGACTATGGTTCCTTAGGTCGTATTTGATGGCCCGGAATAATTTTAGGCTATCCGACTTCGGGGGGGGGGGGGGGAGGGCAACCCACTGGGAAGGCATGGGCTATAGCACATGGAAATATGGGAATCGGGAAATTCAAGTTTTTTGCCTGAAAAATGTAAAAATTGAGGAACGATCATGGCGGGGCTGTGACTATGGTTTATTAGGTCGAATTTGATGGCCCATAAAAATTTTAGGAGATCGGGGTCCGAGGGTCCCGATATCAATTGGAAGGCGTGGGCTATAGCACACGAAAATATTGGAATCGGGCGGAATTCTAGTTTTTTGGCCGTAAAATGCAAAGAATGAGGAACGATCATGGCGGGGCGGTGACTATGGTTTCTTAGGTCATATTTGATGGCCCGAAATTTTTTTACACGATCGGGGTGCGGGGGTCCCAGGACCTCTTGGAAGGCGTGGGCTATATAGCACACGAAAATATGCGAATCGGGCGAAATTCTCGTTCTTTGGCCGTAAAATGCAAAAAACGAGGAGCGGTCATGGCAGGACGATGACTATGGTTCTTTAGGTCATATTTGATGGCCCAGAAAAATTTTAGGCGATCCGAGTCCGGGGGGCCCGGCCCACTCGGAAGGCGTGGGCGCACACAAAAATATGGGAATTGGGCGAAATTCTAGTTTTTTGGCCGAAAAACGCAAAAAATAAGGAAGGATCATGGCGCGGCGGTGACTATGGTTACTTAGGTCGTATTTTAATGGCCGAAATTATTTTAGAAGATCGGGGTTCGGGGGTCCCGGGACCACTTGGAAGGCGTGGGATATAGCACACGAAAATATGGAAATCGGGTGGAATTCTAGATTTTTGGCCGTAAAATACAAAAAGTGAGGAACAATCATGGCGGGGCAGTGACTATGGTTTCTTAGGTCATAGTTAATTGACCGAAAATGTTTTAGGCGATACGAGTCCGGGGGTCCCGCGACCACTTGGAAGGCGTGGGCGCACACAAAAATATGGGAATCGGGCGGAATTCTAGTTTTTTGGCAGAAAAATGCAAAAAATGAGGAACGATCACGGCGGGGGTGGTGATTATGGTTCCTTAGGTCGTATTTGATGGCCCGAAAAACTTTTAGGCGATCCGAGTCCTGGGGGCCCGACCCACTCGGAAGGCGTGGGCTATAGCATACGAAAATATGGGAATCGGGCAGAATTCTAGTGTTTTGGCCGAAAAATGCAAAATATGAGGAACGATCATTGCGGGTCGGTGACTATGGTTCCTTAGGTCGTATTTGATGGCCCCAAAAAATTTTAGGAGATCCGAGTCAGGGGGGCCCGGCCCACTCGGAAGGCATGGGCTATTGCACACGAAAATATGGGAATCGGGCAGAATTCTAGTTTTTTGCCCGAAAAATGCAGAAAATGAGGAACGATCATGGCGGGGTGGTGACTATGGTTCCCTAGGTGGTATTTGATGGCCTGAAAATTTTTTAGGCGATCCGAGTCAGGGGGCTCGGCCCACTCGGAATGCGAGGGATATAGCACACGAAAATATGCGAATCGGGCTGAATTCTAGTTTTTTATCCGAAAAACTTAAAACATGAGGAACGATCATGGCGGGGCGGTGAATATAGTTTCTTAGGTCGTATTTGATGGCCCTAAAAAATTTTAGGCGATCCGAGTCCGGTGGGGCCGGCCCACTCGGAAGGCGTGGGCAATAGCTCACAAAAATATGGGAATCGTATGGAATTCTAGTTATTTGGCCATAAAACAGAAAACCTGAGGAACGATCATGGAGGGACGGTAAATATGGTTCCTTAGGTCGTATTTAATAGCCCGAAAATCTTTTAGGCGATCCGAGTCCGTGGGCGCCGGCCCACTCGGAAAGCGTGGGCGATAGCACACGAAAATATGGGAATCAGACAAAATTCTAGTTTTTTAGCCGAAAAATGCAAAACACGAGGAACGATCATCGCGGGGCGGTGACTATGGTTCCTTAGGTCAAATTTGATGGCCCAAAAATTTTTTAGGAGATCAGGGTCCAAGGGTCCCGATACCACTTGGAATGCGTGGGCTATAGCACATTAAATTATGGGAATCGGATGGAATTCTAATTTTTTGGCCATAAAATGGAAAACCTGAGGAAATATCATGGCGGGACTGTAAATATGGTTCCTTAGGTCGTATTTGATGGCCTGGAAAAATTTTAGGTGATCCGGCTCCGGGGGGCCTACTCACTGGGAAGGCGTTGGTTATAGCACACGAAAATATGAGAATCGGGCGAAATTCTAGTTTTTTGGCCGAAAATGCAAAAATTGAGGAACGATCATGGCGGGGCGGTGACTATGGTTCCTTAGGTCAAATTAGATGGCCCAGAAAAATTTTAGGAGATCATGGTCCAGGGGTCCCAGTACCACTTGGAAGGGCACACGAAAATATAGGAATCGGGCGGAATTCTAGTTTTTTGGCCGAAAAACGCAAAACATGAGGAACGATCATGGCGGGATAGTGAATATGGTTCCTTAGGTCGTATTTAATGGCCCGAAAAATTTTTAGGCGATCCGAGTCCGGGGGGCCGGCCAACTCGGATGGTGTGGGCTATAGCACACGAAAATATGGGAATCGGGCGGAATTCTAGTTTTTTTGCCGTCAAATGCAAAGAATGAGGAACGATCATGGCAGGGCGGTGACTATGGTTCTTTAGGTCGTATTTGATGGCCCAGAACAATTTTAGGCGATCGTGGTCTGGGGGTCCCGGGACCACTTGGAAGGCGTGGGCTAGCACACGAAAATATGGGAATCGGGCGGAATTCTAGTTCTTTGGCCGCAAAATGCAAAAAATGAGGAACGGTCATGGTAGGGCGGTGACTATGGTTCCTTAGGTCTTATTAGATGGCACGGAAAATTTTTAGGCGATCCGACTCCGGGGGAGCCAACCCACTGGGAAGGCGTGGGCTATAGCACACGGAAATATGGGAATCGGGAGAAATTCAAGTTTTTTGGCTGAAAAATGCAAAAATTGAGGAACGATCATGGCGGGGCTGTGACTATGGTTCATTAGGTCGAATTTGATAGCCCATAAAAATTTTAGGAGATCGGGGTCCGATGATCCCGGTACCACTTGGAAGGCGTGGGCTATAGCACACGAAAATATGGGAATCGGGCAGAATTCTAGTTTTTTGGCCGTAAAATGCAAAGAATGAGGAACGATCATGGCGGGGCGGTGACTATGGTTTCTTAGGTCGTATTTGATGGCCCAGAAAATTTTTACGCGATCGGGGTACGGGGAGCCCAGGACCTCTTGGAAGGCATGGGCTATATAGCACACGAAAATATGCGAATCGGGCAGAATTCTCGTTCTTTGGCCATAAAATGCAAAAAACGAGGAACGGTCAAGGCAGGACGGTGACTATGGTTCTTTAGGTCATATTTGATGGCCCGGAAAAATTTTAGGCGATCCGAGTCCGGGGGGCCCGGCACACTCGGAAGGCGTGGGCGCACACGAAAATATGGGAATCGGGCGGAATTCTAGTTTTTTGGCCGAAAAACGCAAAAACTGAGGAAGGATCATGGCGCGGCGGTGACTATGGTTACTTAGGTCGTATTTTATTGCCCGAAATTGTTTTTGGAGATCGGGGTTCGGGGGTCCCGGAACCACTTGGAAGGCGTGGGCTATAGCGCATGAAAATATGGGAATCAGGTGGAATTCTAGTTTTTTGGCCGTAAAATACAAAAAGTGAGAAACAATCATGGCGGGGCGGTGACTATGGTTCCTTAGGTCGTATTTAATGGCCCGGAAAAATTTTAGGCGATACGAGTCCGGGGATCCCGAGACCACTTGGAAGGCGTGGGCGCACACAAAAATATGGGAATAGGACGGAATTCTAGTTTTTTGGCAGAAAAATGCAAAAAATGAGGAACGATCACGGTGGGGCGGTGACTATGGTTCCCTAGGTCATATTTGTTGGCACGAAAAACTTTTAGGCGATCCGAGTCCTAGGGGCCCGGCCCACTCGGAAGGCGTGGGCTATAGCACACGAAAATATGGGAATCGGGCAGAATTCTAGTGTTTTGGCCGAAAAATGCAAAAACTGAGGAACGATCATGGAGGGTCGGTGACTATGGTTGCTTAGGTCGTATTTGATGGCCCTAAAAGTTTTTAGGAGATCCGAGTCAGGGGGGCCAGCCCACTAGAAGGCATGGGCTATTGCACACGAAAATATGGGAATCGGGCGGAATTCTAGTTTTTTGCCCGAAAAATGCAGAAAATGAGGAACGATCATGGCGGGGCGGTGACTATGGTTCCCTAGGTGGTATTTGATGGCCCGAAAATTTTTTAGGCGATCCGAGTCAGGGGGTCCGGCCAACTCGAAATGCGCAGGCTATAGCACACGAAATATACGAATCGGGCTGAATTCTAGTTTTTTATCCAAAAAACGTAAAACATGAGGAACGATCATGGCAGGGCAGTGACTATGGTTCCTTAGGTCGTATTTGATGGCCCTAAAAATTTTTTGGCGATCCCAGTCCGGGGGGCCCGGCACACTCGGAAGGCGTGGGCACACACGAAAATATGGGAATTGGGCGGAATTCTAGTTTTTTGGCCGAAAAATGCAAAAAATAAGGAAGGATCATGGTGCGGCGGTGACTATGGTTACTTAGGTTGTATTTTAATGGCCGAAATGTTTTTACGAGATCGGGGTTCGGGGGTCCCGGGACCACTTGGAACGCGTGGGCTATAGCACACGAAAATATGGGAATCGGGTGGAATTCTAGTTTTTTGGCCGTAAAATACAAAAAGTGAGGAACAATCATGGCGAGGCAGTGACTATGGTTCCTTAGGTTGTAGTTAATGGCCCGAAAAATTTTAGGCGATACTAGTCCATGGGTCCCGGGACCACTTGGAAGGCGTGGAGCGCACATGAAAATATGGGAATCGGGCAGAATTCTAATTTTTTGGCCGAAAAATGCAAAAAATGAGGAACGATCACGGCGGGGCGGTAACTATGATTCCTTAGGTCGTATTTGATGGCCTGAAAAACTTTTAGGCGATCCGAGTCCTGGGGGCCCGGCCCACTCAGAAGGCATGGGCTATAGCACATGAAAATATGGGAATCGGGCAGAATTCTAGCGTTTTGTCCAAAAAATGCAAAAAATAAGGAACGATCATGGCTGGTCGGTGACTATGGTTCCTTAGGTCGTATTTGATGGCCCCAAAAAATTTTAGGAGATCCGAGTTAGGGGGCCCGGCCCACTCGGAAGGCATGGGCTATTGCACACGGAAATATGGGAATCGGGCGAAATTCTAGTGTTTTGCCCGAAAAATGCAGAAAATGAGGAACGATCATGGCGGGGCGGTGACTATGGTTCCCTAGGTGGTATTTGATGGCCCGAAAATTTTTTAGGCGATCCGAGTCAGGGGGTCCGGCCAACTCGAAATGCGCGGGCTATAGCACACGAAATATACGAATCGGGCTGAATTCTAGTTTTTTATCCAAAAAACGTAAAACATGAGGAACGATCATGGCAGGGCAGTGACTATGGTTCCTTAGGTCGTATTTGATGGCCCTAAAAACTTTTAGGCGATCCGAGTCCTGGTGGCCCGTCCCACTCGGAAGGCATGGGCTATAGCACACGAGAATATGGGAATCGGGCAAAATTCTAGTTTTTTGGCCGAAAAACACAAAAAATGAGGAACGATCATGACGGGCGGTGACTATGGTTCCTTAGGTCATATTTGATGTACTGGAAAAATTTTAGGCGATCCGGCTACGGGGGGCCCTACCCACTGGGAAGGTTTGGGCTATAGCACACGAAAATATGGGAATCAGGCGAAATTCTAGTTTTTTGGCCGAAAAAGGCAAATAATGAGGAACGTTAATGGCGGGGCGGTGACTATGGTTCTTTAGGTCGTATTTTATGACCCGAAAAAATTTAGGCGATCGGGGTCCGGGGGTCCTGGGACCACTTGGAAGGCGTGAGCTATAGCACACGAAAATATGGGAATCGGGCAAAATTCTAGTGTTTTGGCCGAAAAATGCAAAAAATGAGGAACGATCATTGCAGAGCGGTGACTATGGTTCCCTAGGTCGTATTTGATGGCCCGAAATTTTTTTAGGCGATCTGAGTCAGGGGGCCCGGCCCACTCGGAAGGCGTGGACGCACACGAAAATATGGGAATTGGGCGAAATTCTTATTTTTTGGCCGAAAAACATAAAACATGAGGAACGATTATGGCAGGGCGGTGACTATGGTTCCTTAGGTCGTATTTTATGGCCCCGAAAAACTTTTAGGTGATCCGAGTCTAGGGGGTCCGGCCCACTCGGAAGGCGAGGACTATTGCACGCGAAAATATAGGAATTGGGCGGAATTCTAGTTCTATGGCCGAAAAATGGAAAACATGATGAATAATCACGATGTGGCGGTGACTATGGTTCCTTAGGTCGTATTTGATGGGCCGGAAATTATTAGGAGATCGGGGTTCGGGGGTCCCGGGACCACTTGGAAGGCGTGGGCTATAGCACACGAAAATATGGGAATCGGGCAGAGATCAAGTTTATTGGTCGTAAAATGCAAAAAATGAGGAAAGGTCATGTCGGGGTGGTGCCTATGGTTCCTTAGGTCGTATTTGATGGCCCGAAATTTTTTTAGGCAATCCGGCTCCTTGGGGCCCTACCCATTGGGAAGGTGTGGGCTATAGCACACGAAAATATGGGAATCAGGCGGAATTCTAATTTTTTGGCTGAAAAATGCAAAAAATGAGGAATGATCATGGCGGAGCGGTGACTATGGTTCCTTAGGTCGTATTCGATGACCCATAAAAGCTTTAGGCGATCAAGGTCAGGGGGTCCCGGGACCACTTGGAAGGCGTGGGCGCACACGAAAATATGGGAATCAGGCGAAATTCTATTTTTTTGGCCGAAAAATGCAAAACATGAGGAACGATCATTGCGTGGCGGTGACTATGGTTCCTTAGGTCGTATTTGATAGCCGTAAAATTTTTAGGCGATCCCAGTCTGGGGGGCCCGGCCCACTCGGAAGGCTTGGGCGCACATAAAAATATGGGAATCGGGCGAAATTCTAGTTTCTTGGCCGAAAAACGCAAAACAATGAGGAACGATCATGGAGGGGAGGTGACTATGGTTCCTTAGGTCGTATTTGATGGACCGGAAAAATTTTAGGCAATCGAGGTCCGGGGGGCACGGGACCACTCGAAAGGCGTGGGCTATAGCACATGAAAATATGGGAATCGGGCGGAATTCTAACTTTTTGGCTGGAAAATGCAAAAAATGAGGAATGATCATGGCAGAGCGGTGACTATGGTTCCTTAGGTCGTATTCGATGGCCGAGAAAAGCTTTAGGCGATCAAGTTCAGGGGGTCCCGGGACCACTTGGAAGGCGTGGGCGCACACGAAAATATGGGAATCAGGCGGAATTTTATTTTTTTGGCCGAAAAATGCAAAACATGAGGAACGATCATTGCGGGGCGGTGACTATGGTTCCATAGGTCGTATTTGATAGCCGTAAAATTTTTTAGGCGATCCCAGTCCGGGGGCCCCGGCCCACTCGGAAGGCGTGCGCACACAAAAATATGAGAATCGGGCGAAATTCTAGTTTTTTGGCCGAAAAACGCAAAACAATGAGGAACGATCATGGAGGGGCGGTGACTATGGTTCCTTAGGTCGTATTTGATGGACCGGAAAAATTTTAGGCAATCGAGGTCCGGGGGGCACGGGACCACTCGGAAGGCGTGGGCTATAGTACACGAAAATATGAGAATCGCGGGGAATTCAAATTTTTTGGCCGAAAAACACAAAAAAAAAGGAACGATCATGGCGGGGCGGTGACTATGGTTCCTTATGTCATATTAGATGGCTCGAAATGTTTTTAGGAGATCGGGGTGCGGGGGTCCCGAGACCACTTGGAAGGCGTGGGCTATAGCACACGAAAATATGGGAATCGGGTGGAATTCTAGTTTTTTGGCCGTAAAATACAAAAAGTGAGGAACAATCATGGCGGGGCAGTGACTATGGTTCCTTAGGTCGTAGTTAATGGCCCGAAAAATTTTAGGCGATGCGAGTCCGGCAGGCCCGGCCCACTCGGAAGGCGTGGGCTATACCACACGAAAATATGGGAATCGGGCGGAATTCTTGTTTTTTGGCCGAAAAACTCAAAAAATGAGGAACGATCATGGCGGGGCAGTGACTATGGTTCTTTAGCTCATATTTGAGGGCCAAATTTTTTTTTAGGCGATCGGTGTCCCGGGGGCCAGGGACCACTCGAAAGGCGTGGGCTATAGCACATGAAAATATGGGAATCTGGCGGAATTCTAGTTTTTTGGCCGAAAAACATAAAAAATGAGGAACGATCATGGCGGGGCAGTGACTATGGTTCTTAGGTCGTATTTGATGGCCCGAATAAATTTTAGGTGATCCCAGTCCGGGAGGCCCGGCCCACTCGGAAGGCGTGGACGCACACGAAAATATGGGAATGAGGCAAAATTCTAGTTTTTTGGCCATAAAATTCAAAAATTGAGGAAAGGTCATGGCGGGGCAGTGACTATAGTTCCTTAGGTCGTATTTGATGGCCTAGAAAAATTTTAGGCTATCGGGGTCCGGGGGTCCAGGGACCACTTGGAAGGCGTTGGCTATAGCACACGAAAATATGAGAATCGTGCGAAATTCTAGTTTTTTGGCCGAAAATGCAAAAAATGAGGAAAGGTCATGGCGGGGCGGTGACTATGGTTCCTTAAGTCATATTTGATGGACTAGAAAATTTTTAGGCTATTGGTGTCTGGGGGTCCCGGGACCACTTGGAAGACGTGGGCTATAACACACGAAAATATGGGAATCACGCAGAATTCTAGTTTTTTGGCCATAACATGCAAAAAATGAGGAAAGGTCATGGCGGGGCGGTGACTATGTTCCCTTAGGACGTAATTAATGCCCCGAAAATTTTTTGGCGATACGAGTCCGGGGGTCCCGGGACCACTTGGAAGGCGTGGGGCACACATGAAAATATGGGAATTGGGCGGAATTCTAATTTTTTGGCCGAAAAATGCAAAAAATGAGGAAGGATCACGGCGGGGCGGTAACTATGGTTCCTTAGGTCGTATTTGATGGCCCGAAAAACTATTAGGCGATCCGAGTCCTGGGGCCCGACCCACTCAGAAGGCATGGCTATAGCACACGAAAATATGGGAATCTGGCAGAATTCTAGTGTTTTGGCCGAAAAATGCAAAAAATGAGGAACGATCATGGCGGGTCGGTGACTATGGTTCCTTAGGTCGTATTTGATGGCCCCAAAAAATTTTAGGAGATCCGAGTTAGGGGGGCCCGGCCCACTCGGAAGGCATGGGCTATTGCACACAAAAATATGGGAATCGGGCAGAATTCTAGTTTTTTGCCCGAAAAATGCAGAAAATGAGGAACGATCGTGGCGGGTGGTGTCTATGGTTCCCTAGGTGGTATTTGATGGCCCGAAAAAATTTTCGGCGATCCGAGTCAGGGGGCCGACCCACTTGGAATGCGCGGGCTATAGCACACGAAAATATGCGAATCGGGCTGAATTCTAGTTTTTTATCCGAAAAACTTAAAACATGAGGAACGATCATGGCGGTGCGATGACTATGGTTCCTTACGTCGTATTTGATGGCCCGAAAAACTTTTAGGCGATCCGAGTCCTGGTGGCCCGGCCCACTCGAAAGGCATGGGCTATAACACACGAAAATATGGGAACCAGGCGGAATTCAAGTTTTTTGGCCGAAAAACACAAAAAATGAGGAATGATCATGACGGGCGGTGACTATGGTTCCTTAGGTCGTATTTGATGGCCTGGAAAAATTTTAGGCGATCCGGCTCCGGAGGGCCCTACCCACTGGGAAGGCGTGGGCTATAGCACACGAAAATATGGGAATCAGGCGAAATTCTAGTTTTTTGGCCGAAAAAGGCAAAAAATGAGGAACGTTAATGGCGGGGCGGTGACTATGATTCTTTAGGTCGTATTTTATGTCCCGAAAAAATTTAGGCGATCGGGGTCCGGGGGTCCTGGGACCACTTGGAAGGCGTGAGCTATAGCACACGAAAATATGGGAATCGGGCAAAATTCTAGTGTTTTGGCCGAAAAATGCAAAAAATGAGGAACGATCATTGCGGAGCGGTGACTATGGTTCCCTAGGTCGTATTTGATGGCCCGAAATTTTTTTAGGCGATCTGAGTCAGGGGGCCCGGCCCACTCGGAAGGCGTGGACGCACACGAAAATATGGGAATTGGGCGAAATTCTTATTTTTTGGCCGAAAAATATAAAACATGAGGAACGATTATGGCAGGGCGGTGACTATGGTTCCTTAGGTCGTATTTTATGGCCCGAAAAACTTTTAGGTGATCCGAGTCTAGGGGGTCCGGCCCACTCGGAAGGCGAGGACTATTGCACGCGAAAATATAGGAATTGGGCGGAATTCTAGTTCTATGGCCGAAAAATGGAAAACATGATGAATAATCACGATGTGGCGGTGACTATGGTTCCTTAGGTCGTATTTGATGGGCCGGAAATTTTTAGGAGATCGGGGTTCGGGGGTCCCGGGACCACTTGGAATAGCACACGAAAATATGGGAATCGGGCGGAATTCTAATTTTTTGGCTGAAAAATGTAAAAAATGAGGAATGATCATGGCGGAGCGGTGACTATGGTTCCTTAGGTCGTATTCGATGACCCAGAAAAGCTTTAGGCGATCAAGGTCAGGGGGTCCCGGGACCACTTGGAAGGCGTGGGCGCACACGAAAAAATGGGAATCAGGCGGAATTCTTTTTTTTTGGCCGAAAAATGCAAAACATGAGGAACGATCATTGCGGGGCAGTGACCATGGTTCCTTAGGTCGTATTTGATAGCCGTAAAATTTTCTAGGCGATCCCAGTCCGGGGGGCCCGGCCCACTCGGAAGGCGTGGGCGCACACGAAAATATGAGAATCGGGCGGAATTCTAGTTTCCTTGCCGAAAAACGCAAAACAATGAGGAACGATCATGGAGGGGCGGTGACTATGGTTCCTTAGGTCGTATTTGATGGACCGAAAAAATTTTAGGCTATCGAGGTCCGGGGGGCACGGGACCACTCAGAAGGCATGGGCTATAGCACACGAAAATATGGGAATCGGGCGGAATTCTAATTTTTTGGCTGAAAAATGCAAAAAATGAAGAATGATCATGGCGGAGCGGTGACTATGGTTCCATAGGTCGTATTCGATGGCCCAGAAAAGCTTTAGGTGATCAAGGTCAGGGGGTCCCGGGACCACTTGGAAGGCGCGGGCGCACACGAAAATATGGGAATCAGGCAGAATTCTATTTTTTTGGCCGAAAAATGCAAAACATGAGGAACGATCATTGCGGGGCGGTGACTATGGTTCCTTAGGTCATATTTAATAGCCGTAAAATTTTTTAGGCGATCCCAGTCAGGGGGCCTGGCCCACTCGGAAGGCGTGGGCGCACACGAAAATATGGGAATCGGGCGGAATTCTAGTTTCTTGGCCGAAAAATGCAAAACAATGAGGAACGATCATGGAGGGGCGGTGACTATGGTTCCTTAGGTCGTATTTGATGGACTGGAAAAATTTTAGGCAATCGAGGCCCGGGGGGCACGGGACCACTCGGAAGGCGTGGGCTATAGTACACGAAAATATGGGAATCGCGCGGAATTCAAGTTTTTTGGCCGAAAAACACAAAAAAAAGGAACGATCATGGCGGGGCGGTGACTATGGTTCCTTATGTCATTTTAGATGGCCCAAAAAGTTTTTAGGAGATCGGGGTGTGGGGGTCCCGGGACCACTTGGAAGGCGTGGGCTATAGCACACGAAAATATAGGAATCGGGTGGAATTCTAATTTTTTGGCCGTAAAATACAAAAAGTGAGGAACAATCATGGCGGGGCAGTGACTATGGTTCCTTAGGTCGTAGTTAATGGCCCGAAAAATTTTAGGCGATGCGAGTCCGGGGGGCCCGGCCCACTCGGAAGGCGTAGGCTATAGCACACGAAAATATGGGAATCGGGCGGAATTCTTGTTTTTTGGCCGAAAAACGCAAAAATGAGGAACGATTATGGCGGGGCAGTGACTATGGTTCTTTAGGTCATATTTTATATCCCGAAAAAATTTTAGGCGATCCGAGTCCGGGGGCCCCGGCCCACTCGGAAGGCGTGGGCTAGCACACGAAAATATTGGAATCAGGCAAAATTCTAGTTTTTTGGCCGAAAAATGCAAAAAATGAGGAACGATCATGGCGGGGCGGTGACTATAGTTCTTTAGCTCATATTTGAGGGCCAAAATTTTTTTTAGGCGATCGGCGTCCCGGGGGCCAGGGACCATTCGGAAGGCGTGGGCTATAGCACATGAAAATATGGAAATCTGGCGGAATTCTAGTTTTTTGGACGAAAAACATAAAAAACGAGGAACGATCATGGCGGGGTAGTGACTATGGTTCCTTAGGTCGTATTTGATGGCCCGAATAAATTTTAGGCGATCCCAGTCCGGGGGGCCCGGCCCACTCGGAAAGCGTGGGCGCACACGAAAATTTGGGAATCAGGCAAAATTCTAGTTTTTTTGCCATAAAATTCAAAAAATGGGGAAAGGTCATGGCGGGGCAGTGACTATAGTTCCTTAGGTCATATTTGATGGCCTAGAAAAATTTTAGGCTATCGGGGTCCGGGGGTCCAGGGACCACTTGGAAGGCGTGGGCTATAGCACACGAAAATATGAGAATCATGCGAAATTCTAGTTTTTTGGCCGAAAATGCAAAAAATGAGGAAAGGTCATGGCGGGGCGGTGACTATGGTTCCTTAGGTCATATTTGATGGCCTAGAAATTTTTTAGGCTATTGGTGTCTGGGGGTCCCGGGACCACTTGGAAGGCGTGGGCTATAGCACACGAAAATATGGGAATGAGGCAGAATTCTAGTTTTTTGGCCATAACATGCAAAAAATGAGGAAAGGTCATGGCGGGGCGGTGACTATGTTCCCTTAGGTCGTATTAGATGTCCTGAAAAACTTTAGGCGATCCGAGAATCGGGCGGAATTCTAGTTTTATTGCCGAAAAACGTTAAATATGAGGAACGATCATGGCGGGGCAGTGACTATGGTTCCTTAGGTCGTATTTGATGGCCCGAAATTTTTTTTGGCGATCCCAGTCCGGGGGCCCCGACCCACTCGGAAGGCGTGGGCGCACACGAAAATATGGGAATCGGGCGGAATTCAAGTCTTTTGGCCGAAAAATGCAAAAATTGAGGAACAATCATGGCGGGGCGGTGACTATGGTTCCATAGGTCGTATTTGAGGGCCCGGAAAAATTTTAGGCGATCGGGGTCCGGGGGGCCCGTGACTACTCGGAAGACGTTGGCTATAGCACACGAAAATATGGGAATCGCGCGAAATTCAAGGTTTTTGGCCGAAAAATGCAAAATATGAGGAACGATCATGGAGGGGCGGTGACTATGGTTCCTTAGGTCGTATTTGATGGCCAGAAAATGTTTTAGGAGATTGGGGTTCGGGGGTCCCGGGACCACTTAGAAGGGGTGGGCTATAGCACACGAAAATATGAGAATCGGGCAGAATTCTAGTTATTTGGCCGTAAAATGCAAAAAATGAGGAAAGGTCATGTCAGGGCGGTGACAATGGTTCCTTAGGTCGTATTTGATGGCCCGGAAAATTTTTAGGCAATCCGGCTCCGTGGGGTCCTACCCATTGGGAAGGCGTGGGCTATAGGACACGAAAATATGGGAATCGGGCGGAATTCTAATATTTTGGTCGAAAAACGCAAAAAATGAGGAATGATCATGGCGGGGCGGTGACTATGGTTCCTTAGCTCGTATTCGATGGCCCAGAAAAATTTTAGGCGATCGGGGTCCGAGGGTCCCGGGACCACTTGGAAGGCGTGGGTTGTAGCACACGAAAATATGGGAATCAAGCGGAATTCGAGTTTTTTTCCCGAAAAATGCAAAAAATGAGGAACGATCATGGCGGGGTGATGACTATGGTTCCCTAGGTCGTATTTGATGGCCCAAAAAAATTTTAGGCGATCCGAGTCAGGAGGTTCGGCTCACTCGGAAGGCGTTGGCTATTGCACACGAAAATATGGGAATCAGACGGAATTCTAGTTTTATGGCCAAAAATCGTAAAAAATGAGGAATGATCATGGCGGGGAGGTGACGATGGTTCCTTAGGTCGTATTTGATGTCCCGAAAAATTTTTAGGCGATCCCAGTACGGGTGGCCCGACCCACTCGAAAGGCGTGGGCGCACGCGAAAATATGGGAATCGGGCGAAATTCTAGTATTTTGGCCAAAAACGCATAAAATGAGGAACAATCATGGCGGGGCGGTGACTATGGTTCCTTATGTCGTATTTGATGGACCGAAAAGTTTTTAGGCGATCGGGGTCCGGGGTCCCGGGACCACTTGGAAGGCGTGGGCTATAGCACACAAAAATATGAGAATCGCGCGGAATTCAAGTTTTTTGGCCGAAAAATGCAAAAAATGAGTAACGATCATGGTGGGGCGGTGGCTATGGTTCCTAAGGTCATATTTGATGGCTCGAAAATTTTTTAGAAGATCGGGGTTCGGGGGTCCCAGGACCACTTGGAAGGCGTGGGTTATAGCACACGAAAATATGGGAATCGGGTAGAATTCTAGTTTTTTGGCCGTAAAATGCAAAAAGTGAGGAACGATCATGGTGGGGTGGTGACTATGGTTCCTTAGGTCGTATTTAATGGCCTAGAATAACTTTAGGCGATCCGAGTCTGTGGGTCCCGGGACCACTTGGAAGGCGTGGGCTAGCACATGAAAATATGGGAATCGGGCGGAATTCTAGTTTTATTGCCGAAAAACGTTAAATATGAGGAACGATCATGGCGGGACAGTGACTATGGTTCCTTAGGTCGTATTTGATGGCCCGAAATATTTTTTGGCGATCCCAGTCCGGGGGCCCCGACCCACTCGGAAGACGTGGGCGCACATGAAAATATGGGAATCTGGCGGAATTCAAGTCTTTTGGCCGAAAAATGCAAAAATTGAGGAACAATCATGGCGGGGCGGTGACTATGGTTCCATAGGTCGTATTTGAGGGCCCGGAAAAATTTTAGGCGATCGAGATCCGGGGGCCCCGTGACCACTCGGAAGATGTTGGCTATAGCACACGAAAATATGGGAAGCGCGCGAAATTCAAGGTTTTTGGCCGAAAAACGTAAAATATGAGGAACGATCATGGAGGGGCGGTGACTATGGTTCCTTAGGTCGTAATTGATGGCCAGAAAATGTTTTAGGAGATTGGGGTTCGGGGGTCCCGGGACCACTTAGAAGGGGTGGGCTATAGCACACGAAAATATGAGAATCGGGCAGAATTCTAGTTATTTGGCCGTAATATGCAAAAAATGAGGAAAGGTCATGTCAGGGCGGTGAAAATGGTTCCTTAGGTCGTATTTGATGGCCCGAAAAATTTTTAGGCAATCCGGCTCCGTGGGGTCCTACCCATTGGGAAGGCGTGGCCTATAGGACACGAAAATATGGGAATCGGGCGGAATTCTAATATTTTGGTCGAAAAACGCAAAAAATGAGGAATGATCATGGCGGGGCAGTGACTATGGTTCCTTAGCTTGTATTCGATGGCCTAGAAAATTTTTAGGCGATCGGGGTCCGAGGGTCCCGAGACCACTTGGAAGGCGTCGGCTATAGCACACGAAAATATGGGAATCAAGCGGAATTCGAGTTTTTTTCCCGAAAAATGCAAAAAATGAGGAACGATCATGGCGGGGCGGTGACTATGGTTCCCTAGGTCGTATTTTATGGCCCAAAAATTTTTTAGGCGATCCGAGTCAGGAGGTTCGCCCCACTCGGAAGGCGTTGGCTATTGCACACGAAAATATGGGAATCAAACAGAATTCTAGTTTTATGGCCAAAAATCGTAAAAAATGAGGAATGATCATGGCGGGGAGGTGACGATGGTTCCTTAGGTCGTATTTGATGTCCCGAAAATTTTTTAGGCGATCCCAGTATGGGTGGCCCGGCCCACTCGGAAGGCGTGGGCGCACGCGAAAATATGGAAATCGGGCGAAATTCTAGTATTTTGGCCAAAAAATGCATAAAATGAGGAACAATCATGGCGGGGCGCTGATTATGGTTCCTTATGTCGTATTTGATGGACCAAAATTTTTTTAGGCGATCGGGGTCCGGGGTCCCGGGACCACTTGGAAGGCGTGGGCTATAGCACACGAAAATATGGGAATCGCGCGGAATTCAAGTTTTTTGGCCGAAAAATGCAAAAAATGAGGAACGATCATGGCGGGGCGGTGGCTATGGTTCCTAAGGTCATATTTGAAGGCTCTAAATTGTTTTAGGAGATCGGGGTTCGGGGGTCCCGGGACCACTTGGAAGGCGTGGGTTATAGCACACGAAAATATGGGAATCGGACAGAATTCTAGTTTTTTGGCCGTAACATGCAAAAAGTGAGAAAAGGTCATGGCGGGGCGGTGACTATGTTCCCTTAGGTCGTATTAGATGTCCTGAAAAACTTTAGGCGATCCGAGTCTGTGGGTCCCAGGACCACTTGGAAGGCGTGGGCTATAGCACACGAAAATATGGGAATCGGGCGGAATTCTAGTTTTATTGCCGAAAAACGTTAAATATGAGGAACGATCATGGCGGGGCAGTGACTATGGTTCCTTAGGTCGTATTTGATGGCCCGAAATTTTTTTTGGCGATCGCAGTCCGGGGGCCCCGACCCACTCGGAAGGCGTGGGCGCACACGAAAATATGAGAATCGGGCGGAATTCAAGTCTTTTGGCCAAAAAATGCAAAAATTGAGGAACAATCATGGCGGGGCGGTGGCTATGGTTCCATAGGTTGTATTTGAGGGCCCGAAAAAATTTTAGGCGATCGGGGTCCGGGGGGCCCGAGACCACTCGGAAGACGTTGGCTATAGCACACGAAAATATGGGAATCGCGCGAAATTCAAGGTTTTTGGCCGAAAAACGCAAAATATGAGGAACGATCATGGAGCGGCGGTGACTATGTTTCCTTAGGTCGTATTTGATGGCCAGAAAATGTTTTAGGAGATTGGGGTTTGGGGGTCCCGGGACCACTTAGAAGGGGTGGGCTATAGCACACGAAAATATGAGAATCGGGCAGAATTCTAGTTATTTGGCCGTAAAATGGCAAAAATGAGGAAAGGTCATGTCAGGGCGGTGACAATGGTTCCTTAGGTTGTATTTGATGGCCCAGAAAACTTTTAGGCAATCCGGCTCCGTGGGGTCCTACCCATTGGGAAGGCGTGGGCTATAGCACACGAAAATATGGGAATCAGGCGGAATTCTAATATTTTGGTCGAAAAACGCAAAAAATGAGGAATGATCATGGCGGGGCGGTGACTATGGTTCCTTAGCTCGTATTCGATGGCCCAGAAAAATTTTAGGCGATCGGGGTCCGAGGGTCCCGGGACCACTTGGAAGGTGTGGGCTATAGCACACGAAAATATGGGAATCAAGCGGAATTCGAGTTTTTTTCCCGAAAAATGCAAAAAATGAGGAACGATCATGGCGGGGTGGTGACTATGGTTCCCTAGGTCATATTTTATGGCCCAAAATTTTTTTAGGCGATCCGAGTCAGGAGGTTCGGCCCACTCGGAAGGCGTTGGCTATTACACATGAAAATATGGGAATCAGATGGAATTCTAGTTTTATGGCCAAAAATCGTAAAAAATGAGGAATGATCATGGCGAGGAGGTGACGATGGTTCCTTAGGTCGTATTTGATGTCCCGAAAAATTTTTAGGCGATCCCAGTACGGGTGGCCCGGCCCACTCGGAAGGCGTGGGCGCACGCGAAAATATGGGAATCGGGCGAAATTCTAGTATTTTGGCCAAAAATGCATAAAATGAGGAACAATCATGGCGGGGCGGTGACTATGGTTCCTTATGTCGTATTTGATGGACCGAAAGTTTTTTAGGCGATCGGGGTCCGGGGTCCCGAGACCACTTGGAAGGCGTGGGCTATAGCACACAAAAATATAGGAATCGCGCGGAATTCAAGTTTTTTGGCCGAAAAATGCAAAAAATGAGGAACGATCATGGCGGGGCGGTGGCTATGGTTCCTAAGGTCATATTTGATGGCTCGAAAATATTTTAGGAGATCGGGGTTCGGGGGTCCCGGGACCACTTGGAAGGCATGGGTTATAGCACACGAAAATATGGGAATCGGGCAAAATTTTAGTTTTTTAGCCGTAAAATGCAAAAAGTGAGGAACGATCATGGCGGGGCGGTGACTATGGTTCCTTAGGTCGTATTTGATGGCCCAGAAAAACTTTAGGCGATCCGAGTCTGTGGGTCCCGGGACCACTTGGAAGGCTTGGGCTATAGCATACGAAAATATGGGAATCGGGCGGAATTCTATTTTTATTGCCGAAAAACGTTAAATATGAGGAACGATCATGGCGGGGCAGTGACTATGGTTCCTTAGGTCATATTTGATGGCCCAAAATATTTTTTGGGGATCCCAGTCCGGGGGCCCCGACCCACTCGGAAGGCGTGGGCGCACACGAAAATATGGAAATCTGGCGGAATTTAAGTCTTTTGGCCGAAAAATGCAAAAATTGAGGAACAATCATGGCGGGGCGGTGACTATGGTTCCATAGGTCGTATTTGAGGGCCCGAAAAAATTTTAGGCGATCGGGTTCCGGGGGGCCCGTGACCACTCGGAAAACGTTGGCTATAGCACACGAAAATATGGGAATCGCGCGAAATTCAAGGTTTTTGGCCGAAAAATGCAAAATATGAGGAACGATCATGGAGGGGCGGTGACTATGGTTCCTTAGGTCGTATTTGATGGCCAGAAAATGTTTTTGGAGATTGGGGTTCGGGGGTCCCGGGGCCACTTAGAAGGGGTGGGCTATAGCACACGAAAATATGAGAATCGGGCAAAATTCTAGTTATTTGGCCGTAAAATGCAATAAATGAGGCAAGGTCATGTCAGGGCGGTGACAATGGTTCCTTAGGTCGTATTTGATGGCCTTGAAAATTTTTAGGCAATCCGGCTCCGTGGGGTCCTACCCATTGGGAAGGCGTGGGCTATAGCACACGAAAATATGGGAATCAGGCGGAATTCTAATATTTTGGTCGAAAAACGCAAAAAATGAGGAATGATCATGGCAGGGAGGTGACTATGGTTCCTTAGCTCGTATTCGATGGCCCAGAAAAATTTTAGGCGATCGGGGTCCGAGGGTCCCGGGACCACTTGGAAGGCGTGGGCTATAGCACACGAAAATATGGGAATCAAGCGGAATTCGAGTTTTTTTCCCGAAAAATGCAAAAAATGAGGAACGATCATGACGGGGCGGTGACTATGGTTCCCTAGGTTGTATTTGATGGCCCATAAAAATTTTAGGCGATCCGAGTCGGGAGGTTCGGCCCACTCGGAAGGCGTTGGCTAATGCACACGAAAATATGGGAATCAGACGGAATTCTAGTTTTATGGCCAAAAATCGTAAAAAATGAGGAATGATCATGGCGGGGAGGTGACGATAGTTCCTTAGGTCGTATTTGATGTCCCAAAAATTTTTTAGGCGATCCCAGTACGGGTGGCCCGGCCCACTCGGAAGGCATGGGCGCACGCGAAAATATGGGAATCAGACGAAATTCTAGTATTTTGGCCAAAAACCGCATAAAATGAGGAACAATCATGGCGGGGCGGTGAATATGGTTCCTTATGTCGTATTTGATGGACCGAAAATTTTTTAGGCGATCGGGGTCCGGGGTCCCGGGACCACTTGGAAGGCGTGGGCTATAGCACACGAAAATATGGGAATCGCGCGAAATTCAAGTTTTTTGGCCGAAAAATGCAAAAAATGAGGAACGATCATGGCGGGGCGGTGGCTATGGTTCCTAAGGTCATATTTGATGGCTCGAAATTTTTTTAGGAGATCGGGGTTCGGGGGTCCCCGGACCACTTGGAAGGCGTGGGTTATAGCACACGAAAATATGGGAATCAGACGGAATTCTAGTTTTTTCGCCGAAAATCGTTAAAAATGAGGAATGATCATGGCGGGGAGGTGACTATGGTTCCTTAGGTCGTATTTGATGTCCCGAAAATTTTTTAGGCGATCCCAGTACAGGTGGCCCGGCCCACTCGAAAGGCGTGGGCGCACGCAAAAATATAGAAATCGGGCGAAATTCTAGTATTTTGGCAAAACAATGCATAAAATGAGGAACAATCATGGCGGGGCGGTGACTATGGTTCCTTAGGTCGTATTTGATGGACCGAAAAAGTTTTAGGAGATCGGGGTTCGGGGGTCCCGGGACCACTTGGAAGGCGTGGGTTATAGCACATGAAAATATGGGAATCGGGCGAAATTCTAGTTTTTTTGCCGTAAAATGAGGAATGATCATGGCGGGGCGGTGCCTATGGCTCCTTAGGTCGTATTTGATGCCCCGGAAACATTTTAGGCGATCCGAGTCCGGGAGGCCCGAACCACTCGGAAGGCGTGGGTATAGCACACGAAAATATGGGAATCGGGCAGAATTCTAGTTTTTTGGCCGTAAATGCAAACAATGAGGAACGATCATGGCGGGGAGGTGACTATGGTTCCCTAGGTCGTATTTGATGGCCCGAAATTTTTTTAGGCAATCCGAGTCAGAGGGCCCGACCTACTCGGAAGGCGTGGGCTATTGCACACGAAAATATGGGAATCGGGCAGAATTCAAGTTTTTTGGCCGAAAAACATAAAACAAATGAGGAACGATAATGGCGGGGCGTGACTATGGTTCCTTAGGTCGTATTTGATGGCCCAAAATTTTTTTAGGCGATCCCAGTCCGGGCGGCCGGGCCCACTTGAAAGGCGTGGGCGCACACGAAAATATGGGAATCGCACGGAATTCAAGTTTTTTGGCCGAAAAACGCAAAAAATGAGGAAGGATTATGGCGGGGTAGTGACTATGGTTCCTTAGGTCATAATTGATGGCCCGAAAATGTTTTAGGAGATCAGGGTTCGGGGGTCCCGGGACCACTTGGAAGGTGTGGGCTATAGCACACGAAAATATGAGAATCGAGCGGAATTCTAGTTTTTTAGCTGTAAAATGCAAAAAGTGATGAACGATCATGGCAGGGCGGTGACTATGGTTCCTTAGGTTGTATTTCATGGCCCGGAAAAGTTTTAGCCGATCCGAGTCCAGGGGTCCCGGGACCACTTGGAAGGCGTGGCCTAGCACACGAAAATATGGGAATCGGGCGGAATTCTAGTTTTTTTGCCGTAATACGCAGAAAAAATGAGTAATGGTCATGGTAAGGCATGGACTATGGTTCTCTTGGTCGTATTTGATGGCCTGGAAAATTTTTAGGCGATCCGAGTCCGAGGGCCCGGCCCACTCGGAAGGCGTGGGCTATAGCACACGAGAATATGGGAATCGGGCGGAATTCTAGCTTTTTGGCCGCAAAAAGCAAAACGTTAGGAACGATCATGGCGGGGCGGTGACTATGGTTCCTTAGGTCATATTTGATGGCTCGGAAAATTTTAAGGTTATCCCGGTCTGGGGGGCCCGACCCATTTGGAAGGCGTGGGCTATAGCACACGAAAATATGGGAATCGAGCTGAATTCTAGTTTTTTGGCCAAAAAATATTAAAAAGGAGGAACGATCATGGCGGGGCAGTGACTATGGTTCCTTAGCTCGTATTCGATGGCCCAGAAAAATTTTAGGCATGGGCACACAAGAAAATATGGGAATCGCACGGAATTCAAGTTTTTTGGCCGAACAATGCAAAAAATGAGGAAGGATTATGGCGGGGCGGTGACTATGGTTCCTTAGGTCATAATTCATGGCCCGAAAATGTTTTAGGAGATCGGGGTTCGGGGGTCCCGGAACCACTTGGAAGGCGTGGGCTATAGCACACGAAAATATGAGAATCGAGCGGAATTCTAGTTTTTTAGCTGTAAAATGCAAAAAGTGATGAACGATCATGGCGGGGCGGTGGCTATGGTTCCTAAGGTCATATTTGATGGCTCGAAAATTTTTTAGGAGATCGGGGTTCGGGGGTCCTGGGACCACTTGGAAGGCGTGGGTTATAGCACACGAAAATATGGGAATCGGGCAGAATTCTAGTTTTTTGGCCGTAAAATGCAAAAAGTGATGAACGATCATGGCGGGGCGGTGACTATGGTTCCTTAGGTCGTATTTAATGGCCCAGAAAAACTTTAGGCGATCCGAGTCTGTGGGTCCCGGGACCACTTGGAAGGCGTGGGCTATAGCACACGAAAATATGGGAATCGGGCGGAATTCTAGTTTTATTGCCGAAAAACGTTAAATATGAGGAACGATCATGGCGGGGCAGTGACTATGGTTCCTTAGGTCGTATTTGATGGCCTGAAATTTTTTTTGGCGATCCCAGTACGGGGGCCCCGACCCACTCGGAAGGCGTGGGCGCACACGAAAATATGGGAATCTGGCGGAATTCAAGTCTTTTGGCCGAAAAATGCAAAAATTGAGGAACAATCATGGCGGGGCGGAGACTATGGTTCCATAGGTCGTATTTGAGGGCCCGGAAAAATTTTAGGCGATCGGGGTCCGGGGGGCCCGTGACCACTCGGAAGACGTTGGCTATAGCACACGAAAATATGGGAATCGCGCTAAATTCAATGTTTTTGGTCGAAAAACGCAAAATATGAGGAACGATCATGGAGGGGCGGTGACTATGGTTCCTTAGGTCGTATTTGTTGGCCAGAAAATGTTTTAGGAGATTGGGGTTCGGGAGTCCCGGGACCACTTAGAAGGGGTGGGCTATAGCACACGAAAATATGAGAATCGGGCAGAATTCTAGTTATTTGGCCGTAAAATGCAAAAAATGAGGAAAGGTCATGTCAGGGCGGTGACAATGGTTCCTTAGGTCGTATTTGATGGCCCGGAAAAATTTTAGGCAATCCGGCTCCGTGGGGTCCTACCCATTGGGAAGGCGTGGGCTATAGCACACGAAAATATGGGAATCAAGCGGAATTCTAATATTTTGGTCGCAAAACGCAAAAAATGAGGAATGATCATGGCGGGGCGGTGACTATGGTTCCTTAGCTCGTATTCGATGGCCCAGAAAAATTTTAGGCGATCGGGGTCCGAGGGTCCCGGGACCACTTGGAAGGCGTGGGCTATAGCACACGAAAATATGGGAATCAAGCGGAATTCGAGTTTTTTTCCCGAAAAATGCAAAAAATGAGGAACGATCATGGCGAGGCTGTGACTATGGTGCCCTAGGTCGTATTTGATGGCCCAAAAAAATTTTAGGCGATCCGAGTCAGGAGGTTCGGCCCACTGAGAAGGCGTTGGCTATTGCACACGAAAATATAGGAATGAGACGGAATTCTAGTTTTATGGCCAAAAATCGTAAAAAATGAGGAATGATCATGCGGGGAGGTGACGATGGTTCCTTAGGTCGTATTTGATGTCCCGAAAATTTTTTAGGCGATCCCAGTACGGGTGGCCCGGCCCACTCGGAAGGCGTGGGCGCACACAGAAATATGGGAATCGGGAGGAATTCTAGTTTTTTGGCGATAAAATGAAAAAAATAATGAAAGGTCATGGTGGGGCGGTGACTATAGTTCCTTAGGTCGTATTTGATGGCCTAGAAAAATTTTAGGCTATCGGGGTCCGGGGGTCCCAGGACCACTTGGAAGGCGTGGGCTATTGCATACGAAAATATGGGAATCGTGCGAAATTCTAGTTTTTTGGCAGAAAATGCAAAAAATGAGGAAAGGTCATGGCGATGCGGCGACTATGGTTCCTTAGGTCGTATTTGATGGCCTAGAAAAATTTTAGGCTATAGGGGTCCGGGGGTCCTGGGACCACTTGGAAGGCGTGGACTATAGCACACGAAAATATGGGAATCGGGCGGAATTCTAGTTTTTTCGCCAAAAAACGTTAAAAATGAGGAACGATCATGGCGGGGCGGTGACTATGGTTCCTTAGGTCGTATTTGATGGCTCGAAAGTTTTTTAGGCGATCCCAGTCCGGGTGGCCCGGCCCACTCGAAAGGCGTAGGCGCACGTGAAAATATGGAAATCGGGCGAAATTCTAGTATTTTGGCCAAAAAACGCATAAAATGAGGAACAATCATGGCGGGGCGGTGACTATGGTTCCTTAGGTCGTATTGGATGGACCAAAAAAGTTTTAGGAGATCGGGGTTCGGGGGTCCCGGACCACTTGGAAGGCGTGGGTTATAGCACACGAAAATATGGGAATCGGGCGGAATTCTAGTTTTTTGGCCGTAAAATGCAAAACGTGAGGAACGATCATGGCGGGGAGGTGACTATGGTTCCTTAGGTCGTATTTAATGGCCCAGAAAAACTTTAGGCGATCCGAGTCCGGGGTCCCAGGACCACTTGGAAGGCGTGGGTTATGGGAATCGGGCGGAATTCTAGTTTTTTGGCTGAAAAATGCCAAAAATTAGGAACGATCATGACGGGGTGGTGACTATGGTTCCATAGGTCGTATTTGATGGCCAGGAAAAATTTTAGGCGATCCGGCTCCGGGGGGCCCTACCCACTGGGAAGGCGTGGACTATAGCACACGAAAATATTGGAATCAAGAATAATTCTAGTTTTTTGGCCGAAAAACACAAAAAATGAGGAACAATCATGGCGGGGCGGTGACTATGGTTCTTTAGGTCGTATTTTATGGCCCAGAAAAATTTTAGGAGATCCCAGTCCGGGGGGCCCGGCCCACTCGGAAGGCGTGGGCGCACACGAAAATATGGGAATCAGGCAGAATTCTAGTTTTTTGGCGATAAAATGCAAAAAATGAGGAAAGGTCATGGCGGGGCGGTGACTATAGTTCCTTAGGTCGTATTTGATGGCCTAGAAAAATTTTAGGCTATCGGGGTCCGGGGGTTCCGCGACCACTTGGAAGGCGTGGGCTATAGCACACGAAAATTTGGGAATCGGGCGGAATTCTAGCTTTTTGGCCGCAAAAAGCAAAAAGTTAGGAACGGTCATGGCGGGGCGGTGACTATGGTTCCTTAGGTCATATTTGATGGCTCGGAAAATTTTAGGCTATCGGTGTCCGGGGGTCCCGGGACCACTTGGAAGGCGTGGGCTATAGCACACGAAAATATGGGAATTGGGCGGAATTCTAGTTTTTTGGCCAAAAAATGTTAAAAATGAGGAACGATCATGGCGGGGCGGTGACTATGGTTCCTTAGCTCGTATTCGATGGCTCAGAAAATTTTTAGGTGATCAGGGTCTGAGGGTCCCGGGACCACTTGGAAGGCGTGGGCTGTAGCACACGAAAATATGGGAATCAGGCGGAATTCGAGTTTTTTTACGAAAAATGCAAAAAATGAGGAACGATCATGGCAGGCGATGACTATGGTTCCCTAGGTCGTATTTGATGGCCCAAAAAAATTATAGGCGATCCGAGTCAAGGGACCCGGCCCACTCGGAAGGCGTGGGCTATTGCACAAGAAAATATGGGAATCAAACGGAATTACAGTTTTATGGCCGAAAATCGTAAAAAATGAGGAATGATCGTGGCGGGGAGGTGACTATGGTTCCTTAGGTTGTATTTGATGTCCCGAAAACTTTTTAGGCGATCCCAGTACGGGTGGCCCGGCCCACTCGAAAGGCGTGGGCGTACGCAAAAATATGGGAATCGTGCAAAATTCTAGTATTTTGGCCAAAAAACGCATAAAATGAGGAGCAATCATGGCGGGGCGGTGACTATGGTTCCTTAGGTCGTATTTGATGGCCCAAAAAAACTTTAGGCGATCCTAGTCCGGTGTCCCGGGACCACTTGGAAGGCGTGGGTTATAGCACACGAAAATATGGGAATCAGGCGGAATTCTAGTTTTTTGGCCGAAAAATGCAAAAAATTAGGAACGATCATGACGGGGTGGTGACTATGGTTCCATAGGTGGTATTTGATGGCCAGGAAAAAATTTAGGCGATCCGGCTCTGGGGGGCCCTACCCACTGGGAAGGCGTGGGCTATAGAACACGAAAATATTCGAATCAAGAATAATTCTAGTTTTTTGGCCGAAAAACGCAAAAAATGAGGAACGATCATGGTGGGGCGGTGACAATGGTTCTTTAGGTCGTATTTTATGGCCCATAAAATTTTAGGCGATTGTAGTCCGGTGGGCCCGGCCCACTCGGAAGGCGTGGGCGCACATGAAAATATGGGAATCGGGCGAAATTCTAGTTTTTTGGCGATAAAATGCAAAAAATGAGGAAAGGTCATGGCGGGGCGGTGACTATAGTTCCTTAGGTCATATTTGATGGCCTAGAAAAATTTTAGGCTATCGGGGTCCGGGGGTTTCGGGACCACTTGGAAGGCGTGGGCTATAGCACACGAAAATTTGGGAATCGTGCGAAATTCTAGTTTTTTGGCCGAAAAATGCAAAAAATGAGGAAAGATCATGGCGGGGCAGCGACTATGGTTCCTTAGGTCGTATTTGATGGCCTAGAAAAATTTTAGGCTATCGGGGTCCGGGGGTCCCGGGATCACTTGGAAGGCGTGGGCTATAGCACACGAAAATATGGGAATCTATCGGAATTCTAGTTGTTTGGCTGAAAAACACAAAAAATGAGGAACGATCATGGCGGGGCGGTGACTATTATTCTTTAGGTCATATTTTATGGACCGGAAAAATTTAGGCGATCGGGGTCCGGGGGTCCCGGGACCACTTGGAATGCATGGGCTATAGCACACGAAAATATGGGAATCGGGCGAAATTCTAGTTTTTTGGACGAAAAATGCAAAAATGAGGAACGATCATGGCGTGGCGGTGACTATGGTTCCCTAGGTCATATTTGTTGGCACAAAAATTTTTTAGGCGATCCGAGTCAGGGGAGCCGGCCCACTCGGAAAGCGTGGGCTATGGTACACGAAAATATGGGAATCAAGCAGAATTCTAGTTTTGTGGCCGAAAAACGTAAAAAATGAGGAATGATCACGGCGGGGCGGTGACTATGGTTTCTTAGGTAGTATTTGATGGCCCGAAAAACTTTTAGGCAATCCGAGACCAGGGGGCCCGGCCCACTCAGAAGGCGTGGGCTATAACATTCAAAAATATGGGAATCGGGCGCAATTCTAGTTTTTTGGCCGAAAAATGGAAAAAATGAGGAACGTACACGAAGGGGCGGTGACTATGGTTCCTTAGGTCATATTTGATGGCCCAAAAAATTTTAGGCGATCTGGTTCAGGGGAGCCCTACCCACTGGGAAGGCATGTGCTATAGCATACGAAAATATTGGAATCAGGCAAAATTCAAGTTTTTTGCCGAAAAACGCAAAAAATGAGGAACGATCATGGCGGGGTGGTGACTATGTTTCCTTAGGTTGTATATTATGGACCGGAAAAATTTTAGGCGATCGGGGTCCGGGGAGCCCGGGACCACTCGGAAGGCGTGGGCTGTAGCACACGAAAATATGGGAATAGTGCGAAATTCATTTTTTTGGTCGAAAAATGGAAAATATGAGGAACGATCAGGGCGGGACGGTGACTATGGTTCCTTAGGTCGTATTTGATGGCCCGAAACATTTTTAGGAGATCAGGGTTCGGGGGTCCCGGGACCACTTGGAAGGCATATATAGCACACGAAAATATGGGAATCGGGCGGAATTCTAATATTTTGGCCTAAAAACGCAAAAAAATGAGGAATGATCATGGCGGGGCAGTGCCTATGGCTCCTTAGGTCGTATTTGATGCCCCGGAAACATTTTAGGCGATCCGAGTCCGGGAGGCCCGAACCACTCGGAAGGCGTGGGCTATAACACACGAAAATATGGAAATCGGGCGGAATTCTAGTTTTTTGGCCGATAAATGCAAACAATGAGGAACGATCATGGCGGGGAGGTGACTATGGTTCCCTAGGTCGTATTTGATGGCCCAAATTTATTTTAGGCAATCCGAGTCAGAGGGCCCGACCTACTCTGAAGGCGTGGGCAATTGCACACGAAAATATGGGAATCGGGCAGAATTCTAGTTTTTTGGCCGAAAAACATAAAACAAATGAGAAACAATAATGGCGGGGCGTGACTATGGTTCCTTAGGTCGTATTTGAAGGCCCGAAAAAATTTTAGGCGATCCCAGTCCGGGCGGCCGGGCGCACTTGAAAGGCGTGGGCGCACACGAAAATATGGGAATCGCACGAAATTCATGTTTTTAGGCCGAAAAATGCAAAATTTGAGGAAGGATTATGGCGGGGTGGTGACTATGGTTCCTTAGGTCATCATTGATGGCCCGATAATGTTTTAGGAGATCGGGGTTCGGGGGTCCTGGGACCACTTGGAAGGCATGGGCTATAGCACACGAAAATATGAGAATCGAGCGGAATTCTAGTTTTTAGCTGTAAAATGCAAAAAGTGATGAACGATCATGGCGGGGCGGTGACTATGGTTCCTTAGGTTGTATTTAATGGCCCGGAAAATTTTTAGCCGTTCCGAGTCCAGGGGTCCCGGGACCACTTGGAATGCGTGGCCTAGCACACGAAAATATGGGAATCGGGCAGAATTCTAGTTTTTTGGCCGTAATACGTAGAAAAAACGAGGAATGGTCATGGCAAGGTGTGGACTATGGTTCTCTTGGTCGATTTGATGGCCCAAAATTTTTTTAGGCGATCCGAGTCCGGGGGCCCGGCCCACTCGGAAGGCGTGGGCTATAGCACACGAGAATATGGGAATCGGGCGGAATTCTAGCTTTTTGGCCGCAAAAAGCAAAAAGTTAGGAACCATCATGGCGGGGCGGTGACTATGGTTCCTTAGGTCATATTTGATGGCTCGGAAAATTTTAAGGTTATCCCGGTCTGGGGGGCCCGACCCATTTGGAAGGCGTCGTCTATAGCACACAAAAATATGTGAATCGGGCGGAATTCTAGTGTTTTGGCCAAAAAATGTTAAAAATGAGGAACGATCATGGCGGGGCGGTGACTATGGTTCCTTAGCTTGTATTCGATGGCCCAGAAAAATTTTAGGTGATCGGGGCCTGAGGGTCCCGGGACCACTTGGAAGGCCTAGGCTATAGCACACGAAAATATGGGAATCAGGCGGAATTCGAGTTTTTTTTCCGAAAGATGCAAAAAATGAGGAACGATCATGGCGGGGCGGTGACTATGGTTCCCTAGGTCGTATTTGATGGCCCAAAATTTTTTTAGGCGATCCGAGTCAGGGGTCCCGGCCCACTCGGAAGGCATGGGCTATTGCACACGAAAATATGGGAATCAGACGGAATTCTAAATTTATCGCCGAAAATCGTTAAAAATGAGGAATGTCCATGGCGGGGAGGTGACTATGGTTCCTTAGGTTGTATTTGATGTCCCGAAATTTTTTTAGGCGATCCCAGTACGGGTGGCCCGGCCCGCTTGAAAGGCGTGGGCGCACGCAAAAATATGGAAATCGGGTGAAATTCTAGTATTTTGGCCAAACAATGCCTAAAATGAGGAACAATCATGGCGGGGCGGTGACTGTGGTTCCTTAGTTCATATTTGATGGACCGAAAATTTTTTAGGAGATCGGGGTTCGGGGGTCCCGGGACCACTTGATAGGCGTGGGTTATAGCACACGAAAATATGGGAATCGGGCGAAATTCTAGTTTTTTGGCCGTAAAATGAGGAATGATCATGGCGGGGCGGTGCCTATGGCTCCTTAGGTCGTATGTGATGCCCCGGAAACATTTTAGGCGATCCGAGTCCGGGAGGCCCGAACTACTCGGAAGGCGTGGGCTATAGCACACGAAAATATGGGAATCGGGCGGAATTCTAGTTTTTGGCCGATAAATGCAAACAATGAGGAACGATCATGGCGGGGAGGTGACTATGGTTCCCTAGGTCGTATTTGATGGCCCGAAAATTTTTTAGGCAATCCGAGTTAGAGGGCCCGACCTACTCGGAAGGCGTGGGCTATTGCACACGAAAATATGGGAATCGGGCAGAATTCTAGTTTTTTGGTCGAAAAACATAAAACAAATGAGGAACGATAATGGCGGGGCGTGACTATGGTTCCTTAGGTCGTATTTGATGGCCCAAAAAAATTTTAGGCGATCCCAGTCCGGGCGGCCGGGCCCACTTGAAAGGCGTGGGCGCACACGAAAATATGGGAATCGCACGGAATTCAAGTTTTTTTGCCAAAAAACGCAAAAAATGAGGAAGGATTATGGCGGGGCGGTGACAATGGTTCCTTAGGTCATAATTGATGGCCCAAAAATGTTTTAGGAGATCGGGGTTCGGGGGTCCCGGGACCACTTGGAAGGTGTGGGCTATAGCACACGAAAATATGAGAATCGAGCGGAATTCTAGTTTTTTAGCTGTAAAATGCAAAAAGTGATGAACGATCATGGCGGGGCGGTGACTATGGTTCCTTAGGTTGTATTTCATGGCCCGGAAAAGTTTTAGCCGATCCGAGTCCAGGGGTCCCGGGACCACTTGGAAGGCGTGGCCTAGCACACGAAAATATGGGAATCGGGCGGAATTCTAGTTTTTTGGCCGTAATATGCAGAAAAAACGAGGAATGGTCATGGCAAGGCATGGACTATGGTTCTCTTGGTCGTATTTGATGGCCCGGAAAATTTTTTGGCGATCCGAGTCCGGGGGCCCGGCCCACTCGAAAGGCGTGGGCTATAGCACGCGAGAATATAGGAATCGGGCGGAATTCTAGCTTTTTGGCCGCAAAAAGCAAAAAGTTAGGAACGATCATGGCGGGGCGGTGACTATGGTTCCTTAGGTCATCTTTGATGGCTCGGAAAATTTTAAGGTTATCCCGGTCTGGGGGGCCCGACCCATTTGGAAGGCGTGGGCTATAGCACACAAAAATATGGGAATCGAGCAGAATTCTAGTTTTTTGGCCAAAAAATATTATAAAGGAGGAACGATCATGGCGGGGCAGTGACTATGGTTCCTTAGCTCGTATTCGATGGCCCAGAAAAATTTTAGGCATGGGCACACAAGAAAATATGGGAATCGCACGGAATTCAAGTTTTTTGGCCGAACAATGCAAAAAATGAGGAAGGATTATGGCGGGGCGGTGACTATGGTTCCTTAGGTCATAACTCATGGCCCGAAAATGTTTTAGGAGATCGGGGTTCGGGGGTCCCGGAACCACTTGGAAGGCGTGGGCTATAGCACACGAAAATATGAGAATCGAGCGGAATTCTAGTTTTTTAGCTGTAAAATGCAAAAAGTGATGAACGATCATGGCGGGGCGGTGGCTATGGTTCTTAAGGTCATATTTGATGGCTCGAAAATATTTTAGGAGATCGGGGTTCGGGGGTCCCGGGACCACTTGGAAGGCGTGGGTTATAGCACACGAAAATATGGGAATCGGGCAGAATTCTTGTTTTTTGGCCGTAAAATGCAAAAAGTGTGGAACGATCATGGCGGGGCAGTGACTATGGTTCCTTAGGTCGTATTTAATGGCCTAGAAAAACTTTAGGCGATCCGAGTCTGTGGGTCCCGGGACCACTTGGAAGGCGTGGGCTATAGCATACGAAAATATGGGAATCGGGCGGAATTCTAGTTTTATTGCCGAAAAATGTTAAATATGAGGAACGATCATGGCGGGGCAGTGACTATGGTTCCTTAGGTCGTATTTGATGGCCTGAAATTTTTTTTGGCGATCCCAGTCCGGGGGCCCCGACCAACTCGGAAGGCGTGGGCGCACACGGAAATATGGGAATCTGGCGGAATTCAAGTCTTTTGGCCGAAAAATGCAAAAATTGAGGAACAATCATGGCGGGCGGTGACTATGGTTCCATAAGTCGTATCTGAGGGCCCGGAAAAATTTTAGGCGATCGGGGTCCGGGGGGCCCGTGACCACTCGGAAGACGTTGGCTATAGCACACGAAAATATGGGAATCGCGCGAAATTCAATGTTTTTGGTCGAAAAACGCAAAATATGAGGAACGATCATGGAGGGGCGGTGACTATGGTTCCTTAGGTCGTATTTGTTGGCCAGAAAATGTTTTAGGAGATTGGGGTTCGGGGGTCCCGGGACCACTTAGAAGGGGTGGGCTATAGCAAACGAAAATATGAGAATAGGGCAGAATTCTAGTTATTTGGCCGTAAAATGCAAAACATGAGGAAAGGTCATGTCAGGGTGGTGACAATGGTTCCTTAGGTCGTATTTGATGGCCCGAAAAAATTTTAGGCAATCCGGCTCCGTGGGGTCCTACCCATTGGGAAGGCGTGGGCTATAGCACACGAAAATATGGGAATCAAGCGGAATTCTAATATTTTGGTCGAAAAACGCAAAAAATGAGGAATGATCATGGCGGGGCGGTGACTATGGTTCCTTAGCTCGTATTCGATGACCCAGAAAATTTTTAGGCGATCGGGGTCCGAGGTTCCCGGGACCACTTGGAAGGCGTGGGCTATAACACACGAAAATATGGGAATCAAGCGGAATTAGAGTTTTTTTCCCGAAAAATGAAAAAAATGAGGAACGATCATGGCGGGGCGGCGACTATGGTGCCCTAGGTCGTATTTGATGGCCCAAAAAAATTTTAGGCGATCCGAGTCAGGAGGTTCGGCCCACTCGGAAGGCGTTGGCTATTGCACACGAAAATATGGGAATGAGAAGGAATTCTAGTTTTATGGCTAAAAATCGTAAAAAATGAGGAATGATCATGGCGGGGAGGTGAAGATGGTTCCTTAGGTCGTATTTGATGTCCCAAAAAATTTTTAGGCGATCCCAGTACGGGTGGCCCGGCCCACTCGGAAGGCGTGGGCGCACGCGAAAATATGGGAATCGGGCGAAATTCTAGTATTTTGGCCAAAAAACGCATAAAATGAGGAACAATCATGGCGGGGCGGTGACTATGGTTCCTTATGTCGTATTTGATGGACCGAAAATTTTTTAGGCGATCGGGGTCCGGGGTCCCGGGACCACTTGGAAGGCGTGGACTATAGCACACGAAAATATGGGAATCGCGCGGAATTCAAGTTTTTTGGCCGAAAAATGCAAAAAATGAGGAACGATCATGGCGGGGCGGTGGCTATGGTTCCTAAGGTCATATTTGATGGCTCGAAACTTTTTTAGGAGATCGGAATTCGGGGGTCCCGGGACCACTCGGAAGGCGTGGGTTATAGCACATGAAAATATGGGAATCGGGCAGAATTCTAGTTTTTTGGCCGTAAAATGCAAAAAGTGAGGAACGATCATGGCAGGGCGGTGACTATGGTTCCTTAGGTCGTATTTAATGGCCCAGAAAAACTTTAGGCGATCCGAGTCTGTGGGTCCCGGGACCACTTGGAAGGTGTGGGCTATAGCACACGAAAATATGGGAATCGGGCAAAATTCTAGTGTTTTGGCCGAAAAATGCAAAAAATGAGGAACGATCATTGCGGGGCGGTGACTATGGTTCCCTAGGTCGTATTTGATGGCCCAAAATATTTTTTGGCGATCCCAGTCTGGGGCCCCCGACCCACTCGGAAGGCGTGGGCGCACACGAAAATATGGGAATCGGGCGGAATTCAAGTCCTTTGGCCGAAATATGCAAAAATTGAGGAACAATCATGGCGGGGCGATGACTATGGTTCCATAGGTTGTATTTGAGGGCCCGGAAAAATTTTAGGCGATCCGGCTCCGGGGGGCCCTACCCACTGGGAAGGCGTGGGCTATAGCACACGAAAATATTGGAATAAGGAATAATTCTAGTTTTTTTGGCCGAAAAACGCAAAAAATGAGGAACGATCATGGCGGGGCGGTGACTATGGTTCTTTAGGTCGTATTTTATGGCCCGGAAAATTTTTAGGCAATCCCAGTCCTAGGGGCCTGGCCCACTCGGAAGGCGTGGACGCACACGGATATGGGAATCGGGCGGAATTCTAGTTTTTTGGCGATAAAATGAAAAAAATAATGAAAGGTCATGGCGGGGCTGTGACTATAGTTCCTTAGGTCATATTTGATGGCCTAGAAAAATTTTAGGCTATCGGGGTCCGGGGGTCCCAGGACCACTTGGAAGGCGTGGGCTATTGCACACGAAAATATGGGAATCGTGCGGAATTCTAGTTTTTTGGCAGAAAATGCAAAAAATGAGGAAAGGTTGTGGCGATGCGGCGACTATTGTTCCTTAGGTCGTATTTGATGGCCTAGAAAAATTTTAGGCTATAGGGGTCCGGGGGTCCTGGGACCACTTGGAAGGCGTGGACTATAGCACACGAAAATATGGGAATCGGGCGGAATTCTAGTTTTTTCGCCGAAAAACGTTAAAAATGAGGAACGATCATGGCGGGGCGGTGACTATGGTTCCTTAGGTCGTATTTGATGGCTCGAAATTTTTTTAGGCGATCCCAGTCCGGGTGGCCCGGCCCACTCGAAAGGCGTGGGCGCACGCGAAAATATGGAAATCGGGCGAAATTCTAGTATTTTGGCCAAAAAATGCATAAAATGAGGAACAATCATGGCGGGGCAGTGACTATGGTTCCTTAGGTCGTATTTGATGGACCGAAAAAGTTTTAGGAGATCGGGGTTCGGGGCTCCCGGACCACTTGGAAGGCGTGGGTTATAGCACACGAAAATATGGGAATCGGGCGGAATTCTAGTTTTTTGGCCGTAAAATGCAAAAAGTGAGGAACGATCATGGCGGGGCGGTGACTATGGTTCCTTAGGTCGTATTTAATGGCCCAGAAAAACTTTAGGCGATCCGAGTCTGGGGTCCCGGGACCACTTGGAAGGCGTGGGTTATGGGAATCGGGCGGAATTCTAGCTTTTTGGCTGAAAAATGCCAAAAATTAGGAACGATCATGACGGGGTGGTGACTATGGTTCCATAGGTCATATTTGATGGCCAGGAAAAATTTTAGGCGATCCGGCTCCGGGGGGCCCTACCCACTGGGAAGGCGTGGGCTATAGCACACGAAAATATTGGAATCAAGAATAATTCTAGTTTTTTGGCCGAAAAACACAAAAAATGAGGAACAATCATGGCGGGGCGGTGACTATGGTTCTTTAGGTTGTATTTTATGGCCAAGAAAAATTTTAGGCGATCCCAGTCCGGGGGGCCCGACCCACTCGGAAGGCGTGGGCGCACACGAAAATATGGGAATCAGGCGGAATTCTAGTTTTTTGGCGATAAAATGCAAAAAATGAGGAAAGGTCATGGCGGGGCGGTGACTATAGTTCCTTAGGTTGTATTTGATGGCCTAGAAAAATTTTAGGCTATCGGGGTCCGGGGGTTCAGGGACCACTTGGAAGGCGTGGGCTATAGCACACGAAAATTTGGGAATCGGGCGGAATTCTAGCTTTTTGGCCGCAAAAAGCAAAAAGTTAGGAACGGTCATGGCGGGGCGGTGACTATGGTTCCTTAGGTCATATTTGATGGCTCGGAAAATTTTAGGCTATCGGTGTCCGGGGGTTCCGGGACCTCTTGGAAGGCGTGGGCTATAGCACACGAAAATATGGGAATCGGGCGGTATTCTAGTTTTTTGGCCAAAAAATGTTAAAAATGAGGAACGATCATGGTGGGACGGTGACTATGGTTCCTTAGCTCGTATTCGATGGCTCAGAAAAATTTTAGGTGATTGGGGTCTGAGGGTCCCGGGACCACTTGGAAGGCGTGGGCTATAGCACACGAAAATATGGGAATCAGGCGGAATTCAAGTTTATTTTCCGAAAAATGCAAAAAATGAGGAACGATTATGGCAGGGCGATGACTATGGTTCCCTAGGTCGTATTTGATGGCCCAAAAAATTTTTAGGCGATCCGAGTCAGGGGACCCGGCCCACTCGGAAGGCATGGGCTATTGCACACGAAAATATGGGAATCAAACGGAATTCTAGTTTTATGGCCGAAAATCGTAAAAAATGAGGAATGATCATGGCGGGGAGGTGACTATGGTTCCTTAGGTCATATTTGATGTCCCAAAAAGTTTTTAGGCGATCCCAGTACGGGTGGCCCGGCCCACTCGAAAGGCGTGGGCGCACGCAAAAATATGGGAATCGGGCGAAATTCTAGTATTTTGGCCAAAAAACGCATAAAATGAGGAACAATCATGGCGGGGAGGTGACTATGGTTCCTTAGGTCGTATTTGATGGACCGAAAAAGTTTTAGGAGATCGGGGTTCGGGGGTCCCGGGACCACTTGGAAGGCGTGGGTTATAGCACACAACAATATGGGAATCGGGCAAAATTCTAGTTTTTTGGCCGTAAAATGCAAAAAGTGAGGAACGATCATGGCGGGGCGGTGACTATGGTTCCTTAGGTCGTATTTAATGGCCCAGAAAACTTTAGGCGATCCGAGTACAGGGTCCCGGGACCACTCGGAAGGCGTGGGTTATTGCACACGAAAATATGGGAATCGGGCGGAATTCTAGTTTTTTGGCCGAAAAATGCAAAACATTAGGAACGATCATGACGGGGTGGTGACTATGATTCCATAGGTCGTATTTGATGGCCAGGAAAAAATTTAGGCGATCCGGCTCCGGGGGGCCCTACCTACTGGGAAGGCGTGGGCTATAGAACACGAAAATATTCGAATCAAGAATAATTCTAGTTTTTTGGCCGAAAAACGCAAAAAATGAGGAACGATCATGGCGGGGCGGTGACTGTGGTTCTTTAGGTCGTATTTTATGGCCCAGAAAATTTTTAGGCGATTCTAGTCCGGGGGGCCCGGCCCACTCGGAAGGCGTGGGCGCACATGAAAATATGGGAATCGGGCGGAATTCTAGTTTTTTGGCGATAAAATGCAAAAAATGAGGAAAGGTCATGGCGGGGCTGTGACTATAGTTCCTTAGGTCGTATTTGATGGCCTAGAAAAATTTTAGGCTATCGGGGTCCGGGGGTTCCGGGACCACTTGGAAGGCGTGGGTTATAGCACACGAAAATTTGGGAATCGTGCGGAATTCTAGTTTTTTGGCCGAAAAATTCAAAAAATGAGGAAAGGTCATGGCGGGGCAGCGACTATGGTTCCTTAGGTCGTATTTGATGGCCTAGAAAAATTTTAGGCTATCAGGGTCCGGGGGTCCCGGGACCACTTGGAAGGCGTGGGCTATAGCACACGAAAATATGGGAATCTATCGGAATTCTAGTTGTTTGGCCGAAAAATATTAAAAATAAGGAACGATCATGGCGGGGCGGTTACTATCGTTCCTTAGGTCGTATTTTGTGGCTCGAAAATTTTTTAGGCGATCCCAGTCTGGGGGGCTCGGCCCACTCAGAAGGCGTGGACGCAAACGAAAATATGGGAATCGGGCAGAATTCTAGTTTTTTGGCCGAAAAACACAAAAAATGAGGAACGATCATGGCGGGGCGGTGACTATGGTTGCTTAGGTCATATTTGATGTACCGGAAAATTTTTAGGCGATTGGGGTCCGGTGGGGCCCGGGACCACTCGGAAGGCGTGGGCTATAGCACACGAAAATATGGGAATCGGGCGCAATTCTAGTTTTTTGGCCAAAAAACATAAAACAAATGAGGAACGATCATGGCGGTGCGGTGACTATGGTTCCTTAGGTCTTATTTGATGGCCCGAAATTTTTTTAGGTGATCACAGTGCAGGGTCCCGGTCCACTCGGAAGGCGTGGGAGCACACGAAAATATGGGAATCAGGCAGAATTCTAGTTTTTTGGTCGAAAAACACAAAAAATGAGGAACGATCATGGCGTGGAGGTAACTATGGTTCCTTAGGTCGTATTTGATGGCAAGAAAGTTTTTTTGGAGATCGGGGTTCGGGGGTCCCGGGACCACTTAGAAGGCGTTGGCTATAGCACACGAAAATATGGGAATCGGGCAGAATTCTAGTCTTTTTGCCGTAAAATGCAAAAAATGGGGAAAGGACATATCGAGGCAGTGACTATGGTTCCTTAGGTCATATTTAATGCCTCGGAAAATTTTTAGGCTATCCGGCTCCGGGGGGCCCTACCCACTGGGAAGGCGTGGGCTATAACACACGAAAATATTGGAATCAGGCGAAATTCTAGTTTTTTGGCCGAAAAACGCAAAAAATGAGGAACGATTATGGCGGGGCGGTGACTATGGTTCCCTAGGTCATATTTGTTGGCACGAAAAAATTTTAGGCGATCCGAGTCAGGGGAAACGGCCCACTCGGAAAGTGTGGGCTATGGCACATGAAAATATGGGAATCAAGCGGAATTCTAGTTTTGTGGCCGAAAAACGTAAAAAATGAGGAACGATCAAGGCGGGGCGGTGACTATGGTTCCTTAGGTAGTATTTGATGGCCCAAAAAACTTTTAGGCAATCCGAGACCAGGGGGCCCTACCCACTGGGAAGGCGTGGGCTATAGCACACGAAAATATTGGAATCAGGAGAAATTCTAGTTTTTTGGCCGAAAAACGCAAAAAATGAGGAACGATCATGGCGGGACGGTGACTATTATTCTTTAGGTCATATATTTATGGACCGGAAAAATTTAGGCGATCGGGGTCCGGGGGTCCCGGGACCACTTGGAAGGCATGGGCTATAGCACACGAAAATATGGGAATCGGGCGAAATTCTAGTTTTTTGGCCGAAAAACGCAAAAAATAAGGAACGATCATGGCGGGGCGGTGACTATTATTCTTTAGGTCATATTTTATGGACCGAAAAAATTTAGGCGATCGGGGTCCGGGGGTCCCGGGACCACTTGGAAGGCATGGGCTATAGCACACGAAAATATGGGAATCGGGCGAAATTCTAGTTTTTTGGCCGTAAAATGCAAAAAATGAGGAACGATCATGGTGGGGCGGTGACTATGGTTCCCTAGGTCATATTTGTTGGCACGAAAAAATTTTAGGCGATCCGAGTCAGGGGAGCCGGCCCACTCGGAAAGCGTGGGCTATGGCACATAAAAATATGGGAATCAAGCGGAATTCTAGTTTTGTGGCCGAAAAATGTAAAAAATGAGGAACGATCACGGCGGGGCGGTGACTATGGTTCCTTAGGTAGTATTTGATGGCCCAAAAATTTTTTAGGCAATCCGAGACCAGGGGGCCCGGCCCACTCAGAAGGCGTGGGCTATAACATTCAAAAATATGGGAATCGGGCGCAATTCTAGTTTTTTGGCCGAAAAATGGAAAAAATGAGGAACGTGCACGACGGGGCGGTGACTATGGTTCCTTAGGTCATATTTGATGGCCCGAAAAATTTTAGGCGATCCGGTTCACGGGAGCCCTACCCACTGGGAAGGCATGTGCTATTGCATACGAAAATATTGGAATCAGGCGAAATTCAAGTTTTTTGCCAAAAAACGCAAAAAATGAGGAACGATCATGGCGGGGTGGTGACTATGTTTCCTTAGGTTGTATATGATGGACCGAAAAAATTTTAGGCGATCGGGGTCCAGGGAGCCCGGGACCACTCGGAAGGCGTGGGCTATAGCACACGAAAATATGGGAATAGTGCGAAATTCATTTTTTTGGTCAAAAAATGGAAATTATGAGGAACGATCATGGCGGGACGGTGACTATGGTTCCTTAGGTCGTATTTGATGGCCCGAAACATTTTTAGGAGATCGGGGTTCGGGGGTCCCGGGACCACTTGGAAGGCATATATAGCACACGAAAATATGGGAATCGGGCGGAATTCTAATATTTTGGCCTAAAAACGCAAAAAATGAGGAATGATCATGGCGGGGCAGTGCCTATGGCTCCTTAGGTCGTATTTGATGCCCCGGAAACATTTTAGGCGATCCGAGTCCGGGAGGCCCGAACCACTCGGAAGGCGTGGGCTATAACACACGAAAATATGGAAATCGGGCGGAATTCTAGTTTTTTGGCCGATAAATGCAAACAATGAGGAACGATCATGGCGGGGAGGTGACTATGGTTCCCTAGGTCGTATTTGATGGCCCAAAATTTTTTTAGGCAATCCCAGTCAGAGGGCCCGACCTACTTTGAAGGCGTGGGCTATTCCACACGAAAATATGGGAATCGGGCAGAATTCTAGTTTTTTGGCCGAAAAACATAAAACAAATGAGGAACAATAATGGCGCGGCGTGACTATGGTTCCTTAGGTCGTATTTGATGGCCCGAAAAAATTTTAGGCGATCCCAGTCCGGGCGGCCGGGCCCACTTGAAAGGCGTGGGCGCACACAAAAATATGGGAATCGCACGAAATTCAAGTTTTTAGGCCGAAAAATGCAAAAAATGAGGAAGGATTATGGCGGGGCGGTGACTATGGTTTCTTAGGTCATCATTGATGGCCCGATAATGTTTTAGGAGATCGGGGTTCGGGGGTCCCGGGACCACTTGGAAGGCGTGGGCTATAGCACACGAAAATATGAGAATCGAGCGGAATTCTAGTTTTTTAGCTGTAAAATGCAAAAGTGATGAACGATCATGGCGGGGCGGTGACTATGGTTCCTTAGGTTGTATTTCATGGCCCGGAAAATTTTTAGCCGATCCGAGTCCAGGGGTCCCGGGACCACTTGGAAGGCGTGGGCTAGCACACGAAAATATGGGAATCGGGCGGAATTCTAGTTTTTTGGCCGTAATACGTAGAAAAAACGAGGAATGGGCATGGAAAGGCATGGACTATGGTTTTCTTGGTCGTATTTGATGGCCCAGAAAATTTTTAGGCGATCCGAGTCCGGGGGCCTGGCCCACTCGAAAGGCGTGGGCTATAGCACATGAGAATATGGGAATCGGGTGGAATTCTAGCTTTTTGGCCGCAAAAAGCAAAAAGTTAGGAACGATCATGGCGGGGTGGTGACTATGGTTCCTTAGGTCATATTTGATGGCTCGAAAAATTTTAAGGTTATCCCAGTCTGGGGGGCCCGACCCATTTGGAAGGCGTCGTCTATAGCACACAAAAATATGGGAATCGGGCGAAATTCTAGTTTTTTGGCCAAAAAATGTTAAAAATGAGGAACGATCATT
Organism: Nicotiana tomentosiformis; assembly: GCF_000390325.3. NCBI lineage: Eukaryota > Viridiplantae > Streptophyta > Magnoliopsida > Solanales > Solanaceae > Nicotiana > Nicotiana tomentosiformis. The sequence goes on along the minus strand of NC_090812.1, from coordinate 86,428,225 downwards.
GCGGGGCGGTGACTATGGTTCCTTAGCTCGTATTCGATGGCCCAGAAAAATTTTAGGTGATCGGGGCCTGAGGGTCCCTGGACCACTTAGAAGGCCTGGGCTATAGCACACGAAAATATGGGAATCAGGCGGAATTTGAGTTTTTTTTCCGAAAAATGCAAAAAATGAGGAACGATCATGGCGGGGCGGTGACTATCGTTCCCTAGGTCGTATTTGATGGCCCAAAATTTTTTTAGGCGACCCGAGTCAGGGGGCCCGGCCCACTCGGAAGGCATGGGCTATTGCACATGAAAATATGGGAAACAGACGGAATTCTAGTTTTATCGCCGAAAATCGTAGAAAATGAGGAATGATCATGGCGAGGAGGTGACTATGGTTCCTTAGGTCGTATTTGATGTCCCGAAAATTTTTTAGGCGATCCCAGTACGGGTGGCCCGGCCCACTCGAAAGGCGTGGGCGCACGCAAAAATATGGAAATCGGGCGAAATTCTAGTATTTTGGCCAAAAAATGCATAAAATGAGGAACAATCATGGCGGGGCGGTGACTATGGTTCCTTAGGTCATATTTGATGGATCGAAAAAGTTTTAGGAGATCGGGGTTCGGGGGTCCCGGGACCACTTGGAAGGCGTGGGTTATAGCACACGAAAATATGGGAATCGGGCGAAATTCTAGTTTTTTGGCCGTAAAATAAGGAATGATCATGGCGGGGCGGTGCCTATGGCTCCTTAGGTCGTATTTGATGCCCCGAAAACATTTTAGGAGATCCGAGTCCGGGAGGCCCGAACCACTCGGAAGGCGTGGGCTATAGCACACGAAAATATGGGAATTAGGCGGAATTCTAGTTTTTTGGCCGATAAATGCAAACAATGAGGAACGATCATGGCGAGGAGATGACTATGGTTCCGTAGGTCGTATTTGATGGCCCGAAAATTTTTTAGGCAATCCGAGTCAGAGGGCCCGACCTACTCAGAAGGCGTGGGCTATTGCACATGAAAATATGGGAATCGGGCAGAATTCTAGTTTTTTGGCCGAAAAACATAAAACAAATGAGGAACGATAATGGCGGGGCGTGACTATGGTTCCTTAGGTCGTATTTGATGGCCCGAAATGTTTTTAGGCGATCCCAGTCCGGGCGGCCGGGCCCACTTGAAAGGCGTGGGCGCACACGAAAATATGGGAATCGCACGAAATTCAAGGTTTTTGGCCAAAAAACGCAAAAAATGAGGAAGGATTATGGCGGGGCGGTGACTATGGTTCCTTAGGTCATCATTGATGGCCCGATAATGTTTTAGGAGAACGGGGTTCGGGGGTCCTGGGACCACTTGGAAGGCGTGGGCTATAGCACACGAAAATATGAGAATCGAGCGGAATTCTAGTTTTTAGCTGTAAAATGCAAAAAGTGATGAACGATCATGGCGGGGCGGTGACTATGGTTCCTTAGGTTGTATTTCATGGCCCGAAAAATTTTTAGCCGATCCGAGTCCAGGGGTCCCGGGACCACTTGGAAGGCGTGGCCTAGCACACGAAAATATGGGAATCAGGCAGAATTCTAGTTTTTTGGCCGTAATACGTAGAAAAAATGAGGAATGGTCATGGAAAGGCGTGGACTATGGTTCTCTTGGTCGTATTTGATGGCCCAAAAAATTTTTAGGCGATCCGAGTCCGGGGGCCCGGCCCACTCGGAAGGCGTGGGCTATAGCACACGAGAATATGGGAATCGGGCAGAATAGCTTTTTGGCCGCAAAAGCAAAAAGTTAGGAACGATCATGGCGGGGCAGTGACTATGGTTCCTTAGGTCATATTTGATGGCTCGAAAAATTTTAAGGTTATCCCGGTCTGGGGGGCCCGACCCATTTGGTAGGCGTCGTCTATAGCACACAAAAATATGGGAATCGGGCGGAATTCTAGTGTTTTGGCCAAAAAATGTTAAAAATGAGGAACGATCATGGCGGGGCGGTGAATATGGTTCCTTAGCTCGTATTCGATGGCCCAGAAAATTTTTAGGTGATCGGGGCCTGAGGGTCCCGGGACCACTTGGAAGGCCTGGGCTATAGCACACGAAAATATGGGAATCAGGCGGAATTCGAGTTTTTTTTCCGAAAAATGCAAAAAATGAGGAACGATCATGGCGGGGCGGTGACTATGGTTCCCTAGATCGTATTTGATGGCCCAAAATTTTTTTAGGCGATCCGAGTCAGGGGGCCCGGCCCACTCGGAAGGCATGGGCTATTGCACACGAAAATATGGGAATCAGACGGAATTCTAGTTTTATCGCCGAAAATCGTAAAAAATGAGGAATGATCATGGCGGGGAGGTGACTATGGTTCCTTAGGTCGTATTTGATGTCCCGAAAATTTTTTAGGCGATCCCAGTACGGGTGGCCCGGCCCACTCGAAAGGCGTGGGTGCACGCAAAAATATGGAAATCAGGCGAAATTCTAGTATTTTGGCCAAACAATGCATAAAATGAGGAACAATCATGGCGGGGCGGTTACTATGGTTCCTTAGGTCGTATTGGATTGACCGAAAAAGTTTTAGGAGATCAGGGTTCGGGGGTCCCGGGACCACTTGGAAGGCGTGGGTTATAGCACACAAAAATATGGGAATCGGGCGAAATTCTAGTTTTTTGGCCGTAAAATGAGGAATGATCATGGCGGGGCGGTGCCTATGGCTCCTTAGGTCGTATTTGATGCCCCGGAAACATTTTAGGCGATCCGAGCCCGGGAGGCCCGAACCACTCGGAAGGCGTGGGCTATAGCACACGAAAATATGGGAATCAGGCGAAATTCTAGTTTTTTGGCCGATAAATGCAAACAATGAGGAACGATCATGGCGGGGAGGTGACTATTGTTCCGTAGGTCGTATTTGATGGCCCGAAAATTTTTTAGGCAATCCGAGTCAGAGGGCCCGACCTACTCGGAAGGCGTGGGCTATTGCACACGAAAATATGGGAATCGGGCAGAATTCTAGTTTTTTGGCCGAAAAACATAAAACAAATGAGGAACGATAATGGCGGGGCGTGACTATGGTTCCTTAGGTCGTATTTGATGGCCCAAAAAATTTTTAGGCGATCCCAGTCCGGGCGGCCGGGCCCACTTGAAAGGCGTGGGCGCACACAAAAATATGGGAATCGCACGGAATTCAAGTTTTTTGGCCAAAAAACGCAAAAAATGAGGAAGGATTATGGCGGGGCGGTGACTATGGTTCCTTAGGTCATAATTGATGGCCCGAAAATGTTTTAGGAGATCGGGGGTCCCCGGACCACTTGGAAGGTGTGGGCTATAGCACACGAAAATATGAGAATCGAGCGAAATTCTAGTTTTTTAGCTGTAAAATGCAAAAAGTGATGAACGATCATGGCGGGGCGGTGACTATGGTTCCTTAGGTTGTATTTCATGGCCCGGAAAAGTTTTAGCCGATCCGAGTCCAGGGGTCCCGGGACCACTTGGAAGGCGTGGCCTAGCACACGAAAATATGGGAATCGGGCGGAATTCTAGTTTTTTGGCCGTAATACGCAGAAAAAATGAGGAATGGTCATGGCAAGGCATGGACTATGGTTCTCTTGGTCGTATTTGATGGCCCGGAAAATTTTTAGGCGATCCGAGTCCGAGGGCCCGGCCCACTCGGAAGGCGTGGGCTATAGCACACGAGAATATGGGAATCGGGCGGAATTCTAATTTTTTGGCCGCAAAAAGCAAAAAGTTAGGAACGATCATGGCGGGGCGGTGACTATGGTTCCTTAGGTCATATTTGATGGCTCGGAAAATTTTAAGGTTATCCCGGTCTAGGGGGCCCGACCCATTTGGAAGGCGTGGGCTATAGCACACGAAAATATGGGAATCGAGCGGAATTCATGTTTTTTGGCCAAAAAATATTAAAAATGAGGAACGATCATGGCGGGGCAGTGACTATGGTTCCTTAGCTCGTATTCGATGGCCCAGAAAAATTTTAGGTGTGGGCACACAAGAAAATATGGGAATCGCACGGAATTCAAGTTTTTTGGCCGAACAATGCAAAAAATGAGGAAGGATTATGGCGGGGCGGTGACTATGGTTCCTTAGGTCATAATTCATGGCCCGAAAATGTTTTAGGAGATCGGGGTTCGGGGGTCCCGGAACCACTTGGAAGGCGTGGGCTATAGCACACGAAAATATGAGAATCGAGCGGAATTCTAGTTTTTTAGCTGTAAAATGCAAAAAGTGATGAACGATCATGGCGGGGCGGTGACTATGGTTCCTTAGGTTGTATTTCATGGCCCGGAAAACTTTTAGCCGATCCGAGTCCAGGGGTCCCGGGACCCCTTGGAAGGCGTGGCCTAGCACACGAAAATATGGGAATCGGGCAGAATTCTAGTTTTTGGCCGTAATATGCAGAAAAAATCAGGAATGGTCATGGCAAGGCGTGGACTATGGTTCTCTTGGTCGTATTTTATGGCCCGAAAAATTTTTAGGCGATCCGAGTCCGGGGGCCCGACACACTCGGAAGGCGTGGGCTATAGCACACGAGAATATGGGAATCGGGCGGAATTCTAGCTTTTTGGCTGCAAAAAGCATAAAGTTAGGAACGATCATGGCGGGGCGGTAACTATGGTTCCTTAGGTCATATTTGATGGCTCGGAAAATTTTAAGGTTATCCCGGTCTGGGGGGCCCGACCCATTTGGAAGGCGTGGTCTATAGCACACGAAAATATAGGAATCGGGCGGAATTCTAGTTTTTTGGCCAAAAATTGTTAAAAATGAGGAATGATCATGGCAGGGCGGTGACTATGGTTCCTTAGCTCGTACTCGATGACCCAGAAAAATTTTAGGTGATCGGGGTCTGAGGGTCCCGGGACCACTTGGAAGGCGTGGGCTATAGCACACGTAAATATGGGAATCAGGCGGAATTCGAGTTATTTTTCCGAAAAATGCAAAAAATGAGGAACGATCATGGCGGGGCGGTGACTATGGTTCCCTAGGTCATATTTGATGGCCCAAAAAATTTTTAGGCGATCCGAGTCAGGGGGCCCGGCCCACTCGGAAGGCGTGGGCTATTACACATGAAAATATGGGAATCAGACGGAATTCTAGTTTTATGGCCAAAAATCATAAAAAATGAGGAACGATCATGGCGGGGCGGTGGCTGTGGCTCCTTAGGTCGTATTTGATGGCCCGAAAAGTTTTTAGGCGATCGGGGTCCCGGGACCACTTGGAAGGCATGGGCTATAGCACACGAAAATGTGGGAATCGAGTGAAATTCAAGTTGTTTGGCCGTAAATTGCAAAGAACTGAGGAAAGGTCATGACGAGGCGGTGACTATGGTTACTTAGGTCGTATTTGGTGGCCCGAAAACTTTTTAGGCGATTCCAGTCCGTGGGTACGGGCCCACTCGGAAGGCGTGGGCGCACACAAAAATATGGGAATCGGGCGGAATTCTTGTTTTTTGGCTGAAAAATTCAAAAAATGAGGAATGATCATGTCGGGGCGGTGACTATGGTTCCTTAGGTTGTATTTGATGACCCAAAAAATTTTTACGCGATAAGGGTCCGGGGGTCCTGGGACCACTTGGAAGGCGTGGGCTATAGTACACGAAAATATAGGAATTGGGCGGAATTCTAGTTTTTTGGCCGAAAAATGCAAAAAATGAGGAATGATCATGGCGGGGTGGTGATTATGGTTCCCTAGGTCGTATTTGATGGCCCGAAAAATTTTTTGGCGATCCGAGTCAGCAGCCCCGGCCCAATCGGAAGGCGTGGGCTATTGCACAAGAAAATATGGGAATCAGGCGAAATTCTAGTTCTTTGGCCGAAAAACGCAAAAAATGAGGAACGATCATGGCAGGGAATTGACTATGGTTCCTTAGGTCGTATTTGATGGCCCGCAAAAATTTTAGGCGATCACAGTGCGGGGTCCCGGTCCACTCGGAAGGCGTGGGCGCACACGAAAATATGGGAATCAGGCGGAATTCTAGTTTTTTGGTCGAAAAACTCAAAAAATGAGGAACGATCATGGCGTGGAGGTAACTATGGTTCCTTAGGTCGTATTTGATGGCAAGAATGTTTTTTAGGAGATCGGGGTTCGGGGGTCCCGGGACCACTTGGAAGGCATTGGCTATAGCACACGAAAATATGAGAATCGGGCAGAATTCTAGTTTTTTTGCCGTAAAATACAAAAAATGGGGAAAGGTCATGTCGAGGCGGTGACTATGGTTCCTTAGGTCGTATTTAATGCCTCGGAAAAATTTTAGGCTATCCGGCTCCGGGGGGCCCTACCCACTGGGAAGGCGTGGGCTATAGCACACGAAAATATTGGAATCAGGAGAAATTCTAGTTTTTTGGCCGAAAAACGCAAAAAATAAGGAACGATCATGGCGGGGCGGTGACTATTATTCTTTAGGTCATATTTTATGGACCGAAAAAATTTAGGCGATCGGGGTCCGGGGGTCCCGGGACCACTTGGAAGGCATGGGCTATAGCACACGAAAATATGGGAATCGGGCGAAATTCTAGTTTTTTGGACGAAAAATGCAAAAAATGAGGAACGATCATGGCGGGGCGGTGACTATGGTTCCCTAGGTCGAAAATATTTTAGGCGATCCGAGTCAGGGGAGCCGGCCCACTCGGAAAGCGTGGGCTATGGCACATAAAAATATGGGAATCAAGCGGAATTCTAGTTTTGTGGCCGAAAAACGTAAAAAATGAGGAACGATCACGGCGGGGCGGTGACTATGGTTCCTTAGGTAGTATTTGATGGCCCGAAAAAATTTTAGGCAATCCGAGACCAGGGGGCCCGGCCCACTCAGAAGGCGTGGGCTATAACATTCAAAAATATGGGAATCGGGCGCAATTCTAGTTTTTTGGCCGAAAAACGGAAAAAATGAGGAACGTTCACGACGGGGCGGTGACTATGGCTCCTTAGGTCATATTTGATGGCCCGAAAAATTTTAGGCGATCCGGTTCAGGGGAGCCCAACCCACTGGGAAGGCATGTGCTATATCATACGAAAATATTGGAATCAGGCGAAATTCAAGTTTTTTGCCGAAAAACGCAAAAAATGAGGAACGATCATGGCGGGGTGGTGACTATGTTTCCTTAGGTTGTATATGATGGACCGGAAATATTTTAGGCGATCGGGGTCCGGGGGGCCCGGGACCACTCGGAAGGCGTGGGCTATAGCACATGAAAATATGGGAATAGTGCGAAATTCATTTTTTTGGCCGAAAAATGGAAAATATGAGGAACGGTCATGGCGGGACGGTGACTATGGTTCCTTAGGTCATATTTGATGGCCCGAAACATTTTTAGGAGATCGGGGTTCGGGGGTCCCGGGACCACTTGGAAGGCGTAGGCTATAACACACGAAAATATGGGAATCGGGCGGAATTCTAATATTTTGGCCTAAAAATGCAAAAAATGAGGAATGATCATGGAGGGGCAGTGCCTATGGCTCCTTAGGTCATATTTGATGCCCCGGAAACATTTTAGGCGATCCGAGTCCGGGAGGCCCGAACCACTCGGAAGGCGTGGGCTATAGCACACGAAAATATGGGAATCGGGCGGAATTCTAGTTTTTTGGCCGATAAATGCAAACAATGAGGAACGATCATGGCGGCGAGGTGACTATGGTTCCCTAGGTCGTATTTGATGGCCCTTAATATTTTTAGGCAATCCGAGTCAGAGGGCCCGACCTACTCGGAAGGCGTGGGCTATTGCACACGAAAATATGGGAATCGGGGAAAATTCTAGTTTTTTGGCCTAAAAACATAAAACAAATGAGGAACGATAATGGCGGGGCGTGACTATGGTTCCTTAGGTCGTATTTGATGGCCTGAAAATTTTTTAGGCGATCTCAGTCCGGGCGGCCGGGCCCACTTGAAAGGCGTGGGCGCACACGAAAATATGGGAATCGCACGAAATTCAAGTTTTTTGGCCGAAAAACGCAAAAAATGAGGAAGGATTATGGCGGGGCGGTGACTATAGTTCCTTAGGTCATAATTGATGGCCCGAAAATGTTTTAGGAGATTGGGGTTTGGGGGTTCCGGGACCACTTGGAAGGCGTGGGCTATAGCACACGAAAATATGAGAATCGAGCGGAATTCTAGTTTTTTAGCTGTAAAATGCAAAAAGTGATGAACGATTATGGCGGGGCGGTGACTATGGTTCCTTAGGTTGTATTTCATGGCCTGAAAAATTTTAGCCGATCCGAGTCCAGGGGTCCCGGGACCACTTGGAAGGCGTGGCCTAGCAGACGAAAATATGGGAATCGGGCGAAATTCTTGTTTTTTGGCCGTAATACGTAGAAAAAATGAGGAATGGTCATGGCAAGGCGTGGACTATGGTTCTCTTGGTCGTATTTGATGGCCCAGAAAATTTTTAGGCGATCCGAGTCCGGGGGCCCGGCCCACTCGTAAGGCGTGGGCTATAGCACACGAGAATATGGGAATCGGGCGGAATTCTAGCTTTTTGGCCGCAAAAAGCAAAAAGTTAGGAACGATCATGGCGGGGCGGTGACTATGGTTCCTTGGGTCATATTTGATGGCTCGGATAATTTTATGGTTATCCCGGTCTGGGGGGCCCGACCCATTTGGAAGGCGTGGTCTATAGCACACGAAAATATGGGAATCAGCCGGAATTCTAGTTCTTTGGCCGGAAAACGCAAAAAATGAGGAACGATCAAGGCGGGGCGGTGATTATGGTTCCTTAGGTCGTATTTGATGACCCGGAAATATTTTAGGAGATCGGGGTTCGGGGGTCCCGTGACCACTTGGAAGGCGTGGGCTATAGCACACGAAAATATGGGAATCGGGCGGAATTCTAGTATTTTTGCCGAAAAACGCAAAAACTGAGGAGTGATCATACCGGGGCGGTGACTATGGTTCCTTAGGTCGTATTTAATTACCCAAAAAAATTTTAGGCGATGCGAGTTCGGGGGGCCCGGCCCATTCGGAAGGCGTAGGCTATAGCACATGAAAATATGTGAATCGGGCGAAATTCAAGTTTTTTGGCCGAAAAATACATAATATGAGGAACGATCAGGGAGGGGCGGTGGCTATGGCTCCTTAGGTCGTATTTGATGGCCCGAAAAATGTTTAGGCGATCGGGGTCCCGGGACCACTTGGAAGGCGTGGGCTATAACACACGAAAATGTGGGAATCGAGTGAAATTCAAGTTGTTTGGCCGTAAATTGCAAAGAACTGAGGATAGGTCATGACGAGGCGGTGACTATGGTTACTTAGGTCGTATTTGATGGCCCAAAAATTTTTTAGGCGATTCCAGTCCGTGGGTCCGGGCCCACTCGGAAGGCGTGGGCGCACACGAAAATATGAGAATCGGGCGGAATTCTTGTTTTTTGGCTGAAAAATTTAAAAAATGAGGAATGATCATGTCGGGGCGGTGACTATGGTTCCTTAGGTTGTATTTGATGGCCCAGAAAATTTTTACGCGATCAGGGTCCGGGGGTCCCGGGACCACTTGGAAGGCGTGGGCTATAGCACACGAAAATATAGGAATTGGGCGGAATTCTAGTTTTTTGGACGAAAAATGCAAAAAATGAGGAACGATTATGGCGGGGCGGTGACTATGGTTCCCTAGGTCGTATTTGATGGCCCGAAAAAAATTTTGGCTATCCGAGTCAGCGGGCCTGGCCCAATCGGAAGGCGTGGGCTATTGCACAAGAAAATATGAGAGTCAGGCGGAATTCTAGTTCTTTGGCCGAAAAACGCAAAAAAATGAGGAACGATCATGGCAGGGAGTTGACTATGGTTCCTTAGGTCGTATTTGATGGCCCGCAAAATTTTAGGCGATCAGGGTCCAGGGGTCCGGGGACCACTTGGAAGGCGTGGGCTATAGCACATGAAAATATGGGAATCAGGCGGAATTCTAGTTCTTTGGCCAAAAAACGCAAAAAATGAGGAGCGATCATGGCGAGGTGATAAATATGGTTCCTTAGGTAGTATTTGATGGCTCGAAATTTTTTTAGATGATTGAGGTCTCGGGACCACTTGGAAGGCGTGGGCTATAGCACACAAAAATATGGTAATCAGGCGAAATTCTAGGTTTTTGGCTGGAAAATGCAAAAAAACAGGAACGGTCATGACAGGGCAGTGACTATGGTTCCATAGGTCGTATTTAATGGCCCGGAAAAATTTTAGGCGATCCGAGTCCGGGGGCCCCGAACCACTCGAAAGGCATGGGCTATAGCACACAAAAATATGGGAATCAGACGGAATTCTAGCTTTTTGGCCAAAAAATGCAAAATATTAGGAATGATCATGGTGGGGTGGTGACTATGGTTCCTTATGTCGTATTTGATGGCCTGAAAAAATGGCAATCGGGCAGAATTCAAGTTTTTTGGCCGAAAAATGCAAAAAATGAGGAACGATCATGGCGGGGCAGAGACTATGGTTCCTTAAGTCGTATTTGATGGCCCAAAAATTTTTAGGCGATTGGGGTCCCGGGACCACTTGGAAGGCGTGGGCTATAGCACACGAAAATATGGGAATCAGGCGGAATTCTAGTTTTTTGGCCGAAAAATGCAAAACATGAGGAACTATCATGGCGGGGCGGTGACTATGGTTCCTTAGGTCGTATTTGATGGCCCGAAAGAATTTTAGGTGATCCGGCTCTGGGGGCCCCTACCCACTAGGAAGGCGTGGGCTATAGCACACGAAAATATGGGAATCGAACGGAATTCTAGTTCTTTGGCCAAAAAATGCAAAAAATGAGGAACAATCATAGCGGGGTGATGACTATGGTTCCTTAGGTAGTATTTGATGGCGGGGAAAAATTTTAGGCTATCGAGGTCCCGTGACTACTTGGAAGGCGTGGGCTATAGCACATAAAAATATGGGAATCGGGCGGAATTCTAGTTTATTGGCCGAAAAACGCAAAACATGAGGAACGGTCATGGCGGGGCGGTGACTATGGTTCCTTAGATAGTATTTGATGGCCCGGAAAAATTTTAGGCGATCCGAGTCCGGGGGTCCCGACCCACTCGGAAGGATTGGGCTATATCACACGAAAATATTTGAATCGGGCGGAATTCTAGTTTTTTTGCCGAAAAATGCAAAAAATGAGGAATGATCATGGCGGGGCGGTGGCTACAGCTCCTTAGGTAGTATTGCATGGCCCGAAACCATTTTAGGCGATCGGGGTCCCGGGACCACATGGAAGGAGTGGGCTATAGCACACGAAAATATGGGAACCGAGCGGAATTCTAGTTTTTTGGCCAAAAAACACAAAACATGAGGAACGATCATGGTGGGGCAGTGACTATGGTTCCTTAGGTCGTATTTGATGGCCCAGAAAAATTTAGGCGATCAGGGTCCGGGGGGCATAGCCCATTCGGAAGGCGTGGTCTATAGCATACGGAAATATGGGAATCGGGCGGAATTCTAGTTCTTTGGCCGAAAAACGCAAAAAATGAGGAACGATCATAGCGGGTCGGTGATTATTGTTCCTTAGGTCATATTTAATTGCCCAAAAAAATTTAGGCGATCCGAGTCCGGGGGGCCCGAGACCACTTGGAAAGCGTGGGCTATAGCACACGAAAATATGTGAATCGGGCGAAATTCTAGTGTTTTGGCCGAAAAATGCAAAAAATCAGGAACGATCATGGTAGGGCTGTGAATATGGTTCCTTAGGTCATAATTGATGGCCCGAAAAATTTTTAGGCGATCCAAGTCCGGGGGGCCCGGCCCATTCGTAAGGCGTGGGCTATAACACACGAAAATATTGGAATCGGGCGGAATTCTAGTTCTTTCGCCGAAAAACGCAAAACATGAGGAACGATCATGGCTTGGCATTGACTATGGTTCTTTAGGTCGTATTTGATGGCCCGGAAAAATTTTAGGCGATCAGGGTTCGGTGGTCCCGGGACCACTTAGAAGGCGTGGGCGCACACGAAAATATGGGAATCAGGCAGAATTCTAGTTTTTTGGCCGAAAAACACGACATGAGGAACGATCATGGCAAAGCGGTGACTATGATTCCTTAGGTCATATTTGATGGCCCGGAATAATTTTAGGTGATCTGGCTCCGGGGGCCCCTACCCACTAGGAAGGCGTGTGCTATAACACACAGAAATTTGGGAATCGGGCGGAATTCAAGTTCTTTGGCCGAAAAATGCAAAAAATGAGGAAAGATCATGGCGGGGAGGTAACTATGGTTTCTTAAGTCGTATTCGATGGCACAAAAAGTTTTAGGCAATCGGGGTCCCGGGACCACTTGGAAAGTGTGGGCTATACGAAAATATGGGAATCGGGCGGAATTCTAATTTTTTGGCCGAAAAATGCAAAACATGAGGAACGATCATGGTGGGGCGGTGACTATGGTTCCTTAGGTCGTATTTGATGGCCCGAAGAATTTTAGGTGATCCGGCTCCGAGGGGCCCTACCCACTAGGAAGACATAGGCTATAGCACATGAAAATATGGGAATCGGGCGGAATTCTACATCTTTGGCAGAAAAACGCAAAAACTGATGGCCCGGAAAAACTTTAGACGATAGAGGTCCCGGGACCACTTGGAAGGCTTGGGCTATAGCTCACGAAAATATGGGAATTTTGGCCGAAAAATGCAAAACATGAGGAACGATCATAGCGGAGCAGTGACTATGGTTCCTTAGATAGTATTTGATGGCCCAGAAAAATTTTAGGCGATCCGAGTCCGGGGGGCCCGGCACACTCGGAAGACGTGAGCTATAGCACACGAAAATATGGGAATCAGGCGAAATTCTAGTTCTTTGGCCGAAAAATGCAAAAAATGAGGAACGATCATGGCGGAGCAGTGACTATGGTTCCTTAGGTCATATTTGATGGACCAGAAAAATTTTAGGCGATCGGGGTCCTGGGACAACTTGGAAGGCGTGGGCTATAACATACCAAAATATGGGATTCAGGCGGAATTCTAATTTATTGGCCGTAAAATGCAAAAAAATGAGTAACGGTCATGGAAGGGCGGTGACTATGGTTCTTTAGGTTGTATTTGATGGTTCGGAAAATTTTTAGGCGATCCAAGTCCGGGGGGCCCGGCCCACTCGAAAGACGCGGGCTATAGCATACGAAAATATAGGAATCAGGCGGAATTCTAGTTTTTTGACATAAAATTCAAAAAATGAGAAAAGGTCATAGCGGGGTGGTGACTATGGTTCCTAAGGTTGTATTTGATGGCCCAGAAAAATTTTAGGCATTCCGGCTCCGGGGGCCCCTACCTACTAGGAAGGCATGGGCTATAGCACACAAAAATATGAAAATCACGCGAAATTCTAGTTTTTTGGCCAAAAAATGCAAAAAATGAGGAACGATCATAGCGGGGTGGCGACTGTGGTTCCTTAGGTCGTATTTAATGGCCCGGAAAATTTTTAGGCGATCCGAGTCCGGGGGGTTCGGCCCACTCGGAAGGCGTGGGCTATGCACACGAAAATATATGAATCGGGCGAAATTCTAGTTTCTTGGCCGAAAATAGCAAAAAATGAGGAACAATCATGGCGGGGCGGTGACTATGGTTCCTTAGGTCATATTTGATGGCCCAGAAATAGTTTAGGCGATCGGGGTCCCGGGACCACTTGGAAGGCGTGGGCTATAGCACACGAAAATATGGTAATCAGGCAAAATTCTAGTGTTTTGGCCGAAAAACGCAAAACATGAGGAATGATCATGGAGGGGTGGTGACTATGGTTCTTTAGGTCAGATTTGATGGCCCGAAAAAATTTTAGGCGGTCAGGGTCCCGGGACCACTTGGAAGGCGTGGGCTATAACACATGAAAATATAGGAATCGTGCGGAATTCTTGATTTTTGGCTGTAAAACGCAAAAAAACGAGGAATGGTCATGGCAGGGCGGTGACTATGGTTCTTTAGGTCGGATTTGATGGCCCGAAAAAGTTTTAGGGGATCCGAGTCTGGGGGGCCCGACCCACTCGGAAGGTGTGGACTATAGCACACAAAAATATGGGAATTGGGCGGAATTCTAGTTTTTGTCCGTAAAATGCAAAAAATGAAGAAAGGTCATGGCGGGGCGGTGATATGGTTTCTTAGGTCGTATTTGATGACCGAAAATTTTTTTAGGCGATCCGGCTCCGAGGGCCCCTACCCACTGGGAAGGCGTGGGCTATAACACACGAAAATATGGGAATCAGGCGAAATTCTAATTTTTTTGGCCGTAAAACACAAAAAAATGAGGAACGGTCATGGCGGGGTGGTGACTATGGTTTCTTAGGTCGTATTTGATGGCCCAGAAAAATTTTAGGCGATCCGGTTCCGGCAGCCCGGGCCCACTCGGAAGGCTAGCACGCGAAAATATGGGAATCGGGCGGAATTCTAGTTTATTGGTCGTAAAACGCAAAACAACGAGGAACGGTCATGGAAGGGCGATGACTATGGTTCTTTAGGTTGTATTTAATGGCCCGAAAAAATTTTAGGCGATCCGAGTCCGGGGGGCCCGGCCTACTCGGAAGGCCTGGGCTATAGCACACGAAATTATAGGATTCTGGCACGAAAAGTTTTTGGGCGATCTGGGTCCGGACCACGGCCCAACGGAAGGGGTGGGCTATAACATACGAAAATTTGGGAATCGGGCGGAATTGTAGTTTTATGGACGTAAAACGCTAAAAATGAGGGACGGTCATGGAGGGGCGGTGACTATGGTTCCTTAGGTCATTTTTTATGGCCTAAATGGTTTTTAGGCAATTCGGGTCCGGGGGCCCTTGGCCCATGCGGAAGGCGTGGGCTATAGCACACGAAAATTTGGGAGTAGGGCAGAATTCCAATTTTATGTCCCTAAAATGCCAAAAAAAAAGAACGATCATGATGGGGCGATGACTATTGTTCCTTAGGTCATTTTTGATGGCCCGAAATATTTATAGGAGATCCGGGTCTGGGCCCATGCGGAAGGCATGGGCTATAGCACACGAAAATCTGGAAGTCGGGCGGAATTCCAATTTTATAGCCCTAAAACGCCAAAAAATAGAAACGGCCATGACGGGGGAGTGACTATTATTCCTTAGGTCATTTTTGATGGCCCAATTTTTTTTTATACGATCCGGGTCTAGGCCCATGCGGAAGGCGTGGGCTATAGTACATGAAAATCTAGGAATCGGGCATACTTCTAGTTTTATTTCCATAAAATACCAAAAGAATGAGGAACGGTCATGGTGGGGCAGTCACAAGTGTTCCTTATGTCGTTTTTGATGGCCAGGGAAAATTTTAGGCGATCTGGGTCCAGAACCTTAGGCCCATGCGGAAGGCGTGGGTTATAGCATAAGAAAATTTGGGAATCGGGCAGAATTCTAGTTTTATGGCCCTAAAAGGCCAGAAGACGAGGAACAATCATGGCGGGGTGGTGACTATTATTCCTTAGCTCCTTTTGGATGGCACGGAAAACAATTAGGCGATTCGGGTCCAGGGCCCTAGGCCCATGCGGAAGGCGTGGGCTATATAGCACACGAAAATATGGGAATCGAGCGTAATTCTAGTTTTATTGCCCTAAAATGCCAAAAAATGAGGAACAATCATAGCGGGAGGTGACTATGGTTCCTTCGATCGTTCTTTATGGCCCAAAAACTTTTTAGTCGATCCGGGTCCGGGGGCCTTGGCCCATGCGGAAGGCGTGGGCTATACCACACGAAAATCTGGGAATCGAGCAAAATTCTAGTTTTATGGACCTAAAATGCCAAAAAACGAGGAACAATCATGGCGGGGCAGTGACTATTGTTCCTCAGGTTATTTTTGATGGCCCGGAAAATTTTTAGGCGATCAAGGTCCGAGAGTCCAGGCCCATGTGGAAGGCGTGGGCTATACCACACGAAAATCTGGGAATCGAGCGAAATTCCAGTTTTATGGACCTAAAATGCCAAAAAATGAGGAAAAATCATGGCGGGGCAGTGACTATTGTTTCTTAGGTCATTTTTGATGGCCTAAAAATTTTATAGGTGATCCGAGACCGGGTTCCCGGACCCATGCGTAAGGCGTGGGCTATATCATACTAAAATCTTGGAATCAGGCGGAATTTTTGTTTTATGGCTGTAAATTGCTAAACAATGAGGAACGGTCATGGAAGGGCAGTGACTATGCTTCCTTAGGTTGTTTTTGATGGCATGGAAAATTTTTAGGCAATACGGGTCTGGGGGCCAGGGCCCATGCGGAAGGCGTGGGTTATAACATACGAAAATATAGGAATTAGGCGAAATTCCAGTTTTAAGTCCATAAAACGCAAAAAATGAGAGACGGTCATGGCGCAACACTGACTATGGTTCCTTTGGTCATTTTTGATGGCCCAAAATTTTTTTAAGCCATCAGGATCCGAGGGCCCGGGCCTATGCGGAAGGCATGGGCTATAGCACACGAAAATTTTGGAATCGGGCAGAATTGCAGTTTTTATGGCATTAAAACGCCAAAAAATGAGGGACGGTCATGGCGGGGAGGTGACTATGGTTCCTTCGGTCATTCCCGGTGAGGTGATGGCGATCCGGGGACCCTGGCCTATGCGGAAGGCGTGGGCTATAACACATGATATTCTGGGAGTCGGGCATAATTTTAATTTTATGGCCCTAAAACGTTAAAATATTAGGAACGGTCATGACAGGGCGGCGACTATTGTTCCATAGGTCATTTTTGATGGCCTGGGAAAATTTTAGGCGATCCGGGGACATAGGCCTATGCAGAAGTCGTGGGCTGTAGCACATGAAAATCTGAGAATCAGGCGAAATTCAAGTTTTATGGCCCTAAAACGCAAAAATACAAGGAACTGTCATGCCTGGGCGACGACTATGCTTCCTTGGGTAGTTTTTGATGGCTCTAAAATTTTTTAGGTGATCCAATTACGGGGGCCCGGGCCCATGCGGAAGGCGTGGACTATATCACACGATAATCTGGGGATCGGGCGAAATACCAGGCTAATGGGCCTAAAACACCAAAAATAAGGAACGGTCTTGGTAGGGTGGTGAGTGGTGACGATTGTTCCTTAGGTCATTTGTGATGGCCTAGAAAAAGTTTAGGCGATCCGGGTCCGGGGGAAAGGGACCATGCGGAAGTCGTGGGCTGTAGAACATGAAAATCTGGGAATCAGGCAGAATTCCAATTTTATGGCCGTAAAATGCAAAAATACAAGGAACTGTCATGGCGGGGAGGTGACTATGGTTCCTTAGATCATTTTGGATGGCTCAGATAAATTTTAGGTGATCCAATTCCACGGGCCCGGGCCTATGCGGAAGGCGTGGACTATACCATACGAAAATCTAAGAATCGGGCGGTATTCCAGTTTTATGGCATTAAAATGCCCAAAAATGAGGAAAGTTCATGGCAGGGCGGTGACTATGGTTCTTTAGGTTGTTTTTGATGGCCCGGTTCCATGCGGAAGGCGTGGTCTATAGCACACAAAAATTTTGGAATCGGGCGAAATTGCAGTTTTATGGCCGTGCGGTGACAATGGTTCCTTCGGTCGTTTTTGATGGCCCAAAATGTTTTTAGGCTATCCGGTTTCGGGTTCCTGGACCATGCAGAAGGCGTGAGCTATAGAACACGAAAATCTGCGAGTCAGGCGAAATTCCAATTTAATTGCCCTAAAACGCCAAAAAGCTAGGAACGGTCATGACGGGGCGGTGACTATTGTTACTTAGGTAGCTTTGGATGGCCTTGAAAATATTTAGGTGATCCGAGTTCAGGCCCATGCGGAAGGAGTGGGCTATAGCACATAAATATCTAGGAATCGGGCGGAATTCCAATTTTATTGCCCTAAAATACCAAAAAATAAGGAACGGTCATGGAGGGGCTATGACGAGTGTTACTTAGGCCATTTTTGATGGCCCAGGAAAATTTTAGGCCATCCATGTCCGGGGCCCTAGGCCCATGCAGAAGGCGTGGGCTATAGCATAAGAAAATTTGAGTATTAGGCAGAATTCAAGTTTTATGATCCCTAATATGCCAAAAGACGAGGAACGGTCATGGAGGGGTGAGGACTATTGTTCCTTAGGTCCTTTTTGATGGCACTGGAAAATTTTAGGCGATCAGGGTACGGGGGCCCGGGCCTATGCGGAAGCCGTGGGCTGTAGCACAAGTAAATCTTGGTATCGGGCAGAATTCCAGTTTTATGGCCATAAAATGCCAAAATAGGAGGAACGATCATGGCAGGGTGGTGACAATTGTTACCCATGTAGCTTTTGATGGCCCAGAAAATTCTTAGGCGATCCGGGTCCGAGCGCCGGGTCCCAAGCGGAAGGTTTGGACTATAACACCCGAAAATATAAGAATCAGGCAGCATTCCAATTTTATGGCCCTAAATCGTCATGCAAAAGACTTTTTGATGGCACGGGAAAATTTTAGGAGATCCGTGTCCGAGGCCCAGGCTTATGCGGAAGGCGTGGGCTATAGCACACGAAAATTTAGGAATAAGATGGAATTCCAATTTTATGGCCCTAAAACGACAAAAAACAAGGAACAATCATGGCGGGGCAGTGACTATTATTACTCAGGTCATTTTTGATGGCCCGAAATTTTTTTAGGCGATCAGGGTCTGAGGGCCAGGGCCCATGCAGAAGGCGTGGGCACGCGAAAATATGGAAATCGGGCAGAATTCCAGTTTTATTACCCTAAAATGCCAAACAACAAGGAATGATCATGGCAGGGCGATGACTATTGTTTCTTAGGTCTTTTTTGATGTCCCAAAATTTTTTAGGAGATCCGGGTCCGTTTTCCTAGACCTATGCGGAAGGCGTGGGCTATAGCACATGAAAATTTGTTATCGGCCTGAATTCAAGTTTTATGGCCCTAAAATGCTAAAAAATGAGGAATGGCCATGGCGGGGCGGTGAATGTTGTTCCTTAGGTCAATTTTGAATTCTCGAAATTTTTTTAGTCGATCCACGTCCGGGGCCCCGGGCCATGAGGAAGGCGTGGGCTATAGCACACGAAAATTTAGGAATCAGGCAGAATTCTAGTTTTATGCCCCTAAAATGCAAAACAATGAGGAACGATCATGGTGGTGCAGTGACTAATATTCCTTAGGTCATTTTTGATGGTCCAGGAAAATCTTAGGCGATCTGGGTTCGGGGGGCCGAGCCCATGCGGAAGCAAACGAAAATTTGGGAATTTGGTAAAATTCTTGTTTTATTGCCTTAAAACGCCAAAAAATGAGGAACAGTCATGGCATGGCGGTGTCCTTAGTTCTTTAATTCTTTTTTGATAGCACAAAGGTTTTTTAGGCGATCCGGGTTCGGAGGCCCGAGCCCATGTGGAAGGTGTGGGCTATAGCACACGAGAATATGGGAATCGGGCCAAATTCCCGTTTTATTGCCCTAAAATGCCAAAAAATGAGGAATGATCATGGCAGGCGGTGACTATTGTTCTTTAAGTCGTTTTTTGATGGTCCGAAATTTTTTTAGGTGATCCGGGTCCGGTGGCCCAAGCACAAGCCCATGCTGAAGGCGTTTTATGGTCGTAAAGCTCAGAAAAACGAGGAATGGTCATGGAAGGTAGGGATGCTTATCGGGCGGATTGGGAGGTTAATTACTCTTAACGGTTTGGCTTAACGGTTATCGGCTTCTAAATGTATTAATCCGCTAGCTACCCGATAAGATATCGGGCGGATTGGTAACGATTTAGCTCTTATCGGGCGGTTATTGGGCGGTTTATCGGCCTAATTCAATCTATATTGCGTTCATTAATTGTTTGTTGACCGCCTAGTATACAAATTCAGAATAGGAAATTACACATTGAGTCCAGACATACATGTCTGTTAACGCCTACATAAGAATGATGTAGTGTGTCATGTATTGTAGAGTGAAAAAAGTTGTGGCACAACACTATTGTTCTTCTATTAAACATAGCCAGCAGGCATTAGTTTTAAAAAAACAAAAGCAGAGGTGAACCATAGACAGCAGCTTAAACAATCTTGTTGTAGGGTGGGAGAATAAGCTAAGCTAAGCCAAGCCTCGGATCTTCTGATGCATAGTACGTAAGGGTTCTGATTATTTAGGAATTAGGCGTTAGAACTTAGAGATGGAGTACCGGAAGAAGTGGAAGGGTTTTTGATATTTAATATATATATATATATATATATATATATATATATATATATATATATATATTCTTAACGGGTTAACGGATTATCCGTTAAGAAAATTGAATAATCCGCCCCCAAACCGATAAGCCGTTAATAAAAAAATTCAATCCGTTCCCCGTCCGTTAAACCGTTAACCCGATACCAATAAGCCATTAAGCTTCGATTTTGGTTTGGTTTTCGGTTTCGGTTCGGTTTTGAACACCCCTAATGGAAGGGCGGTGACTATGGTTCCTTAGGTCATTTTTGATGGTTAGAAATTTTTTTAAGTGATCCGGGTCCGGGGTCCCGGGCATGCGGAAAGCGTGGGCTATATATAGCCCACGAAAATCTGGGAATCGGGCGAAATTCCGGTTTTATGGTTGTAACACTCTAAAAATTGAGGAACGATCATGGTGGCACGGTAACTATGGTTCCTTAGGTTGTTTTTGATGGTCCGAATTATTTTTAGGTGATCTGGGTTCTTGGGGCCCGGACCCATACGTAAGGCTTGGTCCATAACACACGAAAATATGGGAATCAGATAGAATTCCAGTTTTATATCCATAAAATGCCAAAAAATGAGGGACGGACATGGCAGGGTGGTGACTATGGTTCCTTAGGTTTTCTTGATTAGCTGAAATCTTTTTAGGTGATCCGGGATCGGGTTCCCGGGCCCATGCAGAAGGCACTGGCTAGAGCATACGAAAATTTGGAAATCGGGCGGAAATTTAGTTTTATGACTATAAATTGCCAAAGAATGAGGAACGGTCATGGCGGGCGGTGACTATGCTTCCTTGGGGTTTTTTGATGGCCCGAAAAAATATTAGGCAATCCGGGTCCGGGGGCCAGGGTCCATGCGGAAAGCGTGGGTTATAGCATATGAAAATTTGGAAATTGGGCGAAATTCCAGTTTTATGACCGTAAAACGCCAAGAAACGCGGGATGGTCATGGCGGCCAGTGACTATGGTTCTTTGGGTCGTTTTTGATGGCCCAAAAAAATATTAAGCGATCTAGGTCCGGGGCCTAGGCCCATGCGGAGGGCGTGGGCCATAGCACACAAAAATCTGGGAATCGGGCGCAACTCAAGTTTTGTGATGTATAACAGCAGAAAATGAGAAACGGTCATAGTGGGGCATTGACTATTCATTTTTGATGGTCCGAAATGTTTTTAGTCGATCCGGGTCCAGGGGCCTGGGCCCATACAGAAGGCGAGGGCTACAGAAAAATTTGGTAATCAGGCGACATTCCAGTGTCATGGCCATAAAACGCTAGAAGACCAGGGATGAACATGGTGGGGCGATGACTATGGTTCCTTAGTTCATTTTGTATGGCTTGGAAAAATTTTAGGTGATAAGGGTCGGGGGGGCGGGCCCATGCAGTTGGCGTAGGTTATAGCACACGAAAATTTTAGAATCGAGCGGAATTCCAGTTTTATGGCTGTAAAATGCCACAAAATAAGGAGTGGTCATGGCGGGGTGGTGACTATGGTTACTTAGGTCGTTTATGATGGCACGAAAATTTTTTAGGCGATCCGGATCAGGGGGCCTGGGCCCATGTGGATGTTGTGGGCTATAGCACACGAAAATTTGGGAATCGTTCGGAATTCAAGTTTTATGGCCGTAAATGCCAATAAATGAGGAACGGCCATAGTGGGGTGGTGACTATGATTCCTTTGGTCGTTTTTGATGGCTCGGATAAATTTTAGGATATCCGGATTTGGGGGCTCGGGCCCATGCAGAAGGCGTTGGCTATAGCACATGAAAATCTAAGAATCGGGCGAAATTCCAGTTTTATGGCCATAAAATGTCAAAAAACACGGAACGGTCATGGCGAGGCAGTGACTATGGTTACTTAGGTCATTTTTGATGGACAAGAAATTTTTTAGGCGATCCAGAACCGGGGGCCCAGGCCCATGCGAAAGGCGTGGGCTATAGAACACGAAAATCTCCGTATCGGGCGGGACTCTAGTTTTATGGCCATAAAGCAAAAATATTCGAGGAACGATCATGGCGGGGCATTGACTATGGTTCCTTAGGTCGTGTTTGATGGACCGAAAATTTTTTAGGCGATAAGGGTCCGAGGGGCCGGTCCCATGCAGAAGGCGTGGGAAATAGCACACGAAAATTTAGGAATCAGGCGGAATTGTAGTTTTATGGCCGTAAAATGCCAAACAATGAGGAACGGTCATGGTGGGGCGGTGAATATGGTTCCTTCGGTCATTTTTGATGGCCCAAAATATTTTTAGGCGATCTGGGTCCGTGAGCCCTGGCCCATGCGGAAGGCGTGGGCTATAACACACGAAAATCTGGGAGTCGGGCGGAATTCCAATTTTATGGCCCTGATACGTCAAAAAACTAGGAACGGTCATGATGGGACAGTGAATATAGTTCCTTTGGTCATTTTTGATGGCATATAAACATTTTAGGCTATCTAGGTCTCGGCCCATGCGGAGGGCGTGGGCTATAGCACACGAAAATCTAGAAATCGGGCTAAATTCTAGTTTGTTTCCCCTAAAATACCAAAAAATGAGGAGCGGTCATGGAGGGGTGGTGACGAGTGTTACTTAGGTCATTTTTTATAGCCTGAGAAAATTTTAGGCTATCCGGGTTCAATGGCCCGAGCCCATGCGGAAGGCGTGGGCTGTAGCACACTAAAATTTGGGAAACGGGAGGAATTGCAGTTTTATGGCCGTAAAATGCCAAAAAACGATGGACAGTCATGGAGGGGCGGCGACTATAGTTCCTTCGGTCATTTTTGATGGCCCAAATTTTTTTTAGTCGATTGACGTCCGGGGGTCCGGGCCATGTGGAAGGCGTGGGCTATATCACACGAAAATTTAGGAATCAGGTGGAATTTTAGTTTTATTGCCCTAAAGCACCAAAAAATGAGTAACGGTCATGGTGGTGCGGTAAATAATATTCCTCGGGTCTTTTTTGATGGTCCAGGAAAATCTCAGGCGATCTAGGTCCGGGGGCCCGGGCCCATGCGGAAGGCGTGGGTTATAGAAAACAAAAATCTGGAAATCTGACAAAATTCCATTTTTATGGCCTTAAAACGCCAAACAATGAGGAACGGTCATGGTGGGGTGTGACTATGGCTCTTTAGGTCATTTTTGATGGCACGAAAATTTTTTAGGCGATCCCCGTCCGAAGGCCCGGGCCCATGCAGAAGGCGTGGGCTATAGCACATGAAAATCTGGGAGTCGGACGAAATTCCAATTTTATGGCCCTAAAATGTCAAAAAACTAGGAACGGTCATGACGGGACAATGAATATTGTTCCTTTGGTCATTTTTGATGGCACAAAAAAATTTTAGGCTATCAGGTCTCGGCCCATGTGGAAGGCATGGGCTATAGCAGACGAAAATCTAGGAATCAGGCGAAATTCCAGTTTTATTGCCCTAAAACTCCAAAAAATGAAGAACGATCATGGCAGGGCGGTGACTATGGTTCTTTAGGTCATTTTGTGATGGTCCGAAAAAACTTTAGGTGATCCGAGTCCGGGGGCCCAAGCCCATGCTGAAGGCATGGGCTATAGCACACGAAAATCTAGGAATCGGGCTGAATTCCAGTTTTATGGCCGTAAAACTCAGAAAACCGAGGAATGGTTACGGCGGGGGGGTGACTATGGTTCCTTAGGTAATTTTTGATGGTCCGAAATTTTTTTAGAATATTCGGGTCCGGGGTCTAGGGCCTATGCGGAAGGCGTGGGCTATTTATAGCACACGAAAATCTGGGAATCGGGCGGAATTCCAGTTTTATGGTTGTAAAACTTCAAAAAATGAGGAACGGTCCTGGGGGGGGGGGACAATGGTTCCTTAGGTCATTTTTGATAGTCCAGAAAATTTTTAGGTGATCCAGGTCTGGAGGCCCGGACCCATACGAAAGGCGTGGGCTAGCATATGATAATCTGGGAATCAGACTGAATTCTAGTATTATACCCGTTAAATGCCAAATAATGAGGGACAATCATAGCGGGGAGGTGACTAAGGTTCCTTAGGTCATTTTTGATGGCCTTAAAAGTTTTTAGGGGCTCCGAGACTGGGTTCCCGGGCCCATGCGGAAGGCGTTGGCTATAGCACACAAAAATATGGGAATCAGGTTGGAATTTTTAGTTTTTTTACCCTAAAACACCAAAAAATGAGGAACGGTCATGGAGGGCGGTGACGAGTGTTCCTTAGGTCGGTTTTGATGGCCCGAAAAAGTTTTAGGCGATACGGGTCCGGAGACGTGGGCCCATGTTGAAGGCGTGGGCTAGCCCACAAAAATTTGGGAATCGGGTGGAATTGTAGTTTTATTGCCGTAAAATGCCAAACAACGATGGACGGTCATGGAGGGGCGGTGACTATGGTTCCTTTGGTCATTTTTGATGGCCCAAAAACCTTTTAGGCTATCCTGGTCCCGGGGCCCGGGCCATGCAAAAGGCATGGGCTATAGCACATGAAAATCTGGGAGTCAGGCGGAATTCCAATTTTATAGTCCTAAAATGCCAAAATGCTTGGAACGGTAATGACGAGGAGGTGACTATTGTTCCTTAGGTTATTTTTTATGGCTTGGGAAAATTTTACGCCATCGTCCGAGGGCCCATGCGGAAGTTGTGGGCTGTAGCACACGTAAATCTGGGTATTGGACGGAATTTCAGTTTTATGGCCCTAAAATGCCACAAAATGAGGAATGGTCATAGAGGGGCAGTGACAATCCTTCCTCGGGTCATTGTTTATGGCCATAAAAATTCTTAGGCGGTCCGGGTCCGAGGGCCCGGGCACATGCGGAAGGCGTGGGCTATAGCGTACGAAAATATGAGAATCGGACGGAATTCCAGTTTTATTGCCCTAAAAAGCCAAAAAATGAGGAACAGTCACGGCGGTGCAGTGACTATGGTTCCTTCGGTCATTGTTTATAGACAAAAAATTATTAATGTGATCCAGGTCCGGGGGCTCTAGCCCATGCGAAAGGCGTGGGCTATTGCACACGAAAATTTGGGAATCTAGTGAAATTCCAGTTTTATGGCCCTAAAACGCCAAAAAATGAGGAATAGTCATGGCGGGGCAGTGCCTATTATTTCTCAGGTCATTTTTGATGGCCCAGAAAACTTTTGGGTGATCAAGGTCCGAGGGCATGTGGCCATGTGGAAGGCGTGATAGCACACGAAAATATGGGAACCAGGCGGAATTCTAGTTTTATTGCCCTAAAATGCCAAAAAACGAGGAACGATCATGGCGGGGCAGTGTCTATTGTTTCTTATGTCATTTTTGATGGCCTGAAAAGTTTATAGGTGATACTGGACCGGGTTCCCGGGCCCATCCGGAAGGCGTGGGCTATAGCACACGAAAATTTGGGAATCGGGCGAAATCTTAGTTTTATGGTGTTAAATTACCAAAAATTGAGGAACGGTCATAGCGGGGCAGTGACTATGCTTCCTTAGGTTGTTTTAGATGGCACGGAAAATTTTTAGGCGATACAGGTCTAGGGGACGGGCCCATGCGAAAAGCGTGGGTTATAGCAAACGAAAATCTGGAAATCGACCAGAATTCTAGTTTTATGGCCGTAAAATGCCAAGAAACGTGAGACGGTCATGGAGGGGCAGTGACTATGGTTCCTTTGATTATATTTGATGGCCTGATAAAATTTTAAGCGTCCGGGTCTGGGGCTCGGGCCCATGCAGAAGGCGTGGGCTATAACACACGAAAATCTGGGAATCAGGCGAAATTCCAGTTTTGTGAACGTATAATGCCAAAACACGAGGAACGCTTATAGAAGGGCGGTGAATATGGTTACTTAGGTCTTTTTTGATGGCCCAAAAAGTTTTTAATCGATCCGGGTCCGGGGGCCCGGGCCCATGCAGAAGGCGTGGCCTATAGCACACAGAAATCTAAGAGTCGGACAGAATTCCAATTTTATGGCCCTAAAATGCCAAAAAACTAGGAACGGTCATGACGGGGTGGTGAATATTGTTCCTTGGGTCATTTTTGATGGCCCAAAATATTTTTAGGCGATCTGGATCCGGGCCCATGAAGAAGGCGTGGGCTATAAGCACACGAAAATCTAGGAATCGGGCGGAATTTCAATTTTATTGCCCTAAAAGACCAAAGAACGAGGAACGGTCATGGCAGGACTGTGACGAGTGTTCCATAGGTCGTTTGCGATGGCCCGAGAAAATTTTAGGCGATCCGGGTTCAGGGTCGTAGGCCCATGCGGAAGGCGTGGGCTATAACATAAGAAAATTTAGGAATTGGGCGGAATTCCAATTTTATGGCCCTAAAACGCCAAAAGACGAGGAACGGTCATGGTAGGGCGGTGACTATTGTTCCTTAGGTCCTTTTTGATGGCACGAGAAAATTTTAGGCTATCCGGGTTCGGGGACCCATGCCTATGCAGAGGTCGTGGGCTGTAGCACATGTAAATCTGGATATGAAGCGGAATTTCAGTTTTATGGCTCTAAAATGCCAAAAAATGAGGAACGGTCATGGCAGGGTAGTGACTATTGTTCCTCGGGTCATTTTTGATGGCCCGAATTTTTTTTAGGCGATCCAGGTCCGAGGGCCCAGGCCCATGCGGAAGGTGTGGGCTATAGCACACAAAAATTAGGGAATCAGGCGGAATTCCAACTTTATGGCCCTAAAATGCCAAAAACAAGGATCAGTCATTGCGGGGTAGTGGCTATTGTTCCTCAGGTCATTTTTGATAGCCCGAAAAATTTTTAGGCGATTAAGGTCCGAGGGCCTGGGCCCATGCGGAAGGTGTGGCTATAGCACCTGAAATAATGGGTATCGGGCGGAATTCCAAATTTATTGCCCTTAAATGCCAAAAACGAGGAACGGTCATGGTAGGGCAGTGACTATTGTTTCTTAGGTCGTTATTGATGTACCAAAAAATTTTAGGCGATTTGGCTTCGTTTGCCTAGACCCATGCGGAAGGTGTGGGCTATAGCACTTGAAAATTTAGAAATCGGGCAGAATTCCAGTTTTATGGCCCTAAAATTCTAAAAAACGAGGAACGACCATGGCCCATGCGGAAGGCATGGGTTATAACATATGAAAATAAAGGAAATTGGGCGGAATTCCAGTTTTATTGTTGTAAAACGCCAATAAATGCAGGACGGTCATGGCGAAGCAGTGACTATGGTTCCTTTGGTCATTTTTGATGGCCCGAAAACTTTTTAAGCAATCCGGGTCCGGGGCCTAGGCCAATGCGGAAGGCGTGGGCTATAGCACATGAAAATCTTAGAATCGAGCTAAATTTTGATGGCCCAAAAAAACTTTTAAGGCGATCCGGGTCCGGGGGACCGGGCTCATGCCGAAGGCGTGGGCTATCGCATAGGAAAATCTAGGAATCAAGCAGAATTCTAGTTTTAGGGGCCCTAAACCGTCAAAAATGAGGAACGGTCATGGCAGGGCAGTGATTATTTTCCTTAGGTCGCTTTTTATGGACCAGGAAAATTTTAGGCGATCCGGAACTGGGGGCCCGGGCCCATGCAGAAGGTGTGGGCTATAGCACACGAAAATCTGAGAATCAGGTGAAATTCCAGTTTTATGGCCCAAAACGCCAAAAAATGAGGAACAGTCATGGTGAGGCGGTGACTATGGTTCTTTAGGTCATTTTTGATGGCCCAAAAATATTTTAGGCAATCCGGGTCCGGAGACCCGGGACCATGCGGAAGGCGTGGGCTAAGCACACAAAAATTTGGGAATCGGGCAAAATTGTAATTTTATGGCCGTAAAATGCCAAAAAATGAGAGATGGTCATGGTGGGGTGGTGACTATGGTTCCTTCAGTCATCTTTGATGGCCTATATTTTTTTTGGGCGATTCGGGTCCGGGGGCCCTGGCCCATGTGGAAGGCGTGGCTATAACAAACGAAAATCTGGGAGTCTGGCGGAATTACAACTTTATGGCTCTAAAATGCCAAAATACTAGGAACGGTCGTGACGGGGCATTGACTATTGTTCCTTAGGTTATTTTTGATGGCCTAAAATCTTTTTAGGGGATCCGGGTCCGGGCCCACGCAGAAGGCGTGGGTTATAGCACACGAAAATTTAGGAATCAGGCGGAATTCCAGTTTTATTGCCCTAAAATATCAAAAAATGAGGAAGGGTCATGGCGAGGCTATGATGAGTGTTCCTTAGGCCGTTTTTGATGGCCCGGGTAAATTTTAGGAGATCCGGGTCCGGGGCTCTAGGCTCATGCGGAAGGCGTGGGCTATATCATAAGAAAATTTGGGAATCGGGCGGAATTCCAGTTTTATGGTCCTAAAACGACAAAAGATGAGGAACAATCATGGAAGGGCGGTGATTGTTGTTCCTTAGGTCCTTTTTAATGGCACGGAAAAATATTAGGCGATCCGGGTCTGGGGCCCGGTCCTATGCAGAAGCCGTGGGCTGTAGCACACTTAAATCTGGGTATCAAGCGGAATTCCAATTTTATGATCCTAAAACGCCAAAAAAGGAGAAATAGTAATGGCGAGGGTGTGACTATTGTTCCTCAGGTCGTTTTCAATGGCCCAAAATATTTTTTGGCGATCTGGGTTCGAGGGCCCGGGCCCTTGCGGAAGGCGTGGGCTAGGGCACACGAAAATATAAAAATCGGGCGGAATTCCAATAATATGGCCCTAAAACGCCAAACAATAAGGAACAGTCATGGTGGGGCAGTGACTATTGCTCCTCAGGTCATTGTTTATGGCCCGAAAAGTTTTTACGCGATCAGGGTCTTAGGGCTTGGGCCCATACGGAAGGCGTGGGCTATAGCACCTAAAATAAAGGAAATCGGGCGAAATTCCAAATTTATTATCCTAAAATGCCAAAAAATGAGGAACGATTATGGAGGGGCGGTGACTATTATTTCTTAGGTCATTAGTGATGTCCCAAAAAATTTTAGGCGATCCGGGTTTGTTTGCCTAGACCCATTCGTAAGGCGTGGGCTATAGCACATGAAAATTTGAAAATCGGGCAGAATTCCAGCTTTATGGCCCTAAAATGCTAAAAAACGAGGAACGGCCATGGAGGGGCAGTGACTATTATTCCTTAGGTCATTTTTGATTACCCGAAAATATTTTAGGATATCCACGTTTGGGGGCCCGGGCCATGCGGAAGACGTGGGTTATAGCACACGAAAATCTAGGAATCATGCGGAAATATTGCTTTATGGCCCTAAAACGCCAAAAAATGAGGAACTGTCATGGCGGTGCGGTGACCACTATTCCTTAGGTAGTTTTTGATGGTCCAGGAAAATCTTAGGCGATCTAGGTCTGGGGGCCTAGCCCATGCAGAAGGCCTGGGCTATAGCACACGAAAATTTTGGAATCTGGCGAATTCCAGTTTTATGGCCTTAAAAAGCCAAAACATGAGGAACGGTCCTGGCGGGTCAGTGAATATAGTTATTTAGATAATTTTTGGTGGCACAAAAACTTTTTAGGCTATACGAGTCCGGAGGCCCGGGCCCATGCGAAAGGCGTGGGCTATAACACATGAATATATGGCAATCGGGCGGAATTCCAATTTTATTGCCCTAAAATGCCAAAAAATGAGGAACGATCATGGTGGGGCGGTGACTATGGTTGTTTAGGTCGTTTTTGAGGGTCTGAAAAGAATTTAGGTAATTCGGGTCCGGTGCCCAAGCACATGAAAATCTGGGAATCGGGCGAAATTCTAGTTTTATGGTCATAAAACTCCAAACAACAAGGAATGGTCATGACGGGGTGGTGACTATGGTTCCTTAGGTCATTTGTGATGGTCCAAAAAGTTTTTAGGTGATCCGGGTCCGGGGGCCCTGGCCCATGCAGAAGGCGTGGGCTATAAATAACACACGAAAACCTTGGAATCGGGCGAAATTCCAATTTTATGGCTGTAAAACTCCAAAGAACTAGGAACAGTAATGGCAAGGTGATGAATATGGTTCCTTAGGTCATTTTTGATGGTCTGGAAAATTTTTAGGTGATCTGGGTCCGGGGCCCGAACCCATACGGAAGGCGTGGGCTATGGCACACGAAAATCTGGGAATTGGACGAAATTCTAGTGTTATACCCGTAAAACGCCAAATAATGAAAGACGGTCAAGGCGGGGTAGTGACTATGGTTCCTTAGGTAGTTTTTGATGTCCTAAAATATTTTTAGGTGATTCGGGACCGGGTTCCTGGGCCCATGCAGAAGGCGTGGGCTATAGCACACGAAAATCTGGGAATCAGGTAGAATTTTAGTTTTATGGCTGTAAATTGCTAAACAATTGAGGAACGGTCATGGAGGGGTGGTGCCTATGCTTCCTTAGGTTGTTTTGATGGCCTGGAAAAATATTAGGCGATCCGGGTCCGGGGGCCAGGGCCCATACGGAATGCGTGGGTTATAGCATACGAAAATCTGGAAATTGGGCGGAATTCTAGTTTTATGGCCGTAAAACGCCAAGAAACGCGGGACGGTCATGCGTGGCAGTGACTGTTTCGTTCGGTCATTTATGATGGCCCAAAAATATTTTAAGCGATCCGGGTCTGTGGACTGGGCCCATGCAAAAAGGTGTGGGCTATAGCACACAAACGTCTGGGTATCGGGCAAAATTCCAATTTGTGGCCGCATAACGCAAAAATCAAGTATTTGATGGCCCGGAAAAATTTTACGCTATCGGGGTCCGGGGGGCCTGGGCCCACTTGGAAGGCATGGGGTATAACACACGAAAATATGGGAATCAGGCAGAATTCTAATTTTTTGGTCGTAAAATGCATAAAAACGAGGAACGGTCTTGGTGGGGCGATGACTATGGTTCCTTAGGTCGTATTTGATGGCCCGAAAATTTTTTAGGCGATTCGGGTCCGGGGGCCCTGCCCACTGGGAAGGCGTGGGCTATAGCACACGAAAATATGGGTATCGGGCGAAATTCTAATTTTTTGGCCGTAAAACGCAAAATAAACGTGGAATGGTCATGGTAGGGCGGTGACTATGGTACCTTAGGTTCAATTTGATATCCCGAAAAAAATTTAGGCAATCCGGGTCCGGGGGGCCCTGCCCACTGGGAAGGCATGGTCTCTAGCACACGAAAATATGGGAATCGGGAGGAATTCTAGATTTTTGGCCGTAAAACACAAAAAAACTAGGAATGGTCATGGCGAGGCGGTGACTATGGTTCCTTAGGTCGTATTTAATGGCCCGAAATATTTTTAGGCGATCGGGGTCCGGGGGGTCCAGGCCCTCTCGGAAGGCGGGGGTGGTAGCACACGAAAATTTGGGAATCAGGCAGAATTCTAGTTGTTTAGCCATAAAACGCAAAGAAACGAGGAAAGGTCATGGCGGGGCGGTGTCTATAGTTCTTTAGGTCGTATTTGGTGGCCCGGAAAAATTTGAGGCTATCGGGGTCCGAGGGGCCCTGCCCACTGGGAAGGCGTGGGCTATAGCACACGAAAATATGGGAATCAGGCAAAATTCAAGTTTTTTGGCCGTAAAATGCAAAACAACGAGGAACGGTCATGACGCTCGGAAGGCATGAGCTATAACACACGAAAATATGGGAATCAGGCGGAATTCTAGTTTTTTGGCCATAAAATGCAAAAAAATAAGGAACGGTCATGGCAGGGCAGTGACTAAGGTTCCTTAGGTCATATTTGATTGTCCGAAAAAATTTTAGGCGATCCGAGTCCGGGGCCCCCCGCCCACTGGGAAGGCGTGAGCTATAGCACACGAAAATATGTGAATCGGGCAGAATTCTAGTTTTTTGGCCGTAAAATGCAACATAAAAAAGGAACGGTCATGGAGGGGCAGTGACTATGGTACCTTAGGTTGTATTTGATGGCCGGAAAAAATTTAGGTGATCGGGGTGCGGGCCCTCTCATAAGGCGTGGGCTGTAGCACACAAAAATTTGGGAATCATGCGGAATTCTAGTTGTTTGGCCGTAAAACGCAAATAAATGAGGAAAGGTCATGGCGGGGCAGTGACTATGGTTCTTTAGGTCGTATTTGGTGGCCCGAAAAATGTTTAGGTGATTGGGGTCCGGGGGGCCCTGCCCACTGGGAAGGCGTGGGCTATAGCACACGAAAATATGGGAATCAGGCGGAATTCTAGTTTTTTGGCCGTAAAATTCAAAAAAATGAGGAACGGTCATGGCAGGGCCTTGACTATGGTACCTTAGGTCATATTTGACTGTCCGGAAAAATTGTAATCGATCGGGGTCCGGAGGCCTGGGCCCACTCGGAAGGCATGGGCAATAGCACATGAAAGTATGGGAATCGGGCGGAATTCTAGTGTTTTGGTCGTAAAACGCAAAAAAAGGAACGGTCATGGAGGGGCGGTGACTATGGTTCCTTAGGTTGTATTTTATGACCAGGAATAATTTTAGGCGATCCGGTTCCGGGGGGCCTTGCCCACTGGGAAGGCGTGGGCTATAGCACACGAAAATAGGGGAATCGGGCGGAATTCTAGTGTTTTGGCCGTAAAACGCAAAATAAACGAGGAACGGTCATGGAGGGGCGGTGACTATGGTTCCTTAGGTTGTATTTTATGACCAGGAATAATTTTAGGCCATCCGGTTCCGGGGGGCCCTGCCCACTGGGAAGGCGTGGGCTATAGCACACGAAAATATGGGAATCAGGCGGAATTCTAGTTTTTTGGCCGTAAAATTCAAAAAAATGAGGAACGGTCATGGAAGGGCCTTGACTATGGTACCTTAGGTCATATTTGACTGTCCGGAAAAATTGTAATCGATCGGGGTCCGGAGGCCTGGGCCCACTCGGAAGGCATGGGCAATAGCACATGAAAGTATGGGAATCGGGCGGAATTCTAGTGTTTTGGTCGTAAAACGCAAAAAAAGGAACGGTCATGGAGGGGCGGTGACTATGGTTCCTTAGGTTGTATTTTATGACCAGGAATAATTTTAGGCGATCCGGTTCCGGGGGGCCTTGCCCACTGGGAAGGCGTGGGCTATAGCACACGAAAATAGGGGAATCGGGCGGAATTCTAGTGTTTTGGCCGTAAAACGCAAAATAAACGAGGAACGGTCATGGAGGGGCGGTGACTATGGTTCCTTAGGTTGTATTTTATGACCAGGAATAATTTTAGGCCATCCGGTTCCGGGGGGCCCTGCCCACTGGGAAGGCGTGGGCTATAACACACGAAAATATGGAAATCGTGCGGAATTCTAGTTTTTTGCCCGTAAAATGAAAAAACAAAATGAGAAACGGTCATGGAGGGGCGGTGACTATGGTTCCTTAGGTCGTATTTGATGGCCCCAAAAAATTTTAGGCGACCCGGGTCCGGGGGGCCCTGCCCACTGGGAAAGCGTAGCACACGAAAATATGGGAATCGGGCAAAATTATTGTTTTTTGACCGTAAAAATCAAAAAAAGGAGGAACGGTCATGGCGAGTTGGTGACTATGGTTCCTTCGGTTGTATTCTATGGCCCGAAAAATGTTAAGGCGATCCGGGGTGCCCGGGCCCACTCGGAAGAAGTGGGATATAACACACGAATATGTGGGAATCAGGCGGAATTCTAGTTGTTTGGCCGTAAAACGCAAATAAATGAGGAAAGGTCATGGCAGGGCGGTGACTATGGTTCTTTAGGTCATATTTGGTGGCCCGAAAAATTTTTAGGCGATCGGGGTCCGGGGGGCCCTGCTCACTGGGAAGGCGTGGGCTATAGCACACGAAAATATGGGAATCAGGCGGAATTCTAGTTTTTTGTCCGTAAAATTCAAAAAAATGAGGAACGGTCATGGAGGGGCCTTGACTATGGTACCTTAGGTCATATTTGACTGTCCGGAAAAATTGTAATCGATCGGGGTCCGGGGGCCTGGGCCTAGTCGGAAGGCATGGGCAATAGCACATGAAAGTATGAGAATCAGGCAGAATTCTAGTGTTTTGGTCGTAAAACGCAAAAAAAGGAACGGTCATGGAGGGGCGGTGACTATGGTTCCTTAGGTTGTATTTTATGACCGGGAAGAATTTTAGGCGATCTGGTTACGGGGGGCCCTGCCCACTGGGAAGGCATGGGCTATAGCACACGAAAATATGGGAATCAGGCGGAATTCTAGTGTTTTGGCCGTAAAATGCAAACGAAATGAGGAATGGTCATGGTTGGATGGTGGATATGGTACCTTAGGTTCAATTTGATGTCCCGAAAAAATGTTAGGCGATCCGGATCCGGGGGGCCCTGCCCACTGGGAAGGCATGGGCTATAACACATGAAAATATGGGAATCGTGCGGAATTCTAGTTTTTTGCCCGTAAAATGCAAAAACAAAACGAGAAACGGTCATGGAGGGGCGGTGACTATGGTTCCTTAGGTCGTATTTGATGGCCCCAAAAAATTTTAGGCGACCCGGGTCCGGGGGGCCCTGCCCACTGGGAAGGCGTAGCACACGAAAATATGGGAATCGGGCAAAATTATTGTTTTTTGGCCGTAAAAATCAAAGAAAGGAGGAATGGTCATGGCGAGTTGGTGACTATGGTTCCTTCGGTTGTATTCTATGGCCTGAAAAATGTTAAGGCGATCCGGGGTGCCCGGGCCCACTCGGAAGAAGTGGGATATAACACACGAAAATATGGGAATCAGGCGGAATTCTAGTTGTTTGGCCGTAAAATGCAAATAAATGAGGAAAGGTCATGGCGGGGCGGTGACTATGGTTCTTTAGGTCGTATTTGGTGGTCCGGAAAAATTTTAGGCGATCGGGGTCCCGGGGGCCCTGCTCACTGGGAAGGCATGGGCTATAGCACATGAAAATATGGGAATTAGGCGGAATTCTAGTTTTTTGTCCGTAAAATTCAAAAAAATGAGGAACGGTCATGGAGGGGCCTTGACTATGGTACCTTAGGTCATATTTGACTGTCCGGAAAAATTGTAATCGATCGGGGTCCGGGGGCCTGGGCCTACTCGGAAGGCATGGGCAATAGCACATGAAAGTATGAGAATCAGGCAGAATTCTAGTGTTTTGGTCGTAAAACGCAAAAAAAGGAACGGTCATGGAGGGGCGGTGACTATGGTTCCTTAGGTTGTATTTTATGACCAGGAAGAATTTTAGGCGATCCGGTTCCGGGGGGCCCTGCCCACTGGGAAGGCATGGGCTATAGCACACGAAAATATGGGAATCGGGCGGAATTCTAGTGTTTTGGCCGTAAAATGCAAAAGAAACGAGGAACGGTCATGGTTGGATGGTGGATATGGTACCTTAGGTTCAATTTGATGTCCCGAAAAAATGTTAGGCGATCCGGATCCGGGGGGCCCTGCCCACTGGGAAGGCATGGGCTATAACACATGAAAATATGGGAATCGTGCGGAATTCTAGTTTTTTGCCCGTAAAATGCAAAAACAAAACGAGAAACGGTCATGGAGGGGCGGTGACTATGGTTCCTTAGGTCGTATTTGATGGCCCCAAAAAATTTTAGGCGACCCGGGTCCGGGGGGCCCTGCCCACTGGGAAGGCGTAGCACACGAAAATATGGGAATCGGGCAAAATTATTGTTTTATGGCCGTAAAATCAAAAAAAGGAGGAACGGTCATGGCGAGTTGGTTACTATGGTTCCTTCGGTTGTATTCTATGGCCTGAAAAATGTTAAGGCGATCCGGGGTGCCCGGGCCCACTCGGAAGAAGTGGGATATAACACACAAAAATATGGGAATCAGGCGGAATTCTAGTTGTTTGGCCGTAAAATGCAAATAAATGAGGAAAGGTCATGGCGGGGCGGTGACTATGGTTCTTTAGGTCGTATTTGGTGGCCCGGAAAATTCTTAGGCGATCGGGGTCCCGGGGGCCCTGCTCACTGGGAAGGCGTGGGCTATAGCACACGAAAATATGGGAATCAGGCGGAATTCTAGTTTTTTGTCCGTAAAATTCAAAAAAATGAGGAACGGTCATGGAGGGGCCTTGACTATGGTACCTTAGGTCATATTTGACTGTCCGGAAAAATTGTAATCGATCGGGGTCCGGGAGCCTGGGCCCACTCGGAAGGCATGGGCAATAGCACATGAAAGTATGGGAATCAGGTGGAATTCTAGTGTTTTGGTCGTAAAACGCAAAAAAAGGAACGGTCATGGAGGGGCGGTGACTATGGTTCCTTAGGTTGTATTTTATGACCAGGAAGAATTTTAGGCGATCCGGTTCCGGAGGGCCTTGCCCACTGGGAAGGCGTGGGCTATAGCACACGAAAATAGGGAAATCGGGCGGAATTCTAGTGTTTTGGCCGTAAAACGCAAAATAAACGAGGAACGGTCATGGAGGGGCGGTGAATATGGTACCTTAGGTTCAATTTGATGTCCCGAAAAAATGTTAGGCAATCCGGATCCGGGGGGCCCTGCCCACTGGGAAGGCGTGGGCTATAACACACAAAAATATTGGAATCGTGCGGAATTCTAGTTTTTTGCCCGTAAAACGCAAAAACAAAACGAGAAACGGTCATGGAGGGGCGGTGACTATGGTTCCTTAGGTCGTATTTGATGGCCCCAAAAAATTTTAGGCGACCCGGGTCCGGGGGGCCCTGCCCACTGGGAAGGCGTAACACACGAAAATATGGGAATCGGGAAAATTTATTGTTTTTTGGCCGTAAAAATCAAAAAAAGGAGGAACGGTCATGGAGAGTTGGTGACTATGGTTCCTTCGGTCGTATTCTATGGCCCGAAAAATGTTAAGGCGATCCGGGGTGCCCGGTCCCACTTGGAAGAAGTGGGATATAACACACGAAAATATGGGAATCGGGCGAAATTCTAGTTCTTTGGCCGTAAAACACAAAAAAATGAGGAACGGTCATGGCGAGGCAGTGACTATGGTTCCTTAGGTCGTATTTGATAGCCCAGAAAAATTTAAGGCGAACCAGGTCTGGATGTGCCCAGCCCACTCGGAAGGCGGCACACGAAAATATGGTAATCGGGCGGAATTTGAGTTTTTTGGCCGTAAAAGGCAAAAAAACTAGGAATAGTCATGGAGGGGCGTTGACTATGGTTCCTTAGCTCGTATTTAATGGCTCGGAAAAAATTTAGATGATCCGAGTCCGGGCCCTCTCGGAAGGCGTGGGCTGTAGCACACGGACATTTGGGAATCAAGCGGATTTCTAGTGTTTTGGCCGTAAAACGCAAAACCAAAATGAGGAAAGGTCATGGAGGGGCGGTGACTATAGTTCTTTAGGTCGTATTTGGTGGCCCAGAAAAATTTTAGGCGATCGGAGTCTGGGGGACCCTTCCCACTGGGAAGGCGTGGGCTATAGTACACGAAAATATGGGAATTAGGCGAAATTCTAGTTTTTTGGCCGTAAAACGCAAAACAACGAAGAACGGTCATGGTGGGGAGGTGACTATGGTTGTTTAGGTCGTATTTGATGGCTCGAAAAAATTATAGGAGATCCGAGTTCGGGGGGCCCGGCCTACTCGGAAGGCGTAGACTATAGCACACGAAAATATGGGAATCGGGCGGAATTCTAGTTTTTTGGCCGTAAAACGCAAAGTAAACGAGGAACGGTCATGGCAGGGTGGTGACTATGGTACCTTAGGTTCAATTTGATGGCCCGGAAAAATGTTAGGCGATCCAAATCCGGGGGGCCCTGCCCACTGGGAAGGCATAGCACACGAAAATATGGGAATCAAGGAAAATTATAATTTTTTGGCCGTAAAACGCAAAACAATGAGGAACGGTCATGGCGGGGTGGTGACTGTGATTCCTTCGGTCGTATTCTATGGCCCAAAAAATGTTAAGGCGATCTGGGGTCCCCGGGCCCACTGGGAAGAAGTGGGATATAACACACGAAAATATGGGAATCGGGCGGAATTCTAGTTCTTTGGCCGTAAAACGCAAAAAAATGAGGAACGGTCATGGCGAGGCGGTGACTATTGTTCCTTAGGTCATATTTGATGGCCTAGAAAAATTTAAGGCGATCCAGGTCTGGATGTGCCCGGCCCACTCGGAAGGCGGCACACGAAAATATGGTAATCGGGTGGAATTCGAGTTTTTTAGCCGTAAAACGCAAAACTAACTAGGAACAGTCATGGAGGGGCGTTGACTATGGTTCCTTAGCTCGTATTTGATGGCTCGGAAACAATTTAGGTGATCGGGGTCTGGGCCCTCTCGGAAGGCGTGGGCTGTAGCACATGAACATTTGGAAATCAGGCGGAATTCTAGTTTTTTGGCCGTAAAATGCAAAAACAAAATGAGGAAAGGTCATGGAGGGGCGGTGACTATGGTTCTTTAGGTCGTATTTGGTGGCCCGGAAAAATTTTAGGCGATCGGGGTCTGGGGGACCCTTCCCACTGGGAAGGCGTGGGCTATAATACACGAAAATATGGGAATTAGGCGGAATTCTAGTTTTTTGGCCGTAAAACGCAAAACAACGAAGAACGGTCATGGTGGGGAGGTGACTATGGTTGTTTAGGTCGTATTTGATGGCTCGAAAAAATTATAGGAGATCCGAGTCCGGGGGGCCCGGCCTACTCGGAAGCCGTAGACTATAGCACACGAAAATACAGGAATCGGGCGGAATTCTAGTTTTTTGTCCGTAAAATGCAAAGTAAATGAGGAACGGTATTGGCACGGCGGTGACTATGGTACCTTAGGTTCAATTTGATGGCCCGAAAAAATGGTAGGCGATCCAGATCCGGGGGGCCCTGCCCACTGGGAAGGCGTAGCACACGAAAATATGGGAATCGGGCAAAATTATTGTTTTTTGGCCGTAAAAATCAAAAAAAGGAGGAACGGTCATGGCGAGTTGGTGACTATGGTTCCTTCGGTTGTATTCTATGGCCTGAAAAATGTTAAGGCGATCCGGGGTGCCCGGGCCCACTCGGAAGAAGTGGGATATAACACACGAAAATATGGGAATCAGGCGGAATTCTAGTTGTTTGGCCGTAAAATGCAAATAAATGAGGAAAGGTAATGGCGGGGCGGTGACTATGGTTCTTTAGGTCGTATTTGGTGGCCCGGAAAAATTTAAGGCGATCCAGGTCTGGATGTGCCCGGCCCACTCGGAAGGCGGCACACGAAAATATTGTAATCGGGCGGAATTCGAGTTTTTTAGCCGTAAAACGCAAAACTAACTAGGAACAGTCATGGAGGGGCGGTGACTATGGTTATTTAGGTTGTATTTGGTGGCCCGGAAATATTTTAGGCGATCGGGGTCTGGGGGACCCTACCCACTGGGAAGGCGGGGGCTATAGCACACAAAAATATGGGAATCAGGCGGAATTCTAGTTTTTTGGCCGCTAAACGCACAACAACGAGGAACGGTCATGGTGGGGAGGTGACTATGGTTGTTTAGGTCGTATTTGATGGCTCGGAAAAATTATAGGAGATCCGAGTCTGGGGGGCCCGGCCTACTCAGAAGGCGTAGACTATAGCACACAAAATATGGGAATCGGGCGGAATTCTAGTTTTTTGTCCGTAAAACGCAAAGTAAATGAGGAACGGTCATGACAGGGCGGTGACTATGGTACCTTAGGTTCAATTTGATTGCCCGGAAAAATGGTAGGCGATCCAGATCCGGGGGGCCCTGCCCACTGGGAAGGCGTGGGCTATAACACACGAAAATATAGGAATCGGGCGGAATTCTAGTTTTTTGCCCGTAAAATGCAAAAAACAAAACGAGGAACGGT
This sequence comes from Nicotiana tomentosiformis, assembly GCF_000390325.3. Lineage (NCBI taxonomy): Eukaryota > Viridiplantae > Streptophyta > Magnoliopsida > Solanales > Solanaceae > Nicotiana > Nicotiana tomentosiformis. The sequence goes on along the minus strand of NC_090812.1, from coordinate 86,388,684 downwards.
CATGGCGGGGTAGTGACTATGGTTCCTTAGGTCGTATTTGACGGCCCGAAAATTTTTTAGGCGATCCGGATCCGGGGGGCCGTGCCCACTGGGAAGACGTAGCACACGAAAATATGGGAATGAGGCAAAATTATAGTTTTTTGGCCGTAAAACCCAAAAAAACGAGGAACGGTCATGGCGGGGCGGTGACTGTGGTTCCTTAGGTCGTATTCTGTGGCCCGAAAAATGCTAAGGCGATCCGGGGTGCCCGGGCCCACTCGGAAGAAGTGGGATATAGCACACGAAAATATGGGAATCGGGCGGAATTCTAGTTCTTTGGCCGTAAAACGCAAAAAAATGAGGAACTGTCACGGAGAGGTGGTGACTATGGTTCCTTAGGTCGTATTTGATGGCCCGAAAAAATTTAAGGCGATCCAAGTCTGGATGTGCCCGGCCCACTCGGAAGGCGGCACACAAAAATATGGTAATCGGGCGAAATTCGAGTTTTTTGCCCGTAAAACGCAAAAGAAAGAGGAACAGTCATGGAGGGGCATTGACTATGGTTCCTTAGGTTGTATTTGATGTCCCGGAAAATTTTTAGGTGATCGGGGTCCGGGCCCTCTCGGAAGGCGTGGGCGGTAGCACACGAACATTTGGGAATCAAGCGGAATTCTAGTTTTTTGGCCGTAAAACGCAAAAACAAAATGAGGAAAGGTCATGGCGGGGAGGTGACTATGGTTCTTTAGGTCGTATTTGGTGGCCCAGAAAAAATTTAGGCGATCGGGGTCCGGGGGACCCTGTCCACTGGGAAGGCGTGGGCTATTGCACACGAAAATATGGGAATCAGGCGGAATTCTAGTTTTTTGGTCGTAAAACGCAAAACAACGAGGAACGGTCATGGCGGGGAGGTGAATATGGTTTTTTAGGTCGTATTTGATGGCCCGGAAAAATTTTAGGCTATCCGAGTCCGGGGGGCCCGGCCTAATTGGAAGGCGTCGACTATAGCACACGAAAATTTGAGAATCGGGCGGAATTCTAGTTTTTTGGCAGTAAAAGGCAAAAAACGAGGAACGATCATGGCGGGAAAGTGACTATGGTTCTTTAGGCCATATTGGATGGCCCGGAATTTATTTAGGCGATCCGGGTTTGGGGGGCCGAGCCCACTCGGAAGGCGTGGGCTATAGCACACGAAAATATGGGAATCGGGCGGAATTCTAGTCTTTTGGCCGTAAAACGCAAACAAATAAGGAACGGTCATGGTGGGGAGGTGAATATGATTCCTTAGGTCGTATTGTATGGCCCGAAAACCTTTTAGTCGATCCGGGTTAGGGGGCCCTGGACCACTCATAAGGTGTGGGCTATAGCACACGAAAATTTGAGAATCGGGCGGAATTCTAGTTTTTTGGCCGTAAAATGCAACAACATGAGGAACAATCATGGAGGGGCGGTGAATATGGTTCCTTAGGTCATATTTGATGGCCCGAAAAATTTTTAGGCGATCCGGCTCCGGGGGGCCCTGCCCACTGGGAAGGTGTGGGCTATAACACACGAAAATATGGGAATCGTACGGAATTCTAGTTTTTTGGCCGTAAAATGCAAAAAAGTGAGGAACAGTCATGGCGGGGCGGTGACTATGGTTCCTTAGGTCCTATTTGATGGCCCGGAAAATTTTTAGGCGATCCGTGTCCGGAGGGCCCGAGACCACTCAGAAGCGTGGGCTATAGCACACGAAAATATGGGAATAGGGCGGAATTCTAGTTTTTTGGCCGTAAAACGCAAAACAATAAGGAACGGTCATGACGGGGCAGTGACTATGGTTCCTTAGGTCCTATTTGATGGCCCGGAAAATTTTTAGGCGATCTGGGTCCAGAGGGCCCGGGCCCACTCGGAAGGCGTGGGCTATAGCACACGAAAATATGGGAATCAGATAGAATTCTAGTTTTTTGGCCGTAAAATGCAAAACATGAGGAACGATCATGTCGGGGAGGTGAGTATGGTTTCTTAGGATGTATTTGATTACTCGGAAAAGTTTTAGGTGATCCTGGTCTGGGGGACCGGGCCCACTCGAATGGTGGGGGCTATAGCACACGAAAATATGGGAATCGAGCGAAATTCTAGTTTTTTTGCCGTAAAATGCAAAAATTGAAGAACGTTCATGGAAGGGCGGTGACTATGGTTCCTTAGTTCCTATTCTATGGCCCAAATTTTTTTTAGGCGATCTGGGTTAAGGGGCCCAAGACCACTCGGAAGGCGTGGGTTATAGCACACGTAAATATGGGAATCTCGAGGAATTCTAGTATTTTTGCAGTAATACGCAAAAAACTAGGAACGGTCAAGGCGGGGTGGTAACTATGGTTCCTTAAGTCATATTTCATGGCACATATTATTTTTAGGGGATCGGGGTCCGGTGGGCCCCTGCCCACTGGGAAGGCGTGGGCTATAGCACACGAAAATATGGGAATTGTGCGGAATTTTAGTTTTTTTGCCGTAAAACGGGAAAAAATGAAGAACGGTCATGGCGAGGCGGTGACTATGGTTCCTTAGGTCGTATTTGATGGCCCAAAAAATATTTAGGCGATCCGGTTCTGGGGTCCGGGCCCACTCGGAAGGCATGGGCTATAACACACGAAAATATGGGAATAAGGCGGAATGCTAGTTCTTTTGGCCGTAAAACGCAAAAGAACGAGGAACGGTCATGGTGGGGCGGTGACTATGGTTCCTTAGGTCGCATTCTATGGACCGAAAAACTTTTAGGTGATCCGAGTCAGGGGGCACGGGACCACTCAGAAGGCATGGGCTATATAGCACACGAAAATATGGGAATCAGGCGGAATTCTAGTTTTTTGGCCGTAAAACGCAAAAAAATGAGGAACGGTCATGGCAGGGTGGTAACTATGGTTCCTTAGGTCCTATATATGGCCCAAAAATATTTTTAGGCGATCCGGGTCAGGAGGGCCCGGGACCACTCGGAGGCGTGGGCTATAGCACACGAAAATATGAGAATCGGGAGGAATTCTAGTTTTTTGGCCGTAAAACGCAAAACAATAGGAACAGTCAAGGAGGGGCGGAAATTATTGTTCCGTAGGTCGTATTTCATGGCTCGAAAATTTTTTAGGCGATCGGGGTCCTGCGGGCCGGGGCCACTCAGAAGGCGTGGGCTATATAGCACACGAAAATATGGGAATCGGGCATTCTAGTTTTTTGGCCGTAAAACGCAAAAAAATGAGGAACGGTCATGGCAGGGCGGTGACTATGGTTCTTTAGTTCCTATTCTATGGCCCGAAATATTTTTAGGCGATTCGGGTTAGGGGGCCCGGGACCACTCGGAAAGCGTGGGTTATAGCACACAAAAATATGGGAATCTGGAGGAATTCTAGTATTTTTGTCGTAATACGCAAAAAAAACTAGGAACGGTCAAGGCGGGGCGGTAACTATGGTTCCTTAGGTCGTATTTCATGGCCCAAAAATTTTTTAGGCGATCGGGGTCCGGGGGGGCCCTGCCCACTGGGAAGGCGTGGGCTGTAGCACACGAAGATATGGAAATCGTGCGGAATTCTAGTTTTTTGGCTGTAAAACAGAAAAAAATGAAGAACGGTCATGGTGAGGCGGTGACTATGGTTCTTTAGGTCGTATGTGATGGCCCAAAAATTTTTTAGGCTATCCGGGTCTGGGGGCCGGGCCCACTCGGAAGGCATGGGCTATATCATGCTAGATGAATAATTAATACTTGTTGAAAGCACACGAAAATATGGGAATCGTGCTAAATTCTAGTTTTTTGGCCGTAAAATGCAAAACATTGTGGAATGGTCATGGCGGGGAGGTGATTATGGTTCCTTTGGTCCTATTTGAAGGCCCTAAAAAATTTTAGGCGATCCGGGTCCGGAGGGCCCGGGCCCACTCGGAAGGCATGGGCTATAGCACATGAAAATATGGAAATCAGGCGGAATTCTAGTTTTTTGGTCGTAAAACGCAAAAAAAATGAGGAACGGTCATAGCGGTGCGGTGAATATGGTTCTTTAGGTCGTATTTGATGGCCCGAAAATTTTTTAGGCGATCCAGGTCTGCCGCTCGATTCCCATATTTTCGTGTGCTATAGCCCACGCCTTTCGAGTGGGCCGGGCCCTCCGGACCCGGATGGCCTAAATGTTTTTCGGGCCATCAAATACAACCTAAGGAATCATAGTCACCACCCCACCATGACCGTTCCTCGTTCTTTTGCCTTTTACGGCCAAAAAACTAGAATTCCGCCTGATTCCCATATTTTCGTGTGCTATAGCCCAAGCCTTCCGAGTGGGCCCGGGCCCTCCGGACTCGGATCGCCTAAAAGTTTTTCGGGCTATCAAATACGACCTAAAGAACCATATTCAACCCCCCACCATGACCGTTCCTCATTTTTTTGCGTTTTACGGCCAAAACACTAGAATTCCGCCCGATTCCCATATTTTCGTGTGCTATAACCCATGCCTTCCGAGTGGGCCCGGACCCGGATCGCCTAAAAAATTTTCGAGCCATAGAATACAACCTAAGGAACTATATTCACCGCTCCACCATGACCGTTCCTCGTTTTGTTTCGTTTTACGGCCAAAAAACTAGAATTCCGTACGATTCCCATATTTTCGTGTGCTATAGTCCACGCCTTCCAAGTGGGCCCGGCCCCTCCGGACCCGGATCGCCTAACATTTTTTTGGGCCATAGAATATGACCGAAGGAACCATTGTCACCGCCCTGCCATGTCCGTTCCTTTTTTTTCGTTCTACGGCCAAAAAACTAGAATTCCGCCCGATTCCCATATTTTCGTGTGCTATAGCCCACGCCTTTCGAGTGGGCCCGGCCCACCACAAACGGATCGCCTAAAAAATTTTTGGGCCATCAAATACGACCTAAAGAACCATATTCACCGCCCTGCTATGACCGTTCCTTGTTGTTTTGCGTTTTATGGCCAAAACACTAGAATACCGCTCGATTCCCTTATTTTCGTGTGCTATAGCCCACGCCTTCCGAGTGGGCCTGGGCCCTCTGGACCCGGATCGCCTAAAAGTTTTTTGGGCAATCAAATAGGACCTAAGGAACCATTGTCACCGCCCCGCCATGACCGTTCCTCTTTTTTTGCATTTTACGGCCAACAAACTAGAATTCCGCATGCTTCCCATATTTTCGTGTGCTATAGCCCACGCCTTCCGAGTGGGCCCGGGCCCTCTAGACCTGGATCGCCTAAAAGTTTTTCGGGCCATCAAATAGGACCTAAGGCACCATAGTCACCGTCCCACCAGGACCGTTCCTCATGGTTTTGCATTTTATGGCCAAAATACTAGAATTTCGCACGATTCCATATTTCCATGTGCTATAGCCCATGCCTTCTGAGTAGGCCCAGCCCGCCGGACCCCGATATCCTAAAACTTTTTCGGGCCATGAAATACGACCTAAGGAACCATACTTTCTGCCCCGCATTGACCGTTCTTATTTTTTTGCGTTTTACGGCCAAAAAACTAGAATTCCTCCCGATTCCCATATTTCGTGTATTATAGCCCACGCCTTCTGAGTGGTCCCGGGCCCCCCGAACCGGATCGCCTAAAAAAATTTCGGGCCATAAATAGGACCTAAGGAACCATAGTCATCAGCCCGCCATGACCGTTCCTCATTGTTTGGCGTTTTACGGCCAAAAAACTAGAATTCCGCCTGATTCCCATATTTTCGTGTGCTATAGCCCACACCTCTAAGTGGGCCCGGGCCCTCCGGACCCGGATTGCCTAAAATATTTTTGGGCCATAGAATACGACCTAAGGAACCATATCAACACCCCACCATGACCGTTCCTCGTTCTTTTGCGTTTTACGGCCAAAAAACTAGAATTTTGACCGATTCCCATATTTTCGTGTGCTATAGCCCACGCCTTCCGAGTGGGCCTGTAACACACGAAAATATGGGAATTGGAATTCTAGTGTTTTGGCTGTAAAATGCAAAAAATTGAGGAACGGTCATGGAAGGGCGGTGACTATGGTTCTTTAGGTCATATGTGATAGCCCGAAAAAATTTTAGGCGATCCGAGTCCGGAGGGCCCGGCCCACTCGGAAGGCGTGGGCTGTAGCACACGAAAATATGGGAATCGGGCGGAATTCTAGTTTTTTGGCTGAAAAATGCAAAAGATGAGGAACGATCATGGTGGGGCAGTGACTATGGTTCCTTAAGTAATATTTGATGTCCCGAAAATTTTTTAGGCGATCGGGGTCCCGGGATACTTGGATGGCATGGACTATAACACACGAAAATATGGGAATCGGGCGGAATTCTAGTTTTTTGGCCGAAAAATGCAAAACATGAGGAACGATCATGGCGGGTGGTGACTATGATTCCTTAGGTCGTATTTGATGGCCCGGAATAATTTTAGGTGATCCGGCTCCGGGGGACCCTGCCCACTAGGAAGGCGTGGGCTATAGCACACAAAAATATGGAAATCCGGCGGAATTCTAGTTCTTTGGCCGAAAAATGCAAAAAATGAGGAATGTTCATGGTGGGTCGGTGACTATGGTTCCTTAGGTAGTATTTGATGGCCCGAAAAAATTTTAGGCGATCGAGGCCCCGGGACCACTTGGAAGGCGTGGGCAATAGCACACGAAAATATGGGAATCGGGCGGAATTCTAGGTTTTTGGCCGAAAAATGCAAAACATGAGGAACGACTATGGCGGGGAAGTGATTATGGTTCCTTAGGTCCTATTTGATGTGCCAGAAAACTTTTAGGCGATCCGAGTCCGGGGGGCCCTGCCCACTCGGAAAGTGTGGGCTATAGCGCACGAAAATATGGGAATCAGGCGAAATTCTAGTTCTTTGGCCGAAAAATGCAAACAATGAGGAACGATCATGGAGGGGTGGTGACTATGGTTCCTTAGGTCGTATTTGATGGCCCGAAATTTTTTTAGGCGATCGGGGTCCCGGGACCACTAGGAAGGCGTGGGCTAGCACACGAAAATATGGTAATCAGGCGGAATTCTAGTTTATTGGCCGTAAAACGCAAAACAACGAGGAACGGTCATACCAAGGAGGTGACTATGGTTCTTTAGGTCGTATTTGATGGCCCGGATAAATTTTAGGCGATCCGAGTCCGGGGGGCTTGTCCCACTCGGAAGGCGTGGGCTATAGCACACGAAAATATAGGAATTAGGCGGAATTCTAGTTTTTTGGCCATAAAATGCAAAAAATGAGGAAAGGAAATAGCGGGGCGGTGACTATGGTTCCTTAGGTCGTATTTGATGGGCCATAAAAATTTTAGGCGATCCGGCTCCGGGGGGCCCTACCCACTAGGAAGGCGTCGTCTATAGCACACTAAAATATGGGAATCACGCGAAATTCTAGTCTTTTGTCCGAAAAACACAAAAAATGAGGAACGATCATGGAGGGGATGTGACTATGGTTCCTCAGGTCATATTCAATGGCCCGGAAAAATTTTAGGCAATCTGGTTCCGGGGGCCCCCGGGCCTACTCGGAAGGTGTGGGCTATAGCACGTGAAAATATGGGAATCAAGTAGAATTATAGTTTTTTGGCCGTAAAATGCAAAATAACGAGGAACGGTCATGGCGTGGCGGTGACTATGGTTCCTTAGGTCGTATTTGAGGGACCGAAAAATTTTTAGGCTATCCGGGTCCGGGGGGCCCTGCCCACTGGGAAGGCATGGGCTATAGGACACGAAAATATGAGAATCCAGCGGAATTCTAATTTTTTGGCTGCAAAACGCAAAATAACGAGGAACGGTCATGGAGGGGCAGTAACTATGATTCCTTAGGTCATATTGCTTGTCCCGAAAAAGTTTTAGGCGATCCAGTTCAGTGGGCCCCGGGGCCACTCGGAAGGCGTGGTCTATAGCACACGAAAATATGGAAATCGGGCGGAATTATAGTTCTTTGGCCATAAAACACAAAATAATGAGGAACGGTCATGGCGGGGCGGTGACTATGGTTCCTTAGGTCGTATTTGATGGCCCAAAAATTTTTTAGGCATTTCGGTTCTGGGGGGCCCCGGCCCAATTAGAAGGCGTGGGCTATAGCACACGAAAATATGGGAATCGTGCGGAATTATAGTTTTTTTTGCCATAAAACGCAAAATAACGAGGAACGTTCATGTTGGGGCGGTGACTATGGTTCCTTAGGTCATATTTGATGGCCCGAAAAATTTTAGGCTATCGAGGTCCGCGGGGCCCGAACCCACTCGGAAGGCGTGGGCTATAGCACACGAAAATATGGGAATCGGGTGGAATTCTAGTTTTTTGGCCCTAAATTCCATAGAAATGAGGAAGGGTCATGGAGGGGCAGTGACTATGATTCCTTAGGTCGTATTTGATGGCCCCGAAAAAATTTAAGGCTATCCGGTTCCGCGGGCCCCGGGCCCACTCGGAAGGCGTGGGCTATAGCACGCGAAAATATGGGAATCAGGCGAAATTATAGTTTTTCGGCCGTAAAACGCAAAATAACAAGGAACGGTCAGGGCGGGGTGGTGACTATGGTTCCTTAGGTCGTATTTGCTGGCACGAAAAGTTTTAGGCGATCGATGTCCGTGGGGCCCGGACCCACTCGGAAAGCGTGGGCTATATCACATGAAAATATGGGAATCGGGCGGAATTCTAGTGTTTTCTTCGTAAAACGCAAAGAAATGAGGAACGGTCATGGCGTGGCGGTGACTATGGTTCCTTAGGTCGTATTTGATGGCCCGGAAAATTTTTAGGCTATCCGGGTCCGGGGGGTCCTGCCCACTGGAAGGCGTGGGCTATAGGACACAAAAATATGGGAATCCAGCGGAATTCTAATTTTTTGGCTGCAAAATGAAAATAACGAGGAACGGTCATGGCGGGGCAGTAACTATAATTCCTTAGGTCGTATTTCTTGACCCGAAAAAGTTTTAGGCGATCCGGTTCAGTGGGCCCCGGGGCCACTCGGAAGGCGTGGTTTATAGCACACGAAAATATGGGAATCGGGGGAAATTATAGTTCTTTGGCCATAAAACACAAAATAACGAGGAACGGTCATGGCGGGGCGTTGACTCTGGTTCCTTAGGTCGTATTTGATGGCCCAAAAATTTTTAGGCGATCGAGGTCCATGGGGTCCGAACCCACTCGGAAGGCATGGGCAATAGCACACAAAAATATGGGAATCGGGCAGAATTCTAGTTTTTTGGCCCTAAAACGCAAAACAATGAGGAAGGGACATGGCACGGTGGTGACTATGATTCCTTAGGTCATATTTGATGGCCTGGAAATTTTTAAGGCTATCCGGTTCCGGAGGCCCCGGGCCCACTCGGAAGGCATGGGCTATAGCACACGAAAATATGGGAATCGGGCGAAATTATAGTTTTTTGGCCGTAAAAGGCAAAATAACGAGAACGGTCATGGCGGGGCGGTGACTATGATTCCTTAGGTCGTATTTGATGGCCCCGAAAAAATTTAAGGCTATCCGGTTCTGCGGGCCCTGAAAAAATTTAAGGCTATAGAACACGAAAATATGGGATATGTGAATCGGGCAGAATTCTATTTTTTCGGTCGTAAAATGCAAACAAACAAGGAACGGTCATGGTGTGGCGGTGACTATGGTTTCTTAGGTTGTATTTGATGGCCCGTAAAATTTTTAGGCTATCCGGGTCCGGGGGGCCCTGCCCACAAGGAAGGCGTGGGCTATAGGACACGAAAATATGGGAATCCAGCGGAATTCTAGTTTTTCGGTTGCAAAACGCAAAATAATGATGAACGGTCATGGTGGGGCGGTAACTATGATTCCTTAGGTCGTATTTCTTGACCCGGAAAAGTTTTAGGCGATCCGGTTCAGTGGCCCCCGGGGCCACTCGGAAGGCGTGGTCTATAGCACAAGAAAATATAAGAATCAGGCGGAATTATAGTTATTTGGCCATAAAACACAAAATAACAAGGAAGGGTCATGGCAGGGCGGTGATTATGGTTCCTTATGTCGTATTTGATGGCCCGCAAAAATTTTAGGCGTTCCGGTTCCGGGGCCCCCCGGCCCACTCAAAAGGTGTGGGCTAGCACACGAAAATATGGGAATCATACGGAATTATAGTTTTTTGTCCGTAAAACGCAAAATAACGAGGAACGGTCATGTCGGGGCGGTGACTATTGTTCCTTAGGTCGTATTTGATGGCCCAAAAAATTTTAGGCGATCGAGGTCCATGGGGCCCGAACCCACTCGGAAGGCGTGGGCTATAGCACACGAAAATATGGGAATCGAGCGGAATTCTAGTTTTTTGGCCCTAAAACGCAAAAAATGAGGAAGGGTCATGGCGGGAAGGTGACTATGATTCCTTAGGTCGTATTTCATTGCCCATAAAAAATTTAAGGCTATCCGGTTCCGGGGGCCCCGGGCCCACTCGGAAGGCGAGGGCTATAGCACGCGAAAATATGGGAATCAAGCGGAATTATAGTTTTTTAGCCGTAAAATGCAAAAAAATGAGGAACGGTCATAACGGGATGATGACTATGATTCCTTAGGTCGTATTTGATGGCCTGGAAAAAAAATTAGGCGATCCGTTCCGGGGGCCCCGGGCTCACTCGGAAGGCGTGGGCTAAAGCACGCGAAAATATGGGAATCGGGCGGAATTATAGTTTTTTTGTCGTAAAACGCAAAATAACGAGGAACGGTCATGACGGGGTGGTGACTATGGTTCCTTAGGTCGTATTTGATGGCCCGGAAAATTTTTAGGCTATCCGGGTCCAGGGGGCCCTGCCTACTGGGAAGGCGTGGGCTATAGGACACGAAAATACGGGAATGGGGCGGAATTCTAGTTTTTTAGCCATAAAACGCAAAAATAAAAGGAACGGTCATGGCGGGGCGGTGACTATGGTTACTTAGGTCGTATTTGATGGCCCAAAAATTTTTTAGGCTATCCGTGTCAGGGGAGCCCTGCCCACTGGGAAGGCGTGGGCTATAGCACACGCAAATATGGGAATCGGGCGGAATTATAGTTTTTTGTCCGTAAAACGCAAAAAAAAGGAACGGTGAGGGTGGGCAGTGACTATGGCTCCTTAGGTCATATTTCATGGCCTGGAAAGGTTTTAGGCGATCGGTGACAGGGGGCCCGGGCCCACTGTTTCGTGTTTTACAGCCCTGCCCACTGGTCGTAAAATGCAAAAGAATGAGGAACGGTCATGGCGGGGCGGTGACTATGGTTCCTTAGGTCATATTTGATGGCCCGAAAAATTTTTAGGCGATCCGGTTCCGGGGTCCCCGGGCTCACTAGGAAGGCGTGGGCTATAGCACATGAAAATATGGGAATCGGGCGGATTTATAGTTTTTTGGCCGTAAAATGCAAAATAATGAGGAACTGTCATAGCGGGGGGGGGGGTGACTATGATTCCTTAGGTCATATTTGATGGCCTGAAAATTTTTTTAGGCGATCCGGTTCTGGGGGGCCCGGGCACACTCGGAAGGCGTGGGCTATAGCACACGAAAATATGGGAATCGGGCGCAATTATAGTTTTATGGCCGTAAAACGCAAAAAAACGAGGAACGGTCATGGCGAGGCTGTGACTATGGTTCCTTAGGTCATAGTGGATGGCCCAAAAATTTTTTAGGCTATCCGGATTTTGGGGGCCCACTAAGAAGGCGTAAGCTATAGTACACGAAAATATGGTAATCGGGCGGAATTCTAGTTTTTTTGCCGTTAAACTCAAAAAAATGAGGAACGATCATGGCGGGGCAGTAACTATGGTTCGTTAGGTCATATTTCATGGCCTGGAAAATTTTTAGGCTATCGGTGTCTGGTGGGCCTGGGCCCACTCGGAAGGCATGGGCTATAGCACACGAAAATATGGGAATTGGGCGGAATTCTAGTTTTTTGGCTGTAAAACGCAAAAAAATGAGGAGCGGTCATGGCGGGGCGGTGACTATGGTTCCTTAGGTTGTATTTGATGGCTCGAAAATTTTTTATGCTATCAGGATCCGGGGGCCCGGGCCCACTCGAAAGGAGTGGGCTATAGCACACGAAAATATAAGAATCGGGCGGAATTCTAGTTTTTTGGCCGTAAAACGCAAAATAATGAGGCACGGTCAGGGCGGGGCAGTGACTATGGTTCCTTAGGTCGTATTTGATGGCCCGAAAATTTTTTACGCGATCCAGATTTTGGGGGCCCGGGAACACTCGGAAGGCGTGGGCTATAGCACACGAAAATATGAAAATCGGGCGCAATTATAGTTTCTTGGCCGTAAAACGCAAAATAACGAGGAACGGTCATGGAGGGGCTGTGACTATGGTTCCTTAGGTCATATTTGATGTCCCAAAACAATTTTAGGCTATCTGGTTTTGGGGGGCCCACTGGGAAGGCGTAGGCTATAGTACACAAAAATATGGTAATCGGGCGGAATTCTAGTTTTTTGGCCGTTAAACTCAAAAAAATGAGGAACTATCATAGGAGGGCAGTAACTATGGTTCCTTAGGTCGTATTTCATGGCCTGGAAAATTTTTAGGCTATCGTTGTCTGGTGGGCCCGGGCCCACTCAGAAGGCCTGGGCTATAGCACACGAAAATATGGGAATTATGCGAAATTCTAGTTTTTTGGCTGTAAAATGCAAAAAAAATGAGGAACGGTCATGGCGGGGCGGTGACTATGGTTCCTTAGGTCGTATTTGATGGCTCAGAAAATTTTTAGGCGATCCAGGTCCGGTTGGCCCGATCCCACTCGCAAGGCGTGGGCTATAGCAAATGAAAATATGGGAATCTAGCGGAATTCTAGTTTTTGGCCGTAAAATGCAAAACAAATGAGGAACGGTCATGGAGGGGCGGTGACTATGGTTCCTTAGGTCGTATTTGATGGCCCGAAAAGGTTTTAGGCAATCAGGGGTCCGGGAGGCCCGAGCCCACTCGGAAGGCATGGGCTATAACATACGAAAATATGGGAATGTGGCAGAATTCTAGTTTTTTGGCCGAAAACGCAAAACTATGAGGAACGGTCATGGCGGGGCGGTGTCTATGGTTCCTTTGGTCGTATTTGATGGCCCGAAATTTTTTTTCGATTCGGGTCTAGAGGGCCTTGCCCACTGGGAAGGCGTGGGCTATAGCACACGAAAATATGGGAATCGGGCGGAATTTTTGTTGTTTGGTCGTAAAACGCAAAACAAATGAGGAAAGGTCATGGGGGGGCGGTGACTATGGTTCCTTAGGTCGTATGTAATGGCTCGGAAAAACTTATAGGCGATCCAGTTCCGTGGGCCCCGGGCCCGCTCGGAAGGCGTGGTCTATAGCACATAAAAATATGGGAATCGGGCAGAATTATAATTCTTTGGCCATAAAACACCAAATAACGATGATCGGTAATGGCGGGGCGGTGACTATGGTTCCTTAGGTCGTATTTGATGGCCCGGAAAAATTTTAGGCGATCCGATTTCGGGGGCCCCCGGCCCACTCAGAAGGCGTGGGCTATAACACATGAAAATATGGGAATCGTGCAAAATTATAGTTTTTTGGCCGTAAAACGCAAAATAACGAGAAACGGTCATGTCGGGGCAGTGTCTATGGTTCCTTTGATGTATTTGATGGCCCGAAAAATTTTAAGCGATCGAGGTCCGTGGGGCCCGGACCCACTCTGAAGGCGTGGGCTATAGCACACGAAAATATGGAAATCGGGCGGAATTCTCATTTTTTGGCCCTAAAACACAAAACAACGAGGAATGGTCATGGCGGGGTGGGTGACTATGGTTCTTTAGGTCGTATATGATGGCCCGAAAAAGTTTTTGGCTATCTGGGTCTGTGGGGCCCTGCCCTTTGGGAAGGCGTGGGCTATAGGACACGAAAATACGAGAATCGGGTGGAATTCTAATTTTTTGGCCGTAAAACGCAATACTAAAAGGAACGGTCATGGCGAGGCGGTGACTATGATTCCTTAGGTCGCATTTGATGGCCCGAAAAAAATTTAAGGCGAACCGATTCCGGGGGCACCGGGCCCACTCGGAAGGCGTGGGCTATAACACGCGAAAATATGGGAATCGGGCGGAATTATAGTTTTTTGGCCATAAAATGCATAATAACGAAGAACGGTAATGGTGGGGCGGTGACTATGGTTCCTTGGGACGTATTTGATGGCCCGAAAATTTTTTAGGCTATCCGGGTCCTGGGGGCCCTGCCCACTGGGAAGGCGTGGGCTATAGGACACAAAAATATGAGAATCGGGTGGAATTCTAGTTTTTTGGCCGTAAAACGCAAAACTAAAAGGAACGGTCATGGTGGGGCAGTGACTATGGTTCCTTAGGTCATATTTAATGGCCCTTAAAAATTTTAAGCGATCAGTTTTAGTGGGCCCCGAGCCCACTCGGAAGGCGTGATCTATAGCACACGCATATATGGGAATCAGGCAGAATTATAGTTCTTTGGCCATAAAACACAAAATAACGAGAAACGGTAATGGCGGGGCGGTGACTATGGTTTCTTAGGTCGTATTTGATGGCCCGAAAACTTTTTAGGCGATCCAATTCCGGGGGGCCCCGGCCCACTCGAAAGGCGTGGGATATAGCGCACGAAAATATAGGAATCGGGCAGAATTATAGTTTTTTGGCCGTAAAACGTAAAATAACGAGGAATGGTCATGGCGAGGTGGTGACTATGGTTCCTTAGGTCGTATTTGATGCTCTGGGAAATTATTGGCAATCAAGGTCCGGGGGGCCCGGACCCACTCGGAAGGCGTGGGCTATAAGCACACGAAAATATGGGAAACGGGCGTAATTCTAGTGTTTTGGCCGTAAAACGCAAAAAAATGAGGGTCTGACATGGCGGGGCGGTGACTATGATTCCTTATGTCGTATTTGATCGCCCAAAAAACATTTGGCGATCCGGTTCCGGGGACCCCCGGCCCACTCAGAAGGCATGGGCTATAGCACATGAAAATATGGTAATTGGGCGGAAATATAGTTTTTTGGCCGTAAAACGCAAAATAACGAGGAACGGTCATGGCGGGGTGGTGACTATGATTCCTTAGGTCGTATTTTATGGCCCGGAAAATTTTAGGCAATCGAGGTTCGGGGGTCCCGGACCCACTCGGAAGGCGTGGGCTATTGCACACGAAAAAATGGGAATCATGCGTAATTCTAGTTTTTGGCCGTAAAACGCAAACAAACGAGGAACAATCATGGTGGGGCGGTGACTATGATTCCTTAGGTCGTATTTGATCACCCGAAAATTTTTTTATGCCATCCGATTCCGGGGGCCCCAGGCCCACTCGAAAGGCGTGGGCTATATCACGCGAAAATATGGGAATCGGGCGAAATTATAATTTTTGGGCCGTAAAATGCAAAATAACAAGGAACGGTCATGGAGGGGCGGCGACTATGGTTCCTTAGGTCGTATTTGATGGCCCGGAATCTTTTTAGGCTATCCGGGTCCGGGGGGCCCTGCCCACTGGCAAGGCGTGGGCTATAGGACACGAAAATATAGGAATCGGGTGGAATTCTAGTTTTTTGTCCGTAAAACGCAAAAAAAAAAGGAACGGTCATGGTGGGCGGTGACTATGGTGCCTTAGTTCATATTTCAGGGGGATCGGGCCCACTCGGAAGTCGTAAGCAATAGCACACGAAAATATGGAAATCAGACGGAATTCTAGTTTTTTGGCCGTAAAATGCAAAAGAACGAGGAACAGTCATGGTGGGGCGATAACTATGGTTCCTTAGGTCGTATTCCATTGCCCGAAAAAGTTTTAGGCTATTTGGTTCCGGGGGCCCGGGCCCACTCGGAAGGCGTTGGGCTATATAGCACACGAAAATATGGGAATCGGACGGAATTCAAGGTTTTGGACCGTATAACGAAAACAATGAGGAACGGTCATGGCGAGGCGAGAACTATGGTTCCTTAGGTCGTATTTTATGGCTCGGAAACATTTTAGGCGATCGGGGTCCGGGGACCGTGCCCACTCGAAAGGCGTGGGCTATAGCACACGAAAATATAGGAATCGGGCAGAATTCTAGTTTTTTAGCCGTAAAACGCAAAAAACCGAGAAAAGGTCATGGCGAGACGGTGACTATAGTTCCTTAGGTCGTATTTGATGGCCCAGAAAAATTTTAGGCGATCTGGGTCCACGGGCCCTGCACACTGGGAAGGCGTGGGCTATACACACGAAAATATGGAAATCAAGCGGATTTCTAGTTTTTTTGCCGTAAAACACAAATAAATGAGGAACGGTCATGGCGGGGCACTAACTATGGTACCTTAGGTCTAATTTGATGGCATGGAAAAATTTTAGGCGATCGGGGTTCGGGGGGGCCGGGCCCACTCGGAAGACGTGGGCTATATCACACGACAATATGGGAATCGGGCGGAATTCTAGTGTTTTTGTTGTAAAATGAAAAACAACAAGGAACGGTCATGGCGGGGCGATAAATATGGTTCCTTAGGTCATATTTCATGGCCTGAAAAACTTTTAGGCGATCCGGTTCCGGGGGCCCGGGCTCCACTCGGAAGGCACTGGGCTTTATAGCACACGGAAATATGTGAATCGGGTGGAATTCTAGGTTTTTGGCCATAAAATGAAAAAAACGAGGAACGGTCATGGCGAGGCGATAACTATGATTTCTTAGGTCGTAATTTATGGCCCGAAATATTTTTAGGCGATTGGCCCCCGGGCCCACTCGGAAGGAGTGGGCTATAGCACACGAAAATATGGGAATCGGGCAGAATTCTAGTTTTTTGGTCGTAAAACACAAAAAAATGAGGAACGGTCATGGAAGGGCGGTGACTATGGTTCCTTAGGTCGTATTTGATGGCCCGAAAAAATTTTAGGCGATCCGGTTCTGGGGGGCCCTAGTACACTCGGAAGGCGTGGGCTATAGCACACGAAAATATGGGAATTAGGAGCAATTATATTTTTTGGCCATAAAACGCAAAATAACGAGGAACGGTCATGGCGGGGCAGTGACTATGGTTCTTTAGGTCGTATTTGATGGCCCGAAAATTTTTTAGGCGATCGGGGGTCAGGGAGGCCTGAGCCCACTCAGAAGGCATGGGCTATAGCACACGAAAATATGGGAATGTGGCGGAATTCTAGTTTTTTGGCCAAAAACACAAAACTATGAGGAACGGTCATGGCGGGGCGGTGACTATGGTTCCTTAGGTCGTATTTGATGGCCCAAAAAAATTTTTAGGCCATCCGGGTCCGGTGGGCCCGGGCCCACTCACAAGGCGTGAGCTATAGGACACGAAAATATGGGAATCGGGAGAAATTCTAGTTTTTTGGCCGTAAAATGCAAAACTAAAAGGAACGGTCATGGTGAGGCGGTGACTATGATTCCTTAGGTCGTATTTGATTGCCCAAAAAAATTTTAGGCGATCAAGGTTCCGGGAGGCCGGAGCCCACTCGGAAGGCAAAATTTGGCCGAAAACGCAAAACTATGAGGCGAAATTCACGTTTTTTGGCCGAAAATGCAAAACTATGAGGAACGGTCATGGCAGTGTGGTGACTATGGATCCTTAGGTCGTATTGGATGGCCCGAAAAAAATTTTGACGATTCGGGTCTAGGGGGCCCTACGTACTGGGAAGGCGTGGGCTATAGCACACGAAAATATGGGAATCAGGCGGAATTATTGTTGTTTGGTCGTAAAATGCAAAACAATGAGGAAAGGTCATGGCAGGGCGGTGACTATGGTTTCTTAGGTCGTATGTGATGGCCCGGAAAAACTTATAGGCGATCCGGTTCTGTGGGCCCCGGGCCCACTCTTAAGGCGTGGTTTATATCACACGAAAATATGGGAATCAGGCGGAATTATAGTTCTTTGGCCATAAAACACAAAATAATGATGATCGGTCATGGCGGGGTGGTGACTATGGTTTCTTAGGTCGTATTTGATGGCCCAAATTTTTTTTAGGAGATTTGGTTTCGGGGCCCCCCGGCCCACTCAGAAGGCGTGGGCTATAGCACACGAAAATATAGAAATCGTGCGGAATTATAGTTTTTAGCCGTAAATCGTCAAATAACGAGAAACGTTATGTCGGGGCAGTGACTAAGGTTCCTTAGGTCATATTTGATGGCCAAAAAATTTATAGGCAATCGAGGTCCGTGGCGCCCTGACCCACTCGGAAGGCGAGGGCTATAGCACACGAAAATATGGGAATCGGGCGGAATTCTAGTTTTTTGGCCCTAAAACGCAAAAAAACAAGGAAGGGTCATGGCGGGGCGGTGACTATGACTCCTTAGGTCATATTTGATGGCCCGGAAAAAAATTAAGGCGATCCAATTCCGTGGGACCCGGGCCCACTCGGAAGGCGTGGGCTATAGCACGCGAAATTATGGGAATCAGGCAGAATTATAGTTTTTTGGTCGTAAAACGCAAAATAACGAGGAACGGTCTTGGCGGGGCGGTGACTATGGTTCCTTAGGTCGTATTTGATGGCCTGGAAAAATATTAGGCTATCCGGGTCCGGGGGGCCTGCCCACTGGGAATGCGTGGGCTATAGGACACGAAAATATGGGAATCAGGCGAAATTCTAGTTTTTTGTCCGTAAAACGCAAAAAATTGAAACGGTCATGGGTGGGCGATGAGTATAGTTCCTTAGGTCATATTTCATGGCCCGGAAAAGTTTTAGGCGATCGGTGTGAGGGGGGGCCCGGGCCCACTCGGTAGGCATGGGCAATAGCACACGAAAATATAGGAATCGGGCGGAATTCTAGTTTTTTGGCCGTAAAATATAAAAAACGAGGAACGCTCATTGCGGGGCGATAACTGTGGTTCCTTAGGTGTATTGCATGGCCCAGAAAAGTTTTAGGCGATCCGGTTTTGTGGTCCCCGGGCCCACTCGGAAGGCATTGGGCTATATAGCACACGAAAATATGGGAAACTGGCAGAATTCTAGGTTTTTGGCCGTAAAACAAAAAAAACAAGGAACGGTCATAGCGAGGCAATAACTATGGTTCCTTAGGTCGTACTTTATGCCCCGAAAAAATTTTAGGCTATCGGAGTCCGGGGGGCCCTGCCCACTAGGAAGGCTTGTGCTATAGCACACGAAAATATGGGAATCAGGCGGAATTCTAGTTTTTTGGCCATAACACGCAAAAAATGAGGAACGGTCATGGAGGGGCGGTAACTATGGTTCCTTAGGTCATATTTCATGGCCCAGAAATTTTTTAGGCGATCGGGGTCGGGGGGCCCAGGCCCACTTGGAAGGCGTGGGCAATAGCACACGAAAATATGGGAATTGGGCGGAATTCTAGTTTTTTGGCCGTAAAACTCAAAAAATGAGGAACGGTCATGGAGGGGCGGTGACTATGGTTCCTTAGATTGTATTTGATGGTCCGAAAATATTTTAGGCTATCCGGGTCCGGGAGGCCTTGCCCACTGGGAAAGCATGGCTATAGCACACGAAAATATGGGAATCGGGCGGAATTCTAGTTTTTTTTCCGTAAAATGCAAATAAAGGAGGAACGGTCATGGCGGGACGGCGACTATGGTACCTTAGGTCGTATTTGATGGCCCGGAAAAATTTTAGGCGATCTGTGTCTGGGTGGCCCGGGCCCACTCGAAATGCGTTGGCAATAGCACACGTAAATATGGGAATCAGGTGGAATTCTAGTTTTTTGGCCATAAAATGAAAACAAAATGAGGAACGGTCATGGAGGGGCGGTGACTATGGTTCCTTAGGTTGTATTTGATGGCCTGGAAAATTTTTAGGCGATCCAGTTCCCGGGGCCCCGAGCCCACTCGGAAGGCGTGGGCTGTAGCACACGAAAATATGGGAATCAGGCGGAATTATAGTTTTTTGATCGTAAAACAGAAAATAACTAGGAACGGTCTTGGCAGGGCGGTGACTATGGTTCCTTAGGTCGTATTTGATGTCCCGAAAAAATATTAGGCTATCTGGGTCCGGGGGGCCTGCCCACTAGGAAGGCGTGGGCTATAGGACACGAAAATATGGGAATCGGGCGAAATTCTAGTTTTTTGTCCGTAAAACGCAAAAAAAAAGGAACGGTCATGGGTGGGCGGTGACTATGGTTCCTTAGGTCATATTTCATGGACCGAAAAAGTTTTAGGCAATCGGTGTCAGGGGGGCCCGGGCCCACTCGGTAGGCATGGGCAATAGCACACGAAAATATGGGAATCGGGCGAAATTCTAGTTTTTTGGCCGTAAAATATAAAAAAAGGAGGAACGGTCATGGCGGGGCGATAAATGTGGTTCCTTAGGTCGTATTGCATGGCCCAAAAAAGTTTTAGGCGATCCGATTCCGGGGGCCTCGGGCCCAATCGGAAGGCATTGGGCTATATAGCACACGAAAATATGGGAAACTGGCAGATTTTTAGGTTTTTGGCCGTAAAACGAAAAAAACGAGGAACGGTCATGGCGAGGCAATAACTATGGTTCCTTAGGTCGTATTTTATGGCCCGGAAAAATTTTAGGCGATCGAGGTCCGAGGGGCCCTGCCCACTAGGAAGGCGTGTGCTATAACCCACGAAAATATGGGAATCGGGCGGAATTCTAGTTTTTTGGCCATAACATGCAAAAAGTGAGGAACGATCATGTAGGGGCGGTAACTATGGTTCCTTAGGTCGTATTTCATGGCCCAGAAATTTTTTAGGCAA